>NC_045785.1:58844070-59444070 GCF_009873245.2 Balaenoptera musculus | reverse complement strand
GGTCATACACCATGATCAAGTGGGATTTATCCCAGGTATGCAAGGATTCTTCAATACCCACAAATCAATCAGTGTGATACACCACATCAACAAATTGAAGAATAAAAACCATCTGATCATCTCAATAGATGCAGAAAAGCTTTTGACAAAATTCAACATCCATTTAAGGTAAAATCTCTCCAGAAAGTGGGCACAGAGGGAACATACCTCAACATAATAAAGGCCATACATGACAAACCTACAGTTAACTTCATACTCAATGATGAAAAGTTGAAAGCATTTCATCTAAGATCAGGAACAAGACAAGGATGTCCACTCTCGCCACTTTTATTCAACATAGTTTTGGAAGTCGTAGCCATGGCAATCAGAAAAGGAAAAGAAATAAAGGGAATCCAAACTGGAAAAGAAGAAGTAAAACTGTCACTGTTTGCAGATGACATGATACTATACATAGAAAATCCTAAAGATGCTACCAGAAAACTACTAGAGCTCATCCATGGATTCAGTAAAGTTGCAGGATATAAAATTAATACACAAATCTCTTGCATTCCTATGCACTAATAACAAAAGATCAGAAAGAGAGATTAAGGAAACAATCCTATTTACCATTGCAACAAAAAGGATAAAATACATAGGAATAAACCTAACCTAAGGAGGCAAAAGACCTGTACTCTGAAAACTGTAAGACACTGGTGAAAGAAATCAAAGATGACACAAACAGGTGGCAAGATATACCATGTTTTTGGATTGGAAGAATCAATTTTGTCAAAATGACTATACTACCCAAGGCAATCTACAGATTCAGTGCAATCCCTATCAAATTGCCAATGGCATTTTTCACAAAACTAGAATAAAAAATCTTAAAATTTGTATGGAGACACAGAGGATCCCAAACAGCCAAAGCAGTCTTGAGAAAGAAAAACGGAGCTAGACGAATCAGGTTCTGTGATTGCAGATTATACTACAAAGCTACAGTCATCAAAACAGTATGGTACTGGGGGGCAGGGTAACGGTGGGATGAACTGGGAGATTGGGATTGACATATATACATTAATATGAATAAAACAGATAACTAAGAAGAACATGCTGTATAGCACAGGGAACTCCACTTCGCTGTACAGTAGAAACTAACACAACATTGTTAAAAACTATACCTCAACAACAACAACAAAATAAATAAATAAATAATAATAAAAATTTAAAAAAAAACAGTATGGTACTGACACAAGAAACAGAAATATAGATCAATGGAACAGGATAGAAAGCCCAGAAATAAATTCACACACCTATGGTCAATCAGTCTATGACAAAGGAGGCAAGAATATACAAAGCAGAAAACACAGTCTCATCAATAAATGGTGCTGGGAAAACTGGATAGCTACATGTAAAAAAATGAAATTAGAACACTCTTTAACACCATACACAAAAATAAACTCAAAATGGATTAAATTTCCTCAACATAATAAAGGCCATTATGACAAACCCACAGCCAACATCGTTCTCAATGGTGAAAAACGGAAACCATTTCCACTAAGATCAGGAACAAGACAAGGTTGCCCACTCTAGCCACTTTTATTCAACATAGTTTTGGAAGTCCTAGCCACGGCAATCAGAAAAGGAAAAGAAATAAAGGGAATCGAAATTGGAAAAGAAGAAGTAAAACTGTCACTGTTTGCAGATGACATGATACTACACATAGAAAATCCTAAAGATGCTACCAGAAAACTACTAGAGCTCATCCATGGATTCAGTACAGTTGCAGGATATAAAATTAATATACAAATTTCTTGCATTCCTATGCACTAACAACAAAAGATCAGAAAGAGAGATTAAGGAAACAATCCCATTTACCATTGCAACAAAAAGAATAAAATACATGGGAATAAACCTACCTAAGGAGGCAAAAGACCTGTATGCAGAAAATTACAAGACATTGATGAAAGAAATTAAAGATGATACAAATAGATGGAGAGATATACCACTTTCTTGGATTGGAAGAATCAACATTGTGAAAATGACTCTACTACCCAAAGCAATCTACAGATTCAGTGCAATCCTTATCAAACTACCACTGGCATTTTTCACAGAACTAGAACAAAAAATTTCACAATTTGTATGGAAACACAAAAGACCCCGAATAGCCAAAGCAATCTTGAGAACGAAAAATGGAGCTGGAGGAATCAGGCTCCCTGACTTCAGACTATACTACAAAGCTACAGTAATCAAGACAGTTTGGTACTGGCACAAAAACAGAAACATAGATCAATGGAACAGGATAGAAAGCCCAGAGATAAACCCATGCACATATGGTCACCTTATCTTTGATAAAGGAGGCAAGCATATACAGTGGAGAAAAGACAGCCTCTTCAATAAGCGGTGCTGGGAAAACTGGACAGGTAAATGTAAAAGTATGAAATTAGAACACTCCCTAACACCATACACAAAAATAAACTCAAAATGGATTAAAGACCTAAATGTAAGGCCAGACACTATCAAACTCTTAGAGAAAACATAGGCAGAACACTCTATGACATAAATCACAGCAAGATCCTTTTTGACCCAGCTCCTAGAGAAATGGAAATAAAAACAAAAATAAACAAATTGGACCTAATGAAACTTCAAAGCTTCTGCACAGCAAAGGAAACCATAAACAAGACCAAAAGACAACCCTCAGAATGGGAGAAAATATTTGCAAATGAAGCAACTGACAAAGGATTAATCTCCAAGATTTACAAGCAGCTCATGCAGCTCAATAATAAAAAAACAAACAACCCAATCCAAAAATGGGCAGAAGACCTAAAGAGACATTTCTCCAAAGAAGATATACAGATTGCCAACAAACACATGAAAGAATGCTCAACATCATTAATCATTAGAGAAATGCAAATCAAAACTACAATGAGATATCATCTCACACCGGTCAGAATGGCCATCATCAAAAAATCTAGAAACAAGGGGCTTCCCTGGTGGCGCAGTGGTTGAGAATCTGCCTGCCAATGCAGGGGACACGGGTTCGAGCCCTGGTCTGGGAAGATCCCACATGCCGCGGAGCAACTGGGCCCGTGAGCCACAACTACTGAGCCTGCGCGTCTGGAGCCTGTGCTCCGCAACGAGAGAGGCCGCGATAGTGAGAGGCCCGCGCACCGCGATGAAGAGTGGCCCCCGCTTGCCACAACTAGAGAAAGCCCTCGCACAGAAACGAAGACCCAACACAGCCATAAATAAATAAAAATAAAATAAATTAAAAAAAAAAAAAAAAAAAAAAAAAAAAAAATCTAGAAACAATAAATGCTGGAGAGGGTGTGGAGAAAAGGGAACACTCTTGCACTGTTGGTGGGAATGTAAATTGATACAGCCACTATGGAGAACAGTATGGAGGTTCCTTAAAAAACTAAAAATAGAGCTACCATACGACCCAGCAATACCACTACTGGGCATATACCCTGAGGAAACCATAATTCAAAAAGAGTCATGTACCAAAATGTTCACTGCAGCTCTATTTACAATAGCCAGGACATGGAAGCAACCTAAGTGTCCATCATGGGATGAATGGATAAAGAAGATGTGGCACATATACACAATGGAATATTACTCAGCCATAAAAAGAAATGAACTGGAGTTATTTGTAGTGAGGTGGATGGAGTTAGAGTCTGTCATACAGAGTGAAGTAAGTCAGAAAGAGAAAAACAAATACAGTATGCTAACACATATATATGGAATCTAAGGAAAAAAAAAAAAAGGTGATGAAGAACCTAGTGGCAGGATGGGAATAAAGACACAGACCTACTAGAGAATGGATTTGAGGATATGGGGAGGCAGAAGGGTAAGATGTGACAAAGAGAGAGAGTGGCATGGACATATATACACTACCAAATGTAAAATAGATAGCTAGTGGGAAGCAGCCGCATAGCACAGGGAGATCAGCTCTGTGCTTTGTGACCACCTAGAGGTGTGGGATAGGGAGGGCGGGAGGGAGGGAGATGCAAGAGGGAAGAGATATGGGAACATATGTGTATGTATAACTGATTCACTTTGTTATAAAGCAGAAAGTAACACACCATTGTAAAGCAATTATACTCCAATAAAGATGTTTAAAAAAATTAAAAAAAAAAAACAATAAGAAAAAAAAATGGATTTAAGACCTAAATGTAAGACTGGACACGATAAAACTCTTAGAGCAAAACATAGGCAGAACACTCTCTGACATAAATCTCAGCAGTATCTTTTTTGAGCCATCTCCTAGATTAATGGAAATAAAAACAAAAATAAACAAATGGGACCTAATTAAATTCAAAAGCTTTTGCACAGCAAAGGAAACCACAAACAAAATGAAAAGACAACCCACAGAATGGGAGAAAATATTTGCAAATGATGTGACGGACAAGACATTAATCTCCAAAATTTACAAACAGCTCATGTGGCTTAATATCATAAAAACAAACAACCCAATCAAAAAATGGGCAGAAGACCTAAACAGACATTTCTCCAAAGAAGACATACAGATGGCTAAGAGGCACATGATAAAATGCTCATTTTTTTTTTTTTCTTTTTTTTTTTTTTTTTTTTTTTTTTTTTATTCACACACACACACACTGTATTTTATTTTTACAAGACATAAATAGACTGACACCAAGCATTGTACATGGATGACCACAACAAAAGCAACAATGATTGCAATTACCAAACATGAAACACACTCATACTATGTCATAATATTGACATTCAGTCCAGTAATCCTCCACTGTAACAGCTCCTTTACTTTGCAGTGAAAATTGATTTGTATATTCTTTGCCTCTGAGTCCTTGTGGGATTTTTTTTTTTTTTTAAATTCAGACAGAAAGTCACAAAAATTATACTCATCCTCATCAGTTCACTCAGTCCCATGTAATTAATTTTTTTTTCATCTTGATCTTTTGTTAGCACTTTTATGAGTTCATCAGTTTTTCATTAGAGTTCTGAAAATGCTTATTCATTCAGTTCAGCAGTACAGTCAGTTACCAGAAACCTGTACTTGTCAGAGTCTTTTCCATGAATTTCTTGAAGATGAAACCCTTTTAAATGCTCAACATCACTAATTATTAGAGAAATGTAAATCAAAACTGCAATGAGATATCACCCCACACCACTCAGAATGGCTATCGTCAAAAAATCCACAAATAATAAATGCTGGAGAGGGTGTGGAGAGAAGGGAACCCTCCTACACTGTTGGTGGGAATGTAAATTGATACAGCCGCTATGGAGAACAGTATGGAGGTTCCTTAAAAAACTAAAAATAGAGCTAACATATGATCCAGCAATCCCACTCCAGGACATATATCTGGAGAAAAACATGGTTGGAAAGAATACATGCACCCCAATGTTCACTGCAGTGCTGTTTACAACAGCCAAGATATGGAAGCAACCTAAATGTCCATCAACAGAGGAATGTATAAAGAAGATGGGGTACATTTATACAATGGAATGTTACTTAGCCATTAAAAAGAATGAAATAATGCCATTTGCAGCAACATGGATGGACCTGAAGATTATCATACTAAGTGAAGTGAGAAAGGCAAATATCATGTGATATCACTTATATGTGGAATCTAAAAAAAAAAAAATGATACAAATGAACTTATTTACAAAACACAAACAGACTCACAGACTTAAAGAATGAACCTATGGTTACCAGGGGTGGAAGGGTGGGGGGAGCAATAGATTGGGAGTTTGGGATTGACATGTACACACTGCTATATTTAAAATAGATAACCAACAAGGACCTACTGTATAGCATGAGGAACTCTGCTCAGTATTCTATAATAACCTAAATGGGAAAAGAATTGGAAAAAGAATAGATACATGTGTATGTATAACTGAGTCATTTTGCTGTACACCTGAAACTAATACAACATTGTTAATCAACTATACTCCAATATAAACAAAAATTTTAAAAAATAAATAGGCTTTAGAATGTAATTCTCTAGAATAGTCGTTCACTCGTTTAGCAAACAGTTTTGAATGCCTATTATTATGTGAGCTGTGTACTGAGGAACAAATGGGGGGAAAAGTAGAATGATGGAAGGAAAGAGGAAACAACTAAGGCTAGAAAGGAAATCAGAAAAGTTTGACAAACCCATGAATTTATCCAATGAATAGAAAGTTGCTGATCTCAGCTAAAGTGAGGAAAGCAGGAAAAATGAATTCAATGTAGAGGACACCACAGGAGCAAAAGCTGTGAGGTTTATATATGACTTATTTGTTCTGAGATTTGGGATAGTTTGATATGTTGGCAGAATTGTTTGGAAGAAGCCAGGAACTGGAATTTTCCAGATCAGATTTTTTTCATAGATGTGTTATGTCTTAACTGTACAATGATTATTAAAATTTTGAATTAGCTGGCCACATTGAAAAGAACTTAAAATAATGCCTAGCCCATAATGTATGCTATATGCATGTTTGCTATTAATATTGAAAAATCAAAATATTTCTAATAAAACTCTAGATTTCCAGCTTTTTCTGGAAGATGAGAAATATGGAACCATTGAAGCAATCTACTGGAGAAGCTCCTTCATAGAAGACATGCTGCCTTACAATTACCACACCTCATGTGCACCATTCCTAGGTCTTGCTCTAAGTCATGTCAAACATTTACTCTATTCATTTGATTCCTGTAGGCATTTGAATTTTCAAATCCTGGTCAGGCAGTCAAGTTCAAGGTCTGTTGTTAACAGAGCATGCTCCTGTATGTCACTCTGAGGACTTTGAACTTTTTCATAAATACAATAGAGAACCATGAAAAGATTGTAAACTATGGAATGACACAATTGTATCTATGTTATATTATGTTGAACCATACGAAACTGTCTTTTTTTTTTTGCTAGTCAAAAATAGTGAAATAGCAATTTCCTTTGGTTCAACCTAATAGAAGGATCATTCTAGTTACCTATGGCAAATAGAATGGAGAGGGAAGAAACTGAAGGCAGAGAAACCAGATAGGAGGAAATTATAATCATCTCAGCATGAAATCATGAAGGCCCAAACTGCGATAATGGCAGTGAAAATGGAGGAAGAGAACTGAGATTATATATAGATTCATGAATCAGTGAGACCTGTGCTTTTTGACTATCTAGTTCATAACCTCAGAAAGACAAATCACAATAAACTGGGATATTTTTAGAAGTAAATTATACATGCTTAGCCTCTTCTCCATGAGATACATGTTTTAAGAAGGCTTGCTCCACTTATACCTAATTAAGAGTTACTTTTGTTAGGAGCCATTGTTACTTATGCAAATGAGTGCACCCTTCAAATGTGTTGGCACAGACAAATGTTGAAAACTAGAGTCACTTCAGGGGTTGATTAAATGGGGAGCTGAGTGAAGAGACACAAATAACTGATGGTGGTGGGGTTTCAGCTTTGGTCACTGGGAAGATGATGATGCCTTTAATTGAGATTGTCCAAAAATGTTTTTTACTGAGTTATAGATCCACTTGAGAATCTGACAAAAGCTATACACTCTCAACTCTAAAATAAGGTCATATAGGCAACAATTTGACAAATAATTACCAAAAATTCACAGAACCTTGAAGTCCACCTATCAACTCCTTAAGAAATAGAAACCCTTAGGATTCTAGGAAAAAGAAGCCCTGTGGAATATTGTCTCTACTGTAATTTTTTTACCTTCATGAAAAAAAATATTTACGAAAATCTTAAGCAGTACAAAACTCAGAAACTCCACTTAGGTACAACAAACATGGATATAACCCGAGGCCCTAAATTGAATAAAGATGTAAGTTTGTCAGAGCATAGTAATCCTTAAAGAAGCAATCCTCAAATTCAATATGTCCCTCTATATTTTTAAATAAGCAAGACTAGAATGAGGTATAAAGTTTTTGTTTTTAAGAATAAACTGAGTGGTGGTGGTGGTGTGATGAATTGGGAGATTGGGATTGACATATATACACTAATATGTATAAAATAGATAACTAATAAGAACCTGTTGTATAAAAAATAAAATTAAATTAAATTAAAAAAAAAGAATAAATTGAGTGACAGATGGCAATTACAAGAAATCTGAACAAAGGTACATATAATCTTAAACAAAATACTTCACATAGGTAGATCTTCACATAGGAAGATCACCACGACCCATGTTAGCTTTTTTTTATAAATTGTATTATTCTCTGGTATGAATACTCATTGACATAATATTGAAATATTAAATATTAAATGGGGAAAAAGTAGGGAAAAGACAGGAGAAGGAAGGAGATCCTTAGAAAGAACACTCTCACCTACCGATTAGGTCACCTCACATTTGGATGTTTTCCCCTTTGGTTTAACTCTAAACTCCAAGAAAATAGTGTGGTGCACTTTCTGGCTCAAGTGCGTTCTTAATTAGGCCCCAAATATGCTGGCTTGCTATCCTGAGGATGATAAAGAGGACACTAAATGCAGACTATTCACTCCAAAGTTCAGTTGTAGACCTTGCTTCTTTTATATGCCACATATGTTTTGTTTTGTTTATAAGCAGAGAGAAAACCATGCTTACCCAAACTGTATCACTGACCCTTGCAGGCCTCCAAGTTGAACGTGAATAGATATTACATATTTATCATCACTTATTTTAAGACAGAAAAAAATCTTTCCAGTCCTCACCCTCTCCCGTCTGCCTATCAACACCATGTTACATTGGACAGCTTCTTCTTTACCTAGAATATAAGGCATATCCACTACATTTCATAATATCTGAAAGTAGTCAAAGTCTAGAAAAGAGAACAAATTTTGTCTACTTTCTTTTTTTTTGTTTGTTTGTCTACTTTCTTATAGTTACTGAAAGGTAAAATAACAACAATAAAACAAATTATTTTGAAAACTGCCTTCAAATGAGATTTTTCCTAAAGAAATCCACATACTTATGAGCCATTACCTCGTAAGTCAGAAAATAGCTTACTTATGTTATGCAAGCTATTTATCCACTCTCTGCCTCAGTTTTCTCATCTGGAGAAGAGAACTAATAACAGCACCTACCTTAAACAGTTGTTGTAAAGGTTGAATGAGTTAATAAATAAAAAGTGTTTAAAACATTGCTTAACACATGGTAAGCATGCAATAAAATTTGACCATATTATTATTACCATTATTACTTTTAGCAACTTCTTTAATTTACAGATGAAAAAATTTGATGCATAGGGAACTAAAGTAATTAATACAAGGTGTTCCAAGAAGTCAACAACAGAGTCAAGATTAGGACCTAGTGGAGAAGCCCTGAGAGTGGTGAGGAACAAAGATGTAAGATTGAAAGACTGAACGTTCCAGTGTGTATGAAGGGTTATTACAGTTGCGGTTGACAAAAGATAGTCAGCCATCAAGATGGAAGGTGATGGTGCTTAGACAGTATATAAATTTACAGTTATACAGGGGGTGCAGTTATTGGTAATGACAAGGTATAGGGTATGAGCATGGTAGTGTGCAAGGTAAGATAGGATAAAACCATTGCAGGAAAAGATTCAAGGGACTGAAAATCCACAGTGTTGGAACAATCATCACTATGTGTATTGAAATCATTAACAATTAAGACAGGGTTAGTATTGGACAATGACAATGAGCCAGAAGCTAAAATCCTTGAGAAGTAAGAAGTGACCCAGGGGGTGGTGGATGACTAGAGCAAAGTAGAATGATGGGTGGCATAGCCTGATGATATCAGAATCAAAGCTTGGTGCTTTTATGGTGGATAAAGGGACAATGGTATGTTGGGAAATAAGAGAAATAAGGATACCATCTACCCTACTTTCAGGGCCTATGGTAGGAAGGGTTTGAGAGATAAAACAGGCTATGATTGAGAGACACGTTGGGGAAACACCTGAGGAGAGACAGATTTCTGCTAGAGCAAGAGAGTAAATAGGAAGCTCACAAACCAGTTGAGTTTAAAGACTTGCTGAGGATCAGTGTTGAGGTCCAGGGAGCATGGGGAGAGTTTCGGGAGTCAGAGAAGCTTAGAAGATGGGGAGGGTTCAAAAATGAGTCAGAAACGTCACTGGGGGTTAGAGTCCTGGGTATGAGATATGAGTGTGGTTTTCTTGGGATGACTAATTGATTTGGGTATCATAAAGGGCATGAGGAGATTAGTCTTAGCTGTCTCATGGCAGATAGTGATGGAGAAGTGACGAGTACGTAGGGAAGAGAAGGACAAGATAGGGAGGATACTTCTCAGAGCGAGAAGAGTTCTGGGCCTCTCCTTTATTACTGCTGGTAAGGTGAGATACTCTGCAGAAAGGTCGTCTTATTTCAAATGCAGGAACTCTCTTCTCTCCTGCATTCTGCAGGGTGATAGTCCTATGCCAAGCAGACTAGAATGGTCTTGAATTTTGGAATAGCTGCTTTAAAAATAAGAATCTATATCACAATCTCATAAGCATCCTCAATAGCAGCCAACCCTCATCCTCTGATAATTTTAAAAATGTCCAGAAGGCCTTCAGAGTAGCTAACCACTTCATTATGAAATAAAAGTAACTTATCATTTGTTTGCATGTCTACCACCATAACTGTGATGTATTGGCATTCAGATATTATATCACAGTCATTGCTGTACTCCTTAAATGTTTAACAGAACTTTTTATTGAGGTGCTGATGCTGAATATTTTAAAATCTAAAAAGCTTGGATCATATCTATTTAATTGCATGCTCTACCTTAAAAAGTATTTATGTTTTAATGCTTTCTAATAAGGATGAATTCTTCACAATTCAGAGAAATGAATATGCAATTAAATTCAACATATATTGAATACTTGTTTTATACATGGAACAGCTCTATGCACTAAAGGGGACACAAATATGAGTAAAACATTGTTTCTGTCCTTGAGAAGCTAACTATTCAACAAGAGAGTTGAAATTTGGAATCAAACCAATTAATCCAATCAATGATCATTTTGGAATTGTATAATAGATTCATTGATCATGAAAAGCATAGCACCTCTTATCTACACCCTTTGAGGAAGGACTTGATTTCTGGAAAGCCAGTCATTTCAGGCGAAGATGTCTAGCAAGGCATCAACAACCATCTTCACATCCAACATCACTAATTACTAGGAAAATGCATATCAAAATCACAATGAGACATCACCTCAGGCCTGTTAGAAAGGCTATTATCAAAAAGACAAGAAAGAACAAGTGTTGATGAGGAGGTGGAGAAAAAGGAACCCTCATGCACTGTTGGTGGGAATGTAAATTGGTGCAGCCACTGTGGAAAACAGTATGGATATTCCTCAAAAAATTAAGAACAGCACTATCATATGATCCAGCTATCCCACTTCTGGGTATTTATCCAAAGAATATGAATACGAAAACACTAACTCAAAAAGATATATGCACCACTATGTTCATCGCAGCATTGTTTACAATAGCCAAGATACAGAAACAACCTAAGTGACCACCAATGGATGAATGGATAAAGAAGACGTGGCATTATATATATATAAACATACAATATATAATATATTATATATAATATATATTATATAATATATTATATAAGATATAATATACATTATATATATTATATATAGTAGAATACTACTCAGCCCCATAAAAAAGATGAAATCTTGCCATTTGTGACAATATGGATGGACCTTGAGGGTATTATGGCAAGTGAAATGAGTCAGAGGAAGAGAAATGCCATATTATTTCACTATATGTGTAATATAAGAAACAAACAACAAAAATAAGTGAACAAACCAAACCAAAAACAAACATGTAGATACAGAGAATATAGTAGTGGCTACCAGAAGGGAAGTGGGGGGAGGGAAAAATGGGTAAAGGGGATCAACCATACAGTGATGAATGGAAACTAGAATTGTGGTGGTGACATGCTGTAGTTTATACAGAAGTGGAAATATAATGTTGTATACATGAAACTTATATAATGGTATAACCCAATATTACCTCAATCAAAAATAAATTAAAAACCAAACAAACATACAAAAAACCAACCATCTTCATCTGCAGCAGTATTCCAGTAGCACAGTTAGTGAATGTTGTGTCAGGAAGTTCTTGGTAGCTAGATTATAACACCAACAATGACAAAATACCCTCTCATATTTAAATATTTCATATATAATTTTAAACAGAAAAGGAAAAGGGAGGCTAGGTTTCTTCCTGCAATATACATGCTATTTATGGGTTGCATTATACATAAAAATACATACGCTTTAACAACATCCTCAGTAATTTTCTGAGTCCTACTGAGAAGGGCTTTGAGAACTTGAAAAAGGGAGAAGAAGAGAGTTTGGCAAGAAAAGTTAACAGAAGTCACATCTCGTCAGTGGGAGTCAAAATAATACAATTTACATGATTCTGGGAAATGGGGTTTCTAAGCAGCCACCAACAACGCTACATATATTAGTCAGCCTGCCAGCCCCCTGGTGAACTATCAGTTTGTAGATGAAAGAAAACACTGCCTCAAAGTAACTTAAAATTGCTGTGTGGGCAGGGTGATGAATGATCACCACAGATTGCTGCCCCCATGCCTCTTAATGGGGCTTTATAAAATGCAGGCCCATGTACAAAGATGCCTTATTTAAAAATTCTCAGCCATTGGGGGTTTTGGTACTTGTGGAATGAAGATCCTATGTGCTTCCTCTGTCTCACTTACCTGTTGGACAGAGTTTGAGGAGAAATTGATCAGCTCACCAAAAGGTTTAAGTGTGTCAGGGAAGAGCACAGTGATGGGCAAGGATCTTAGGACCTCATTTTATGACGTTCAGTGGAAGGAACAGGGCATGATCTGAGAAGCGTGTTTGAGTGTCCACTGGAGCAGTTCTTTCTATCTAAGGGTGCGAGCCTGATTGTCTGCCATTCAGACCATGTCAAGTATCTAATATGTGGCAGGCAACTAATGGTGTGCCTAGGATAGAGCAGTGAATGAGGTGGAAGTGGCCTCTTGTCTTGCAGATCTTCTGGTCTTATTGTAAGACACAGAATGGGAATGTGGTGCACTGAGTGTTCCCACAGCAGAAACACAGGTTTTACAAGAGCTCATAGGAGCTGCTAACCTAGAGGGAAGGGTCACAGAAGACTCCTGAAAAGAAGAAAGCTGAACCTGGAACCAGCAGGATAAGTAAGCATTAGTATGATGAGGTTATATTGGAGGGAAGCACAGAGGAGGAGAGGCTATTTGAGGGAGAGGAAACTGCACGTGCAAAAGCCAAGAAGTGGAAAAGTATAGTGCGTTCAAAGAAATGAAAGAATTTCAGTAAAACCGGATGAGGTGTTGTTTGCGTTTCTAAGGAGGGGCAGGAGGGGAACGGGGTAGTGTCTGGAGAGGAAGCTGTCAAGATAAGAAGGTCCACAGGTAAAGAGCCTTAAACAGATTAACACATTTTGACATTTTCAATGACATACACTAAAGGATTCTAGCAGAGGAGTGACATAATTCCTCAGCAGGTAGTATAGTACAGTGGTTGTGCCCACTGACTCCTAGGCTTCAACTCCCACCTCTGACACTTAACTGCATGTCCTAGTTATTTAACCTCTGGCACACAGCAATCACTCTGTAACCTGCATAAAAAGGGGTAGCACTTTTTATTATCATCTGGGTCAAAACCGAGCTTAATTGCTTTCATAATTTTTAAGTTCTAAACATTGAATTTATTCTAAAAACTTGCTTCTATTCTTCTTTTGAATCCAAGATAGTTCTGTGCCATGACTCACACCACTTTCTTGAGAAGCCAGTAGAGGTGACTTTACAAGCATTTCCAAGTAGAGTTCTCTGAGTCAGGGATCTCAGACAAGGTACCGTCTTCATCCACATTAGGGAAAACCAGGGTTTCTAAAGTCTGTGTAGCCAAAAGCTTCCAGTCTTAGACACTTAATGAATCCTCCCCTCCTCCAACTCACAGGTATCCAGCAGTCTTTCAATTTTAAAAACGCCCTCCAAGAGAATCTATGAGGCATTCTTGCCAAAAAATAGAACCTGAAGCATATCAAGCCTCTAGATCTAACTACCTAATTACAGGAAATACAGAGGACAAAGTAATATTTTATAGGACATCATGACAATCCAATCATCAAATCTAGAATGTGAGAAAGTCTACAGAACTAATGATATCATCATTTCACCAAATAAATTTTTAAGGAACAAAAAAGAGGGAAGGATCTGTAGAATAAAATATCCTTAAGGGACATAACCAATTCAATGTACAGCCCTTATTTGAACCCTGATTTAAACAAACAAATCAACTGCTGAAAAAAGAACAACAAAAAAGGACAATTTGGAAAATTTGAACACTGAATACATATTTGATGAAATTAAGAAATGATCAAATCAGGGGGTGTGAGAATGACATTGTTGCTATATTTTTAAGACTTCTTCTTTTTTAGAGATAATGAACTACTTATGAATAAAATGATACATGGATTATCTTCAAAATATCTAGCCGTGGGAGGAGTTACAGATAAACAAGGCTGGCCATAAGTTAATAATTGTTGAGTTGGTGTGTGGGTATGTAGGAGTTTGTTATTCTGTTCTCTTCACTTTCTTCTACATTTGAAGTTTTCTGTAATAAAAAGCTAAAATGCTCTCAAAATATAAAAGGCCTTCAAAAAATAAGTGGAAGTTCATTTACTCAAAATACACTGGACCAATACCACTCAAAAGCAATGTCTTTCCTAGAGAACTTTGCAAACCAAAGAGGATTATTAAGCCTTTTGAAACAATAGTGATAGTGATGGAATTTCAGGTGTCCTAAGAGGTGGGGATGAATTGGGCGCAAACAACAGCTGCACCACTATCACATGGGAGCTTGTCAGAAATGCAGAATTTTAGGCCCCACTCCAGACCTACTGCATCAGAATCTGCATTTTAATAACCTCCCCTGTGACAGATATACACATAAACTTTGGGGCTCAGTGGGCTAAAGGTCAGGGAGGTTTCCATAGCACAGTTCTAAACTAAAGCCACAGTGGGGAGGGAGAAGAGGAGGAAAAAAGAAGGCTTTATGTGTAAAACTGTGCAATTTACATAACAGATGCTATTTCATTTGTTCATTCAGCATATACTTATTGAGCACATGCCATGTATGGGGCATGGTGTTATGTGCTGAGGAGACCACAGTCAATAAAATAAAAATCCATGACTTCATGGAATTTAGTCTAATAGTGAGTAGCTCCCACATACTGAGTGCTTAATAGGTATTAACAATGGTTCTAAGCCCTTTATATGTGTAGTTCACAAGAAAAAAAAGAGGTTAGCAGCTGAAAATAATGCTCAGAAATTATCAGGTTAAAGCATGATATTAAACACTTAACAGGTCAACCTAACCTGACAAGCAGAGCTCACTAGCACTTCTATCTGTCACACACTGTTCCTCTTCCCTTGAGCTTGGCATAGTAGCCCAGGACATCGTAACTTCCACACTCTACATTTGTGATGTTCTATTCATTCCTGGTCCTCTGTTTCCTAGAATCCTCACCATGGCCCAGTGTTACATGGAGCAGCACAGAAACGAAAGGAAGAGAACAGACATGGTTTGAGAATCTAATCTGTGCTAGGTACTTTATTAAAAACATTCATTCAAACTCCCAAAACAATGCCACGAAGTAAATATTTCTAACATTTTATTGAAAAAAATTACAACTCAGACTAATTAAATAATTGGTCCCAAGACAAAAAGCTTCTAAGGGGTAAGCCCCTCTGTATTCAGAGTGCAGTGCTTCTCCAAATTAACAGGTATCGGAATCATCTGAAGGGCTTGTTAAAACAGGCCCCTCCCCAGGGTTTCTGATTCTGTAGGTTTGGGCTGGGGCCTGGGAATTCGCATTTTTAACAAGACCCCCGGGGATGGTGAAGCTGCCACTCACAGTTCGAGGGCAACTGCCTTAGTACACATTCAACCTACTTCATAGAATAAGTCTGCTCCCTCTGCCATAAAATGGTCCTTCCAATACGTTATAGTTGCTATTTTACTGGTTAGCATAGCACTAACAGTTGCAACAGATACACTCCAAAATGTAGAATGGCTCAAACACAAGATGAAAGAAATATCCAGAAGGGGATTTATTTCCCACGCATGTGACAGTCCAAGGCAGGTGTTCCTGATCAGCAAGACAGTGTAGACACTTAGGGACCCAGGCTAATGGAGCCTCTGAAATCTTCAACATTTGGCTACCAAGATCATGAGAGCCATCTCAAGTCCAGCCATCCAGAAGGGAGAAAAAGCATGAAAAAGCATGATTATGAATTCTGTATGGGTCAGATCTGGAAAAGCACAGGGCACATATTACTTTTGCTAAAACACAGTCACGTGGTCACATCCAGCTGCACGGGAGATTTAACATGTACTCTAGCCTTGTGCTCAAGAAGAGAAAATGGATTTTGGTGAGCAGCTTTCAGTCTCTGCCACCACACTCTGCCACCCTGTTCACTTCCCTGTCTCTTTTCCCTAGTCTTCTTGCCTGCAGTTAAAGTTCCTAATTCCTTGGGCAACAAATATTTATCAGTACATATGTGCGAGGCAAAGTGCTGGACCCTAGGGGACTCACACAGCAGTACATACAGTCTAATTTCCTGAAGCTTACCGTGTATCTAGGACTTTACATTAAATAAATAATTACAATTATTATAAGAGCAATGAGGAAACAGAGTTGTAATGGGGTCCTAACATAGTCGGCCCAGAGTGGGGATAGGTGGAAAGGTGTGCACAGAAGGTTTTGTTGAGGAAGAGGTGTTTAAGGCCAGACCTGGAAGAAAAGTATTGATAGGTATTTGCTGGGCAAAGACTGCAGTGCGAGGAGCACAGGAGAAAAAGCCAAAGAGAGAAAAAGCATGCAACCTTTAAGGAACTAATAAAAGACCACTGTGGTTGGCACCTGGAGAGTGAGGAGGAAGATGGCTCCAAATGGGACTGCTGAGGCAGCCAGGACCATGAAAGCAGTGCTAAAGGTGGTTCATTTATCCAAGAAACATTTACTAAGTGTCTTTTGTGGTCCATGTTTTCAGCTGGGTAATGCAAATACAGAAGTATAAAGCACAAACATGGTCCTTGACCTCATAGAGATCACAGTTTCATGAATAAGACTTTTAACAAATAATTATCTATAAAATTAAGTACTGTAATTTATTTTAAGAAAAAACATAGTGTTATGAGAGCATTTTAATAGGGAGCTAACATAGTCTGAAGCTTCAAGAAAGGCTACCCCGAGGAAGTGATCGTAAGCTAAGACATGAAGAATGATTATATTTTGGGGGTCAAAGATGTCCTTGTCCCCATTTTGTACATGAGGGATGAAACAAAGGCTTATGATAACATGGCTAATTCATGACAGAGCAGAGATTTGACCCAAGTGTCTAACTGTAGGTCCTATGGTCTTACCATCATGCCAGACCTAGGTAAGTTCTATGGAAGAGAAAATAATGAGATACTGACTCTGTTCTAAAGAGCTTTGGAGATCATAAAACAAACACACATAAAAGAAACAAATAAGGGCTTCAAATTATTTTTAAATTATTTTGTGATCACAGATCAAAATAGTCAAGGTTGGCTGTTGGGAGAAAATAGAACTTGGACTGTGCTTCAGTAGACCCAGAAAGAATGAGAAGAGGAAAGAATGAATTCTGGGAGCAGGAATCCCATTGTGTAGATATTTAGTACAACTCTTCAACCAGCTACTAGTCCACTGAATGCTAATTTTATCCAGCTAGTATCTCTCCATCTGGTGCATCAGCCTATCATGAGAATATGTCAAATGCCTTGCTAAAATGCAGATAAATGTCAGCACAGATTTCACATTTTCCTTTATGTGAACCTGCTTCACTATACTTCCAGTGCTAAGGGAACCTCACTGAGAACAAGAAAAGTCAACCATTAAGGTTAAGCTACTGAAGAAAGATGTGTTCCTCCAGGGTTGACTGCTTGTCAAAAGTGTTGTTAAAATTCTGCCTTGTCACAACTAGACCAGTGTGTGGCACAAAAGACACGTAGGGCTGGATTCAACGGCACCTTGGCTTCCCATATGAGTTCTGTCACTACCAAACCACTCATTCATTGGACTCAGCACTACTCATCAACACAGAGATGGGCTGAGGAGAAGAGATCAATCAGTATATTTCATTTTTTTCAATCAGCCAACATTTACGGGTTGCCTACTCACTGTCAACTATAGGTACTGAGGTTATAGAACAGAATAAGTCAAGAGCCTCCCTCTTGAGAGACTCATATTCTAGCTAGAAAAGCAAACGCAAAACAGATGTTTATGATACAACATGAAAAAATGCTAAGTGTAAGCACAGAAGAGAACATAGTTAATACTGCATGGGGGATTCAAACAAGCTTTCACATGGAAGATAACTTTTGACCACGTCTTAAGTGAGGAGTATAAATTCAAGAGTGGATGGAGGGTGCATAGAGGGCTGTAAGGACATTCCAGGCAGAGTAAGCAAAGAGCAAGGTGTGGAATCCGGCACAGGGTTGGTCATGTTCAGGAAACGGTGAGAAGATTAATGTGGCTGTAGTGGGTGGAGATGAGGTGGGGGAAACTGCTAGGAGATGTGGTTGGAGAGGAAGGCTGTGCTGATACCATGTCAAACACTATGCCAAAGTGTCTATACTCTATCCTGAGAGCAATAGAGAAACATTAGAGATTTTTTAAAGCAGAAATAATGAAGTCATATTAACTTTGAAAATAAGGTCTTATTAAGGTCATATCACTTTGAAAATAAGATTCTCATGTTTGCAACAATCCAAGTATAAGCAATAACTCGTGAAACTGGTGTAGAATAACACAAGAACTTGACTTCCTACTGCTTATTAGCTACGTGACTGTAAGTAATTAACAGCCTCTGTAAGACTTCTATGTATAAAAGGGGTATAACAATAGTTCACACCTGAACTGCCTGGAATTGAGTATGAATTCAGTAAATATTAGTTGCGGTGGTGATTTTGTAAGTTTAAAACCATTATTCTAAGGATTCATGGACACATATAATAATAAGAATATTATTATTCTTAAAACATCAATAATAATAAAGGTTATATTTATATATGCCTGATAATATTTACTTCATAAATATTTCAATCTCATAATATCTCTAAGGGATAAATATTGTAATTGTTATTTTATAAGTGAGGAAAATGAGGCTCAGAGATTCTAAATAACTTGCCCCAAGCAACAAAGCAAGTCTATAGTGAGGCCTGGAATGAAAACAATGGAAAACTTGTTCCATTCCACCATACTGTTTCTTGGCTTAAATAATAATGACATACTATCATTCTCCTGCAATGATCTAAGCCAAATATATTTTTGAGCCACAGTTCAGTAGGACAATGAGAATACTGTGCCATGGGGGCTAAAGCAATTGAGATCCTTCCACTTTTACTTGTTGTCACATGGACCATTAATAGGCAAAGATTCTCTACTCTAGGAGTCTACTCACACCTTATCCTGTCCCCTACTCCTTACCAGGCATTCAGTGGGCCGTTTTTCTATCTCCTTTCGCTTTTTGCCTCTTTCATGCAGCAAGCACACAGCAAAGATCTGGCATTTGGACCATGCTGTCATTTGGGTGAATTACCTCAGGACTTCTATTAGAATCTGACATGTGAGAAAGACTGTCTGGTTCAGGGTGGGGGTCAGGAAGGAGATTATGCTGGGAACCCCACGGCTGAGTCTTGCGACTAAAGACCCTGAATCTTGAGGATCCTGAGGACTTGGCTACCTATTGAAAATATTTATTTGTTTACAATGTGGCAATTATTTCTACTGTCAAGACCTCTCAGTAAGAATCCCCATAGGAGAAAAAGAGTGAGTGGTGAGAGTAAGGCATGAATATTCCACTCTGAACGCATAAAAATTAGTGTCAGAGAGATGGCCCAAAACTCCAACCTTCTGTCTTCCAGGTGGTGCTCATTTGTCAAGTGGCAGTGTGGTATAGTTGTGATGGATCCATAGGGCTGGTGATTGAGGGCACTGGTCTGGAATCAGACAGAGATGACTTTGAGCTCTTGCTTTTTTTTTTTTTTTTTTTTTAACTGCACGACCTGAGGATGGTTACTCAACTTTTCATTCAGTTTCAGTTTCCTCATTTGTAAAGTGGGAGAAATAATACTTATTTTACAGGGTTGTAAAAATTCAATAAAATAAGGTATGTAAAGTACCAAAAATAGTGCCTGACATACAGAAGGTACCCAATAAATAGAGGCACCTATCCTACTTATTATATAATAATTATGTATCTTCTCTGAATGCACTGATCAGATTTAACCAAAGAGTGGGCAAGTCTCCATTTCACAAGCTGCTCTGAAGACACGACTTGATGGTTTGAAAGCATTATTTATGAAAGAAAAATATAACATGAGTTAACCATTGTTTTCCTTTTGAATTATTTATGAAGTGTTTGGTAATAGGAATTCAGATCAGTCAGAATAAAAGCTATGAGCTGATGTTTCCTGTGCCATGCTTAAAAAAACCGAGTAGCTTGAGAAAACATTATTTCACAAATTGTGTTCTTGCTTAATGACTTAATCACTAAGGATACATGTTAACAATCACTCTAAATAAGCACTTGAAAGAAAAATATACTGCTTCTCACCACCTACCCAACAATCTGTAACTTGGCTTTTTGGAATTAAATGGTCACTTGAAAAAAAAAAACCTCATCTGTAGCAACGGCCTAGGGAAGATGGAAAAGAAAAAGAAAAAAAGGCCCATTTAATGAACTGAAAGCAGGCGTCAAAACACAGACATAATACTCCTTCCAAGATGCCTAGGATAACTTCCTCAGGAGAAAACACTACCTGCCAGGGAAATAGTGAGCAGATTTATTTCAAATCTAGCTTTTATCTAGCCACCACTACCCCTATTATACAGTATGTAATAAAAGCCCAGAAATATTAAATAACTTGCTTAAGTTCATGGAACTAAAAATGGTGAAGAGGAAACTCTAAAGAAAGCCCTGACCATGCCCTATCATATGCTGCTGCTTCTTTCAGGCCTACAAAGGGGCTGGCATTTATCATCACTTCTCATCTAACTGGTAAAGGACACTTAAACAGTAATGACCCTACCTATCAGTTTACAGTTCCCATAAATTCCATCATCATACCCTTAGAGAATTGTCCAATATTCCAAAACTCCTTAAGAAGGAAATTGTGGCAGAAACTACTGATTGACTGTGTAACAGCCGTCTGACCCTTATGAACAAAGCCCTGAATTTGTTTAGTGGGTGGGCGGCAAGTACTCAAAGGTAGATTGGTTTATGATGAAGCTTCAGGGCCCCCTCACTTGCATGGCTGCTTCTGAGGCCTTAATAGGGGCCCTAGCAAGTTAGTGTTTGGAATTTTGTATTCCTGCCCTTAAAGAAACTTTAGGCTTTACAAAAGCTAGATCCATTCCCGTGTTAAGGGATGGTGGACCTTTGCCCCAGATCCAAGAGAAGAATCATGATTAGTAAAGCTAGTCAGACAAATCGTAGTTTTCTACACTAGTGAAAGTGTGCTGGAAGCTTCTAGAAATAACATTGGTCCAGGATAAAATAAAGACCCACATAGGAAAAACCGTTTTGCACCATTCACCTCACCACCCCTCCCTCTCTTGTTTTGGACCTTAGCGTGTTATGCCTCAAGCTATGTAAACCATCTTAGAACCATAAGGAATGCCAAGTGAATCACACTCAAGACAAATGATCAGCCTGATATGAATGAGTTACAGGATCAACTGTGGGACTCCCATCACCAAAGTCCTTGTAAAGAATGGTCATGATCATTCCTTTACAGGTAAGACCACAATTTATGTGTGGTCCATTCACCAGTTGATGGACCTTTGGATGTTTTCCAGTTTATGGCTGTTATGGATACAGCTGCTATGAACAAGTGTGCATGTGCACTTAGGTCTTCATTTTTCTTGGGTAAGTATTTTTGAGTAGAGTTAATGGGTCCTACAGTAAGTGTATGTTTAACTGTATAAGAAATTATCAAACGTTTTTCCAAAGTGGTTATACAAGTTTGAATTACAAACAACAATGTATGGAGAGTTCCAGTTGCTTCATATTTTTGCCAATACTTAATTCTGTCTTTCTCCTTTTAGTCATTCTAGTGTGAGGTGGTGATAACTCATCATGGTTTCAATTAACATTTATATAATAACTAAAGATGTTGAGGATTTTTCCTGTGCTACTTGCCATTCTTATATCTCCCTTCGTGAAATGTCTAAATTTTCTGGTTTTATTGTTTTTACTGAGTTGTAAGAAGTGTTTATATATTCTGATTACAAATCCTTTATCAGATATATGTTATGTAAACATTTTCTCTCAGAAAGGGGCTTATCTTTTCAGATTCTTAACAATATCTTTTGAAAAGCAAAGTTTTTAATTTTCAAGATGTCCAATATAACATCATTTTCTTATGCATTGTGCAGCTGGTATCCCAAGAAATCCTTGCCTAACCGAAGGATACAAAATTTTTCTCCTACGGTTCCTTCTAAACATTGTGTAATATTAGCTCTTATTTTTACATCTATAATGCATTTCAAGTTAATTTTTATGTATAGTGTATAGAAAGGGTTGAGATTTATTTGTTTGCACATGGATATCCAATAGTTCTGGCATCATCTGTTGAGTCTTTTCAACAAATCCATGAATTACCTTGGCATCTTTATCAAAAATCAACTGACCTTTTATGTTTTGTCTGTCTCTAGACTCTATTCTATTCTGTTGACCTATAGGTCTACCATTTGTAACACCACACTTCCTTGTTTGCTGTAGCTTTATAATAAGTTTTGAAAGCAATTAGTATATGACCTCCACCTTTGTTTTTCTTTATCAAAGTTGTTTTGGCAATTCTAGGCCTTCCTTTTACATTTTCATATGACTTACAGACTCAGCTTGTCAATTTTTACACACACACACACACACACAAAAGCCTGCTGAGATTTTGATTAGGGCTGCATTGAATCTACAGATGAATTAAGATAGAACTGACATCTTAGAAACATTATGTCTTCTAATTCATTAACATAGTATATCCCTCCATTATTTAGGTCATCTTGAATTTATCTCAGGATTGTTTCATGGTTTTCATTGTGGAGGTCTTAAACATATGTCATTAAATTCACCCCAAAGTATTTCATATTATTTAATGTTATAATAAATTGTATTTTTATTTGAATTTCCAATTGTTTGCTGTTACTATATAAACATATAATTGATCTTTGTATATTGATCCTATATCCTGTGACTGTTCTAAATACAGTTAGTTCTGGTAGCATTTTTGTAGATTCCTTCAGTTTTTTGGCAAAGATTATCATATCATCTGCAAATAAAGATAGTTTTACTTCTTTTCCATTCTAGATGCCTTTTACTTTCCGTGTTGCCTTCAGCACTGGCTAATGTCACCGATAAGGTTAAATACAAGTGGTGAAAGGGGATATCCTTGACTCATAGGAGAAAGACTCCAATCTTTCATGATGATGTTGGCTATAGGTTTTTCCTAGATGCCTGTTTTACAGGTAAAATAACTACCTTTCTATACCTCATTTTCTGAGTTTTTATTTTGTTTTGTTTTGTTTTATTAATGGCTTTTGAATCTTGTCAAATGCTTTCCTTGCATCTATTGGGATAATATTATGAATTTTATTTTTCTTTATTTGAATATACTGACTTGCAGTGACTGATATTTTTAACACTAAACCAACCATATATTTTTGGGAAAAATCCCACTTGGTCAGAAATATTATCCTTTGTATATACTGGTGAATTATACTTGCTAAAGTTTTTAAAAGAGTCTTGCATCTATGCTCATTAGGGTTATATATTGTTGTTATTGTTGTAACAATCAATATCTTTGGTTTTAGTATTAGTATTTTTACTTTAAGTTATAATGTTGGCCTCAAATAATGAGGTGAGATTTATTTCCTCCTTTTCTGTTTTTTCAAAGAGTTTGTGAAGAATTTATATTATTTTTCCTCAAATGTTTGATAGAATTCACCAGCAAAGCAATCTGGGTCTGCAGCTTTCTTTGTGAGTGAATTTTTAACTAAAAATTCAATTTTTAAAATAAATATTAGATGATTATTTATTTCTTCTTCAGTGAGTTTTGATAGATTGTATATTTTAAGGAATTTGTCCATATCATCTAAGTTGGTGAACTTATTGGCATTAAGTTTTTCATAACATTCACTTCCTTATTACCCTTTTAATATCTCTAGACTATGTAGTACTATCAACTCTCTCATTCATGGTGCTGGTGATTTTTGTCTTGGCCCTTCTTTTCCTCACAAATTTGGCTAGAGAGTTATTAATTTTATTAATCTTCTTGAAGAACTAGCTTTTGGGTTCATTGATTTCCTCTATTGACTTCTTTTTTCTATTTCACTGATTTCTGCTCTGATATTTATTAGTTTTTGTCATCTACTTGATTTGGGTTTCCTTTGCTCTTCCATTTTTAGTTTTTTAAGGTAAAAGCTGAGATCATTGATTAGTTCTTTGTTTTTTTTCTAATATAGACATTTAGTGCTATAAATTTCTTTAAATTTTGCTTTAGTGGCATCCACAAATTTTGATATATTGTATTTTATCTCCATTCCTTTCAAGATATTTTCAAATTTTCCTTTCGATTACTCATTTAATCCATGGGATATTTAGGAGTTTGTTATTTAATTTCCAAATATTTGGAGAGTTTCAAGATATCTTTACATTACTGATTTCTAGTTTAATTCCACTGTGGCCAGAGAATATACTTTGTATGACTTGATCATTTTAAAATTTATACAGACTTGCTTTATGCTGAGAATATGGTCTATATTGGTAAATGTTCCATGTGCACTTTGAAAAAAAATATGTATTTTGCTCTCTTGCTAGGTGAAGTGTTCTATAACTGGCAATTAGGTCCAATTGGTTGATAATGTTGTACAGATCTTGTATATCCTTACTGATATTTTTGTACACTTGCTCCATTGATTATTGAGAGAGTGGTATTAAAATATTTAAGTATAACTGTAGATTTGTCTATGTTGCTTCATAGTTCTGTCAGTTTTTGCTCCATTATTTGAATGTTTAGGATTGTTGCATAAACCTTTAGAATTGTTAGGTCCTATTGATGAAATGATCCCTATATTATTATGAAATGACATTCTTTGCCCCTGGTAATATTCTTTCTCTAAAATCTATTTTGTCTTATATTAATATAGCCAAATAAGCATTCTTTTAATTAGTGTTATCATGGTATATTTTAATCATCATTTTACTTTTAAACTATTTGTGTTTTTCTACTTACAGTGAGTATTTTGTAGGCAACAGAGATGTTTATCCAATCTGACAATCTCTACCTTCAAGATGTGGTTTGAGACCATTTACACTTAATGTTAATATTGATATGGTTAGGTGTAAGTCTACCTTAACCTTTCTAATTCCTCACTATATAACCTTCTACTTCACTATCTCTCAGCCAAAGGCCTAGCTTGGTAAAATGAGGAGATATTTAATTAGCAAAAGGTTATGTTATAGTCAGCTATTCCAAAGAATCTGATATGGTGGCCCCAGTCTTTAGTGAATTTCAGGTACATGTGAGTCCAACAATCCAAGAAAAAAATCAGAGAATGGGAGTAAAAATAATCAGGAGCCAAATCATACTTCAGTGAATTATCAGACATTAACTATCATCTAGCCACAAAATATCTGTCCTAATAATACAATACATTTCATCCATTGAATATATTGTGAAACACAGGACTTGTGTTATTTAGAATTTTTCCATAATGTCCTGAGAGCTTTAAATCTAGTTCCCTTGCCTCCAATCAAACTTCCCTATCTGAACACACATATAAAATGTGTGGAGGAAAAGTGAAACTTGGGAGGTTATTACCTTCAAATGAATAAAAATCAGTAAGACAAAAAAAAAATTGACACAAACATAAAATAGCCCCCAAATGCTATGTTTTCTAAAGGCAGAATGCAAATAATACTTTCACAAAGATTTCTAAATAGAACAGGAGTTCTGCTATGACTAATGAGAGAAATATCTCCATCGCCAGAAGCTACCAGCGTTGGTAAAATGTCTTAGGTCACATGTAAGAAGATATCTTGAGGACATTGAGATTTTTATCCTCGGGGACTAGAAATTTTTTAAAGATAATACCAACACTCTTCTCAGGATATATAGGGAGGCTTACAATGTATCTTCTATCTTCTCAGCACTGAATGTTGGGTTAAAAAATAAAAATTTCAGAGAAAACATCAAAGAATTCTTAAACCCTATGTCACATAACAGGAGATTAATTATTTTTCGCCAATGAATTGACTTTGTACAAGCAAAGCTCTTATGGATCAGACTCATCTTTTTTTTTTCTCTTACCATACATCCTATGATTTTTTAAAGTAATAATGGCAACTTAGAGAAGTTGTCAGATATAATAATTCAGAAAATATCCTTGTAGAAAAACTAAGAATTGGTATAAGGGAATGCATGTGACATGGATAGGGGACCCCAAATAGCATACTGTTCCTGACAAGAGGAAAAAGAAAAAAGAAAAAAAGAGAACTGGAGATAATCCACCCTGTCTCTACAGTGGAGCTGTCATCTTTTAGCAGAGTTGCAAAGATGTCTTTTCACTGCAACATGCAGTGGAAAAGTTCAGAGTTCTCTGTGAATCATCCTGGCCACAGTGATATAATAAAATACAATGAAGCAGCAGCTTGTGGAAGATACATTCAACTAATAAAGAAAGAAGACTATATCTTCCTTTGTTATTAAGTAGATAATATATGCAAAAAATGGCACAATTAACTCCTCAATATACAATAACTTTCTTGATGGGTTGTGGTAAAACAGTGTATAATAGAATCAGATAGAACAGCATCAGATAAAAACCACTCCTCCAAAAAAAAAACCTTCCATTATAATGTCATTTCTTCCCAGAACACCTTATACTTCATACAATCCCAGGTTACTTATGACTCTCATTGTTCTATAATATGTAAATCCTCACCCAATATATCTATAATCCCTATGTTGCTCCGTGATGATTATAAACCACTATTATTGCAGATACATAGAATTTATCAGACATAGAAATACCATCAAAGGTCAGGGGAGGGGGGTCTTCAAAGAAGGAGCCACCATGACTCTGAGGACATATTACTAATCACTGTGGCAATGAGAAGGAACTGCTCAATACAAGGCTCTACTCAACATTCCTGCTTCATTACTCCCAACAACCCTATGTTTCAGATGTGGTACACTACCAACCAATCCCGAAATACACTGCAGACACACTTGCTTGCTCCTTTGCCTTTAGAAGTATTATTCTCTTAATAAGACCATTGCCTTTGCCTTTGTCTTCATGATGCATCTCACAAGTTAGATCCTCTCTGATGTTCCTGTCCTTCACCCATTCCCACAGCTGAATTCTTCTGAGCTGCTTAACACTCTGCACCTAACTCTCACAGGAACTTATATCACAATTGCTTCCTTTGATGGCAAGTGCTTCCCTTTTAAAGTGATTCTTATTTAACGTATTTATATTTACTATATACCTACATCTTTCCACAAAGAACTTGAGGTGGCTTATAATAAAAGACAGTGCAATCAAATATTTAAATGGAAATAGAAAACTAGGACCATGGAAAAGAAGAATATAAAATTGTCAAACATAAAATTGCCCTGCTTAGGCTTCAAATATATCTTTGTGCTTCTTGGAATTTGCCATGAAAAGATTCTCATCAGAAAGGAGGAAAATATTGGTTCTTCAAGGGAAACAAATTTATTCCCAGCAGAGTTCCAAAGTAAAATTCATCATAGGTGACTGTATATAGAAGACCCTAATCCACATGAAACATAATATTCTCAACACAGTGTACCACAGTCTCCCAAATGAATTGCAAATGACTATTTCTAATCTCTATCTTCAGCATAAGTAGAGTTCACAATATTAAAATGCAACATGGTGTTGGTGATTCTGAATAGTCTGGATCAAGGTAAGCTAAGCAAGTAGCCTTCTGGTAATTTAATTAGCTACAAGGATAAAATTTCTATACAGTACATATTTAAGACAAAGTTTCCTAAGTACTTTCTTCAGATGGTCTCTTAAAAAAAGAAGGCAGATCCAACTAGACAAGCATCGCCAACACTGTGTGGGTATTGGGTATTCTCCTAAAAAACAGGAGGGGGAAGTGGAAAAATAATTTGAGAAACATTGGTTTAAACAAAATTAAACAGACTCCTTTTCATCAGGAATTCTCAGGGAATTAAATTTACAAATATGCTTCATAAATTCCCAAGCAAAGGTTACAGTTTATAGCAGTTCCCAAATTAAAGGTTAGGAAACTGAAGGTTAGGGGAAGAAACTAAAGTTATGTATTACACTGCAAGTGGGCTTAAAAAAAAGCAGGGCACCCTGGGACAATTTTATAGCCAACACTGATATAGTGCTTACCACATTCCAGACAATATTCTATGTGCTTTTCATAAAACAACTTACTTAATCTTCCCAACAAACCCTGACATAGGTACTATTGTCTCCATTTACATATAAGAAAACTGAGACATACAGAAGTTAAGCAACTTGCTCAAGGTCACATAGCTGGAAAGCTGGGATTTGAATCTAGGCTACCGAGTTCCAAAGTCTATGCTCTTAATTACCACTTAGAATGTACGAAAAGCCCGGAAAAGGTAATATCATAACTTGGCTCTAAAGGCTAGAACTGCAAACAGACAATCCAAAGGGCAACATCCAACCAGTGAAGAAAGTTCATGCATGGTTCAGGTTGTCATGAACTAGAGGGATAGATTACAGGCAAGACTTGAAACCAAGTGCAGCACTAGCAGATTCCAAGAGACAACCCCTTTGTGGGAGCAGATACCTGGGTTAGAATCCTGTCCAGGCACTCAGTAGCTGGAGGAAATTCTATGGGTCCCAGTTTCCTCATACATAAAGTGGTGATAAAATAACCTGCCTTGGAGAGCTGCTTCAAGGCTGGAAAATCTGTGTGAAGCATCTTGCACAGTGTCTGTCAAAAGCAGGCACTCACTGAAGCACAGCATTATCGGTCAATCCTCATGATTGTGAGGTAAGCACACTTAGCTCCGTTTTGTAGATGAGCAAGGTGAAACTCACAGATGTCAAGTCAAATAACTTGTCCAAGGTCCTACAGCTGGTGAGCAGAAGAGAACAGGTCACACTCAACTCATGTGACCTCAAATCCAGTGTTCTTGGCTCTGAACAACAAAAATGAATGATGCTAAAGAGTTTCTAATCCACTTGCTACAATAATGAAGACCGATAGCATCAGTAAAGGACAAACCGAGGTTAAAAATATACACTACAGAGACATGAGCAATCTCATAGAGACCGAGAAACGTGAAGAGAGAGTGTGGTACGTGAGCAAGAGAGAAAAATCTAGATCTGACAGAGATTTCATGGCAATGATGAAATACTTAAACAAGCCCATCTAGAAGGCCTTGTGAGAGTTCAGAGTGAATTCTGATGGGATGAAAAGCTTTCCAGCTACTGATTTAGCCCTGGGTTTGTTTCTACACATGTGCATACACTGATGTTCAAGTCCAGGAGTCATTCTTTCTATAAAATGACTGTAGTTTACTTCCAGGACTTTGCAAACCCTTTACTACGTAGCAATAGGTTGGAAGTAGCCAAATTACTCTTCTTGCAGGAATTCATCATTCAGTTTATTTATTTTTTTTAACATCTTTTTTAGAGTATAATTGCTTTACAATGGTGTGTTAGTTTCTGCTTTATAACAAAGTGAATCAGTTATACATATACATATGTTCCCATATCTCTTCCCTCTTGCATCTCCCTCCCTCCCACTCTCCCTATCCCACCCCTCTAGGTGGTCACAAAGCACCGAGCTGATCTCCCACTGTTATGTGGCTGCTTCCCACTAGCTATCTATTTTATGTTTGGTAGTGTATATATGTCCATGCCACTCTCTCACTTTGTCCCAGCTTACCCTTCCCCCTCCCCATATCCTCAAGTCCATTCTCTAGTAGGTCTGCATCTTTATTCCCGTCTTGCCCCTAGGTTTTTCTGATCATTTTTTTTTCTTTCTTTCTTTTTTTCTTAGATTCCATATATATGTGTTAGCATACGGTATTTGTTTTTCTCCTTCTGACTTACTTCATTCTGTATGACAGTCTCTAGGTCCATCCACCTCACTACAGATAACTCAGTTTCATTCCTTTTTATGGCTGAGTAATATTCCATTGTATATATGTGCCACATCTTCTTTATCCATTCATCTGTCAATGGACACTTAGGTTGCTTCCATGTCCTGGCTATAGTAAATAGAGCTGCAATGAACATTTTGGTACATGACTCTTTTTGAATTATGGTTTTCTCAGGGTATATGCCCAGTAGTGGGATTGCTGGGTCATATGGTAGTTCTATTTTTAGTTTTTTAAGGAACCTTCATACTGTTCTCCATAGTGGCTGTATCAATTTACATTCCCACCAACAGTGCAAGAGGGTTCCCTTTTCTCCACACCCTCTCCAGCATTTACTGTTTGTATATTTTTTGATGATGGCCATTCTGACCGGCATCACTCAGTTTAGACAACTGCATTGCTATGGTTTGGGAAAGAATCAGGGCCTTTTCTACTTGACCCAGGATTTCAAAAGTAGCTGATTTTCCCCTAACATATATTCATGCAAGTGCCACAAAAGACTTTAATTTAGAAAGAAATACTGGTGTATTAGCATTCAGTCTGAAAAGCAGCCACTTCCCCCTTAGCCAAACGTCTCTAAACTGTCTTCCTGCTACCCTAGCTTCAGTCAGCTAACCACACATTAGAATGTGGAAATGTTACTGAAGTATTCATTTCCTTGGGCTTGAAGTATTTAGGTGGAGATGGATGATACTTTGAAAACTCTCTAGAGTGCTTGGAATGTTCCTAAAGAGTTCAACTGTGATGCTATTCTGTACATTTTCAGAATCACATTCACAGAAAAAGAGAGGAAGGGACTGATGGTTATACAATTAACATACCTAAACTAGATAACCAATATTGAAAATAAATCAAACAATTGAAATCAAATACATTAGAAGTTAATAAATGTCTATGATTCTCCTTTTCAGAGATGTAAAGGAAGAGAAATGCCTAGCTTCAAAAATGCATAAATCATTTTTTGTTGACAGAGATTTCATGACAATGATGAAAGGTTTACAGAGCCTGAGCAATTAACCCATCTTTACCCTTTCAATAATGTTACTCATAAAATAACCTAGGCTTTGGTTACCTGTCTATAAAATAGGTGATGGAGGATGAGAGCAGATTGGCTCTCCAATTCTACAAGTAGATCATTTGATACAAATGACAGACAAAAAAGGAATTCTATCAAATTTAGTGTCTGGAGGAACACACAAAATAAACCCTAGAAAGAAACATTCTATTTTACCTTGTCTTTAGCCAAATCTAATCACTATTATTTTAAAACAAAACAAAACAAAACTCAGTTTTCACATGTAAAAGCATTTATAAATATTCAGCTCACCAAAAAATACATGTCAATGAAAACTGAAGTCATTGAATTTTGCTAAATACACCCATGTACATCTATCTTTTGTTTTGTGTGGTCTTTTTGTCAGAAATACATGTTAACAGTTATAATAAATTTTCCTCATCATTTTTGTATGATTCTATCTGTGAGTACAGAAAAAATTGTTTTAAAGAAAGCCATATATATCAAAGCACATGAACACAGATTGTTAATATTAAAACAAATCAATCAATGTCTGATATAAATATCAATGACATCATCAATGCTATAAAATAGCTCTGTTACAATGACATAGTCTTTATGAGTTTCTCAAGTAGGAGGGTAGAAACAGTCTTCAACTCTCAGGAAACTCCATAATATTAAGTGAGGAAAAGTAGAAATATTCATTCCAAAATTTTAATCTATGGTATGCCTCAAGCAAAATATGCCAGCTTCCTCCCGTTCCTGCTTGGAGTCCACTGTCTAAAATGGGAAGAGAAGGAGGAACTGAGTTGTGGACAAACCAATGTGAGGACCTTCCTAGGTATGTGTTAATATATCTAAAGTGAAATTCCAGAGGTCAGCTTTCTCTACCCACTCCTTCAGCAAAGATCCTCCCTTCCAACCAGATCCCCAGATGGGCAGTTATCTCAAATCTCCAAAGAAACATTTGCAAAGAATCTAAAAAAGAGTGGATATATGTATATGTATAACTGATTCACTTTGCTATACACCTAAAATTAACACAACATTGTAAATCAACTATACTCCAATAAAAATTATTAATAAAAGAGGCAAACCCAAAATAAATAAATAAATACATACATACATACTAAAAAAAAGAGAGAGAGAGAGACAGTGAACAGCCCCAAAGTCCTTTTCAACATACATATAGTCCTGTTATGGGTAGTAGAGTTAAGATCACAGACTTTGGCTCAGGCTTTCAGCCTTCGAATTCCTGCTCGGCCACTCTGTGACACTGGGTGGTAATTTACCTCTTTTAGCTTAATTTTGTCATCTGCAATATGATAATAATAATAATAGTAAGAATTGCATAGAGTTGAAGTGAAAGTACCTATGGACAGTATTTGACATAATATCTGGTGCATAATACAGTAAGAATTCAAAACAATGTTAATTACTGTTACTGATAACATTTGTATGGGAAAGCACTTCCTACACCTTACTTCATAGGAAGCTATAGTATAAATGATGATTTTGACACCCTTGTGAGGTAAATATTGTAGTCAATCCCATTTTATAGATGAAGATTCAGAGGCCCAGAGAAATGTTTTAAGAATTAACAAATTTAATTTTTAAAAATAAAAAATCTGGTAGGTGACAGAGCAAGAAGCCAAACTTAGGTTTTTGACTCTACAGCTCAGGCCCCAGTCAGTACTTCACAGTTCTTACCCTCAAAGCAGGTATAAATACCTTTGAAATGGACAAAAAAATATTACTGGGTGTCTTCAATGGAAAACTTTTCTCATTACCTAATTTTATAAGGTCCCTGTGCCTTTCATTGTCTTTGAGCTATTTCATAATTCTGTAAATTGTAGATAATTGATAACACAAATGATAATTGTCCATATATATGCAAATGGATTTTGACTGGTACAGATGCAATGATTTTTCCTCCCCTACTTCAGAAATCATTTTTGTGTTTATTAAGCAAATTCATTAAGCGTCCTAAATTCCTATAAATATTCCTGCTCTTGGGTTCTCCATTGAATCAGTTGTAACACCTTACTGGTTTCTTTATTAATTAATGAATTAAATAAAATCATTCACATGCATTCATTTCATATTTGTGGTAGAGTCATGGTTTGACTTTATTTCTTAGAAATTATCCTTTAACACTGGGGAGATCTCGACCAGCTCTCATACCCTTCTAGGAACACAAGGGAAATTTCCCTGGGGAGTCTCCAGCCTGTGAATTTTGGTGGCAGAAAAATGGATGATGTGCTATATCAAATATTGAGCCTGATTCTCAAAATGTGTAAAACTGCTATCTGTTAGTCACTTTAGGAAACTGTATTAACTCTTATAAGTCCTAGGATGTTATGCCACAAATTTAGGCTTTTGTTCCATGGGTCCAGATTGAAAGTAGCAAGGGGACAGAACAACTTGGTGAGGTCCCATTGGTCTTATTTCTTAATCTCTCTCCTTTTCTTAACTGCAATATTACAGAAAACAGAATGGTCACTGCATCAGCATTTTTCTCTGCCTCGGTTCTTAACTGAGCAATTGCACTCTGCTCCCACAGAGCCTACTCACAGCCAATCCTTTGAAGGAACTATGACTTTTCTGAATTCTAGCAGCCTGGGTGTAAACAAGACAGAGCACCCATTATGGACTCCCTGCACCCTTGCTAACCCAGGATAGAAAATGCTGGGCTCTGAGAAGCCAGCACTTCTCTTGCAGTAGGAAGAGAAACCCCTCCTCTCCCTTCCATGACTCTCCATGCTTCATGTTGTCCATGTTCCAGGAGGGATGTGAAGCCCCTGTACTCATTTATACGGTAGGGAAACAGATGGAACTGGCTTAATTTGTGAAGACAACTAGTTATCTTATAAGTACAGATGGAGTAAGTAGCACAATTATTACCAGAGAACTGAGGCTGCCAGATGGTTTGGTTAAAAAAAAAATTTTTTTTTTAAAAGGTTGGCTGCCAGATTCACAGCAGGAAATAGCCTGCTCCCAGGGGTATAGAAAACCATGCAGATTTAAATCACCCTGCTATTTGTCTAGTAGTCTGCTCCTTTTCTGGGGCTGCAGAGGGAACAGGAGGAAGACTAGGATCACCAGGCAGTCAGAACGGCATATTAGCAGGCTTTCCAAAGGTGAAAGTGAAGAAAGGGAAAGGGTTGTCCGTGGTACAGATGGTGTAAGAAATCAGCTTTTTTAAGAATAAGAACTAAATTCTTAAAAGGGCACACTGGTGCAAGATAAAGAAACTGTGTTCTTTATTTTGTTTTTGTTTGTTTGTTAGTCAAATCCACTGTTTGCATTCAGAACTCTTTCTTTCTTGGCAGTCTCCCTAAGAAGATGGAATCTTACTGGCTGACTCTGTTCTCAGGCTCAGCATCAATGGCAGAATCACTGGTATCTCTGGGTTAAGTTCACTCCAAGTACCAAGTTAATTGGTCTAGCAAAGTAAAAAAATCATTTAAAAAAAGAAAAGAGAAAGTCAGTCTGCGCAAACTTCAGATGGTTGATTAAGCAATCTGAGCCCTGTGGCTAATTTTATCTTTTCTAGGGAGAGCGGGCTTCTTCATCCTGCAGCATCTCCTCTGTGGATCACATCCATTAATGATGAGGGTGAAGGAAGGTGTCTAAACACCAACAGAACCCTGTGAGTTAAAAATCCACAGCACTTTTTCCTCCATTCTGTAGGTGCTGTTGCTTTCTTCAGCCTCTTGTCACAAACAGTTAGCTATGCTCATTTTATAGAGTAAGAAGGAATATTGCTGCCCTGTGGGTAGAAAGCCATGAAAGTAAGAATCTACAATCTTGTTCCTGTGAGACTGCAATCTAGGGGGTCTAACAGCATGCCAGGGCTGGGACTTGATAGAGATATTATAGAATGATTGCCAAAGATGTTTTATATGTCTCAAAGCCTTTCACTCTTGTCTTTGTTTTTTAATCTTATACTCATGTAGAGTAAGCATTTTAAAAATTACTGATGGAAAAATGCTGTCCTTCTCCCAAACATCTACAAACTGATTTAGCTATTCATTTAACAAGTGTTTAGCAAATCATCTCCCTGTGCCAAGGCCCCCTGCGATGATGAAAATACAGGCATACTCAATCCTCTCAAACTCTGCCACTGCTTTATCAACGAAATTTGTGTAATATTCTAAATCCTCTGTGTCATTTCAACAGTCTTCATAGCATCTTCACCAAGAGTAGATTCCATCTCAAGAAACCACTTTCTTTGCTTATCCATTAATAGAAGCAACTCCTCATCCATTAAATTTTATCATGAGATTGCAACAATTCAGTCATCTTTACGCTCCACTTCTAATTCTAATTCTCTTACTATTTCCACCACATCTTCAGTTACTTCCTCCACTTGTCTTGAACCCCTCAAAGTCATCTATGAGGACTGGAATCAACTTCCTTCAAACTCCTGTGAATGTTGATATTTTGACCTCTCCCCATGAATCATGAATGTTCTTAATGGCATCTAGAAAGATGAATCCTTTCCAGAGGTTTTTCAATTTACTTTGCCCTGATTCATCAGAGAAATCACTATCTATGGCAGTTAAAACCTTACAAAATGTATTTCTTAAATAGTAAGATTTGAAAGTCAAAATTACTCCTTGATCCATGGCTGCAGAATGAGTGTTATGCTAGCAGGCATGAAAACAACATTAATCTTGGTGTACATCCCCATCAGAGCTCTTGGGTGACCAGGTGCATCATCAACAAGCCGTAGTATTGTGAAAGAAATATTTTTCTGAGCAGCAGGTCTCAACAGTGGACTTAAAATATCCAGTAAACCATGCAGTAAACAGGTGTGCTATCATCCCAGGTTTGTAGAACACAGGCAGAGTAGACTTAGCATAATTCTTAAGAGCCCTCGTATTTTCAGAATGGTAAATGAGCATCAGCTTCAAATTAAAGTTACCAGCTGCATTAGCCCCTAACAAGAGAGTCAGACTATCCTTTGAAACTTTGAAGACAAGAATTGACTTTTCCTCTCCAGCTATAAAAGTCCAGATGACATCTTCTTCCAATATAAGGTTTTATATACATGGAAAATCTGTTGCTTAGTGTAGTCACTCTCATTAATTACTTTAGCTAGATCTTCTGGATAACTTACTGCAGCTTCTACATCAGCACTTACTGCTTCACCTCGCACTGTTATGTTACGGAGACAGCTCTTTTCTTAAACCTCATGAACCAACCTCTACTAACTTCAGACTTTTCTTCTGCAGCTCCTCAACTCTCTCGGCCTTCACAGAATTGAAGAGACTTAAGGCCTTGTTTTGGACGGAGCTTTGGCTTAAGGGGATGTTGTGACTGGTTTGATCTTCTATCTAGACCACTAAAATTTTCTCCATATAAGCAATAAAGCTATTTCACTTTCCTACCATTTGCGTGTTCACTGGAGTAGCACTTTTAAGCTCCTTAAAGAACTTTGCCTTTTCTTTCACAAGTTGGCTAACTATTTGGCGCAAAAGGCCTAGCTTTTGACATATCTAGGCTTTCAACCTGCCTTCCTCACTAAGCTTAATCATTTCTAGCTTTTGACTTAAAGTGTGAGACATGTGGAGGTGTGGCTCAGATGGAGATGTAGGAAGACCCTGAGCTCAACTCCTCCCATAGCCACACCAAAATCGTGACTATCTACAGAGCAACGATCTATGAAAATGACCTGAAGACTAGCAGAAAAGATTTCCACAACTAAAGATATAAAGAAGGAACTACAATGTGATGGCTAGGAGGCGCAGAAATGCGGTATGGTTAAGACACACACCACTGGGTAGGCGACCCACAAATGGGAGAAAAATCACAATTGCAGACGTTCTCCCCATGGAACAAGGAGTCTGAACCCCACATCGGGCTCCCCAGCCTGGCGGTCCTAAACCAAAAAGACAAGTTCCCAGAATGACTGACTTTGAAGGCCAGCAGGGCTTGAGTATGGGAAAATCAGAGGGCTGGAGAAAATAGATACTCTGCTCTTAACGGGTTCACACAAAATCTCACAGGCTACGAGACCCAGCAGAGGCAGTAATTTGAAAGGAGCGTAGGTCAGATCCACTTGGCTGATAGTGGTCAACAGAGAGTCAGGAGGCAACTGGGACTTCCTCTGGGGACACAGATGCTGGCAGCAGCCATTTTGGGGAGCTTGTTCTACAACGAGGACACTGGTGCTGGCGAGTGCTATTTTGGAGCCCTCCCTATGGCCTATTACTGTGTGTGTGTGTTTTGGCGGGGGGGTGGGGGGGCAGGCCAGGGCCGGTCTTGGGAATCTCCCGGTCATGCAGCCAGCTGTGTGGGGACCTGACCATACCCAACAGCAGATCAGCACCAGCCCCAGGCTGCCCCAGCCCCACAACCAGCTGCCCAGAGAAATACCCCCTCACCAGTGGGCTGGCATGAGCCCCAGGCACCCCAGGACCCTGCATCCAGCTTCTCTGGGACATGGCCCTGCCCACCAGTGGGCTGCCACCTGGCCTGGCAACCCCCAGGCCCCACAGAGAGCCACTCTGGGATCTAACCCTGGCCACCAGTGAGCCAGCAGCCGTCCCTTGAGTCAGCGCCCAGCAGTCACCGAGACCAGGGCCAGCCCCATCTACCAGCACACCTGCAGTAGTCAGCCCCATCAGGATGGAAGGGCCCATGCAGCCTACATATGGAGCACCCCTTGAGTATATGGCTCTGGTGACCAAAGGAGAATGTGCTGCTGGGTCCCATAGGGCGTCTCCTACATAAGGCCACTTTGCCAAGATCAGGAAATGTAACCAACCCTCCTAATACATAGAAATAACTGCAGGGAATTAGGCAAAATGAGTAGACACAGGAATACATTCCAAATGAAGGACCAAGACGAAACCTCACAAAAAGAACTAAACAAAGTGGCAATAAGCAATCCTACCCAATAAAGAACTCAAGGTAATGAATGAAACTCAATGAACTCAGGGAAAACATGCAGGAACACTGTGAGAATTTTAACAGTTAAACATCCACATTGGATGTTGAATTTTGTCAAAAGTTTTTTGGGTTTTTTTGCATTTCTTGAGACGATCATATGATTTTTATTTTTCAATATGTTAATGTGGTGTATCACACTGATTGATCTGTGAATAGTGAACCACCCTTGCATCACTGGGATAAATCCCACTTAATCATGGTGTATGATCCTTTCAACGTATTGTTTAATTCAGTTTGCTAGTACTTTGTTGAGAATTTTCACATGTATGTTTATCAGTGATATTGGCGTGTAATTTTCTTTTTTTCTGGTGTCTTTGTCTAGTTCTAGTATCAGGGTGATGCTGCCCTTCCAGAATGAGTTCAGAAGCATTTCTTCCTCTTCAATTTTTTTGGAATAGTTTGAGAAGGGTAGGTGTTAACTCTTCTTTAAATGTTTTGTACGGAAATTCCCTGGTGGTCCAGTAGTTAGGACTCCGTGCTTTCACTGCTGAGGGCCTGGGTTCAATCCCTGGCCAGAGAACTAGGATCCTGCAAGCTGTGCAGCATGGCAAAAAAAAAATGTTTTGTAGAATTCACCTGTGAAGCCATCTGGTTCTTGACTTTTGTTTGTTGGGAGTTTTTGTTACTGATTCAATTTAATTACTGATAATTGGTCTGTTCATATTTTGTAGTTCTTCCTGATCAGTCTTGGGAAATTGTATAGTTCAAGGAGTTTTATCTGTTTCTTCTTGTTTCTCCATTTTATTGGTGTATTATTGTTTGTGGTAATCTCTTATGGTCCCTTGTTTTTCTGTGGAGTCAGTTGTAAATTCTCCTCTTTCATTTCTTATTTTATTTATTTGGGCCCTCTCTTTTTTTCTTGATGAGAGTGAGTGAAGGTTTATCAATTTTGTTAATAAACACATTTTTGCATTTTTGCAGTTTTTTCCCTGTAGTTGATTTCTAGTCTCATACACTTGTGGTAGGAAAAGATGCTTAATATGATTTAAATCTTCCTAAATTTATTGAGATTTATTTTGTGGCCTAGTATGTGATGTATTCTGGAGAATGTTCCATGTGCACTTGAAAAGAATGTGTATTCTTGTGTTTTGAGATGGAATGTTCTGTATATATATCCACGTATACATATGTATAAATCCATCTGCTCTAACGTGTTGTTTAAGGCCAGGGTTTCCTTACTGATTTTCTGTCTGCATGATCTACCCACTGATGTTAAGTGGGTGTTAAAGTCCCTAATATTATTGTGTCACTATCAATTTCTCCCTTTATGTTTGTTAATATTTGCTTTATATGTTTAGGTTTTCCTATATTGGGTGCATATATACTTACCACTGCTATATCTTCTTGTTGGCATTATCTCTTTATCATTATTTAATGTCCTTAATTGTCTTTTATTACAGTCTTTCTTTGAAAGTCTATAAGAATTGCTACCTCAGCTTTTTTGCTTCATTTCCATTTGTGTGGAATACCTTTTTTTATCCCCTCATTTTCAGATTGTGTGTGTCTTCAGATCTGAAGTGAGTTTCTTGTAGGCAGCATATATATGGGTCTTGGTTTTTTTATCTGTTGAGCCAACCTATGTCTTTTGACTGGAGCATTTAGTCCATTTACATTTAAAGTAATTATTGATAGACATATACTTACTGCCATTTTGTTAATTGTTTTCTGGTTGTTTTTGTATTTCATTTTGTTCCTTTCTTCTTCTCTTGCTCTCCTCCTTTGTGATTTGATGACTATCTTTAATGTTACCTTTGGATTCCTTTCTCTTTTTTGTGCATGTATCTATAATAGGTTTTGGAGTTGTGGTTACCATGAGGTTCATACATAACAACTTATATGAATATATGTGATTATTTTAAGTCGATGATCTCAAGTTTGAATACATTCTAACAATCTTGCATTTTTACTTCCCCACCCCATCATATTTAATGTTTTGACATTATATTTTACATCTTTTGTATTGTATATCCACTTTTTGTGAATATAAATGATTTTACTACTTTTGTCTTTTAACCTTCCTACCAGCTTTATATGTAGTTTATCTGATACCTTAACTATATGTTTGCTTTTACCAGTGAGATTTTTCCTTTCATAATTTTCATATTTTTAGTTGTGGTCTTTTCCATTTAGAGAAGTCACTTCAACATTTATTGTAAAGCTGGTTTAGTGGCGCTGAAATCTTGCAGCTTTTGCTTGTCTGTAAAATTCTTTATTTGTCCTTCAAATCTGAATAATAGTCTTGCTGGGTAGAGTATTCTTGGTTGTAGCTCATTTACATTCATCACTTTGAATATATCATGCCACTCCCTTCTGTTCTGCAAAGTTTCTGCTGAAAAATCAGATTATAGTCTTATGGAAGTTCCCTTGTATGTAACTACTTGCTTTTCTCTTGCTGCTTTTAAGATTTTCTATCTTTAATTTTTGTCATTTTAACTATAATGTGTTTTAGTGTGGACCTCTTTGGGTTCATCTTGTTTGGGACTCTCAGTGCTTCCTGGACCTGGATGTTTCCTTTCCCCAGTTAGGAAAGTTTTCAACTATTATGCCTTCAAATATATTCTCTGCCCCTTTCTCTCCCTCCTTCCCTTCTGGGACCCCTATAATATGCAACAACACAGGTATACAGGGAACTTACCTCAATATAATAAAGTCCATATATGACAAACCTACAGCCAACTTTATACTCCACAACGAATAGCTGAAAGCATTTCCTCTAAGTAGAGGAACAATACAAGGATTCTCACTCTTGCCAGTTTTAATCAACATAGTATTGGAAGTCTGAGCCACAGCAATCAGACAAGAGAAAGAAATAAAAGAAATCCAAATTGGAAAAGAAGAAATAAAATATTACTATTTGCATAAGACATGATATTTTATACAGAAACTTCTAAAGACACCACCAAAAAAACCATTAGAGTTAATAAATGAATTTAGTAAAGTTTCAGGATAAAAAATTAACATAAAGAAATGTGTTGCATTTCTATACACAAATAAAAAAATATCAAAAAGAGAAATTAAGAAAACAGTCCTTTTTACAATTACACCAAAAAGACTAAAATTTCTAGGAATAAAACTAACCAAGAAGGTGAAAGACTTATACTCAGAAAACTATAAGACACTGATGAAAGAAATTGAAGATGACACAAATGAAAAGCTACACTGTGCTCATGGATTAGAAAATTAATGTTAAAATGACAATACTACCCAAGGAAATTTACAGATTCTTTGGAACCCCTATCAAAATACCAATGGCATTTTGTCACAGAACTGGAACAAATAATTCTAAAATTTGTACTGAAGCACGAAAGACCCAAATACTCAAAAGAATCTTGAGAAAAAGAACAAAGCTGAAGGTATCACACTCCCTAGTTTTAAACTATACTACAAAGCTACAGTATTCAAAACAGTATGGTGTTAGCACAAAAACAGGTGCTGGCACAAAAACAGACATGTAGATCAAAGGAACAGAATAGCCCAGGAAAAAAACCCACACTTTTATGGTCAGTTAATCTACAACAAAGGAAGCAAAAATATACAATGGGGAAAAGACAATCTTCAATGAATGGTGTTGGGAAAACTGGACAGCTACATGCAAAAGTAGGTAACTGGACCACTTTCTCTCACCATATACAAAATAAACTCAAAATGGACTAAAGACTTAAATGTAAAACCTGAAATCATAAAACTCGTAAAAGAAGACAGAGGCAGTAAATTCTTTGACATTGGACTTAGCAATATTTTTTTTGGATATGTTTCCTCAGGCAAGGGAAACAAAAGCAAAAATAAACAAATGGAATTACATCAAACTAAATAGCTTTTGTACAGCAAAGGAAATTCAGCAAAATGAAGAGGCTTCCTACTGAATGGGAGAAGATATTCGTAAACAATTTATTTGATAAGAGATTAATATCTCAAATATACAAAGAATTCATACAACTGAATGTCAAAAAAAAAGCAATCTGATTAAAAAATGGACAGAAGACCTGAACAGATATTTCTCCAAAGAAGACATACAGATGGCCAACAGACACATGAAAAGATGCTCAACATCATTAATCATCAGGGAAATGCAGATCAAAGTCATGAGACATCACTACACACCTGTCAGAATGGCTATCATCAAAAAGACAACAACTAACACATGTTGACAAGGATGTGGAGAAAAGGGAATCTTCGTGCACTGTTGGTGGGATTATAAATTGGTTCAACCATCTATGGAAAACAGAATGGAGGTTCCTCAAAAATTAAAACTAGAACTGCCATATAATTGCAATAGCAATTTCATTTGTTGGTATTTACCTGAAAAAAATAAAAACACTAATTCAAAAAGATACATGTACTTCAATATTCATTGCAATATTATTCACAATAGCCAAGATATGCAAGCAACTTAAATGTCCATTGACAGATGAATGGATAAACTTGTGTTTTATTCATATATATATACACACACAGATACACACAATTGACTATCTTGCCATTTGTTACAACGTGGATGCATCTGGATAGTAATATGCTAAATGAAATAAGTCAGATAAAGAAAGACATATACTGCATATTCTCGCTTATATGTGGAATCTAAAAAACAAAACAAAACAAACTAACAAATGAAACAAAATGAAAACAGACTCATAGATACAGAAAACTAACTTGTGGTTGCCAGAGGAAGGGACATGGAGGGTGTGAGCAAAAATGGATGTGAACAGGATTAAGATGTAAAAAACCTCCAATTATACAATAAATGTCATGGGGATATAATATATGGCCTAAGAAATATGATCAACAATATTGTAATAACTTTGTATGTGAACAAATAGTTACTAGACGTATTGTGGTGTTTTCACAATGCATTCAAATGTCATATCATTATGTAGTACACCTGAAACTAACATAATATTGTACATCACTATATTTCATAAACAACGAAAAAGACAATAAATAAAATATATTTTAAAAATTCTCAGAGATACTCCTGAGAGTTGCAGGGGTTTTATGCCTAGGCTAGAACTAAAACATAGAACTAAAATATAAAACAACATATCTCATCAACATATCTAATGGGTGGGTAAAATTCAAGAAAATACATCCTTGTATGGCAATCCACAAAAAATACTACTAATAATAATGAAGTGTGAGACATGCAACTCTTCCTTTCAGTTGAACCCTTAGAAACCATTGCAGGGTGATTAATTGGCCTAATTTAAATATGGTTGTGTCTCAGGGAATAAGGAGGCCAGAGGAAAAGGAGAGAGACATGGGAAAGAGTGGTTGGTGGAGTAGTCAGATCACACACAACATTTACCAATTAAATTTGCCATCTTATATGGGCAAGGTTTGTGGCACCTCAAAGCGATTATAATAGTAACATCAAAGATAATTGATCACAGATCACCATAACAAATATAATAATAAGGAAAAAGTTTGAACGATTGTGAGAATTACCATAATGTGATACAGAGACATGAAGTAAGCAAATGCTGTTGGAAAATTGGTGCTGATAGACTTGCTCTATCCAGGGTTGTTACAACCTTCAATTTATAAAAAAACAACAGCAAAAACACAGTATCTGCAAAGCACAATAAAGTGAAGAACATTAAAATGAGGTATGCCTGTATACTGGGCAGTCATTGCAATGTTGATTCTAAAGGCAGACAGACGTGGGTTTGAATCCCATCTCCCCTTTACCTGACAAGTAAGCAAGTTATTTTACATCTCTAGTTTCTCCAGTTATGAAATGAGGATAATATAGTACCTACTCCCTGATGCTGTTATTACGATTTTCAAGGCCACAATACAGTATAAATATGGTTAATCAAGTACCTAGCAAATAGAATTCACTCAGTCAGCAATTAAAGTTTTATTTCTCACACCTGTATAAACATTTCATTCTTATTCTGAACTCCATCCTGCCTTATTCCATCTTTCTCCTTTCAAAGGGTCTATCCAGCTCAGTAATTTTAAAAGTTGCCTCTTAGAGGAAGTGACCTGAGATGGGAAAGGTAGCAGGGAGATTTGGAGAAATTATTCTAAGTAAAAAACATTTACAAAGGCCCTAAGATATAAGTTAGATGGACACTGAAGAGTAATCATTGAGAGGGATGTGCGATTTAAGAGGTAAGTAATAATTTATTCATTTACACCATTCATAGTTCCACGCATTGAGGATCCAGTACTGAACAAAACAGATAAAAATTCCTGCTCTCATAGGGCTCATATTTCAGTGGTAAGAGACAGCCAATATACAAAATAAATTAGTAAATTATAAAGGATATAATGCTAAGGAGAGAAATGAATCAGGGAAGAGAGAAAGGAAATGCAAATTGCAGTTTTAAAGCAGGTGGTTAGGAAATGCTTCAATAAGAAAGATCACTTTTAATAAAGACCTAAAGGAGACAAGGGAGTTAGTAACAAGGGAAATCAGGGGAAGCCTGTTCCAGGCAAGAGAAACAACAGAAACTGAGTTGGGAGAAGAGCCTGCGTGTGCTGGGAAGCAAAGAGGTTGGTTGATATGGCTAGAAACAATGTATGATAGAAAGGGAGAAAAAAGGAGATGAAGTTGGGGAAGTAATGGGAACTAGATCATGCAAAGCCTGTAGGCCATTTTAAGGACTTTATTTTTCTTTCTTTCTGAGTCAGATGGAAATCCATTGGAGCAGAGTGGAGAAGTGATGTGATCTGATTTATGTTTTAAAAAATCAATTTGGCTCTGTGTTGAGAATGGATTATAGGTAGAACCAGAAAGACCAATTAAAAGGTTATTGTAATAATGCAGGTAAAAAATTGATGGTAGCATGTATCTGGTATCAGAAGGGATGATAAAAAAAAGTAAACAGATTTTGACCCATGACTTCCTTACCGGTTAGATGTGGGTTATGAGAGGAAGGGAGAAGTTAGTAATGACTTCAAGCTCAGTTTGTTTCTTTTCCCTAAACAACTAGAAGAACAGGGTTGCCATCTGACGAACAGAATTGCAATTTACTGAGTTGGAGAAGACTTAGTTGGAAGAAGTTTAAAGAGGAATATCAGTATTGGGCATCTCAAGTTTGATATGATGGGTAAATATCCTTTGGAGGTGTTGTGGTGGCTGTTAGACAAAGAGTCTAGAGTTAACGTGAGAGGATCAGGCTGAAGCTTTAAATCTGGGAGTTATTAGCAGATAGATGACATTCAAATAAGTGATACTCTGTGACATCCCCAAGTTAATGTACAAAGAGAGGAGGGACTGAACCTTGGGACACTCCAAAGAATGACCAGCAGAGGAAACTGAGCAAAAGTAGTTATTGAGATAGAAGAAATGCAAAGTGTGTTGCACTGGAAACAAAGTGGAAAAAATGTTTCAAGAGAGAAGGAATGAACAACTGTTCAACTGCTTCAAACTGGTCAAGTAAGAAGACTGAGAGTCAATAATTGTATTCAACAACATGGAGGTGATGTTTGACCTTAAGAGAGTAATTTTGTTAACAGTGGGTGCAAAAACCTGAATGAATTTTGGACAGAGTAAGATAAGACTTGTAAATAGAGTTTAGAGCACTCTTTAAGAAATATTCCTGTGAACGGAGACCTGAAAAGTGAGATTATAGCTAAAGAGAAAAAACACAGATAAAAACAACAACTTTAATATCATCACATAGAAGGAACAAGGTAAAGGAGAGAAACTGATAGTGCAGGAGAGACAGGAGAGTTAAAAGGACAATGTCCTTAAACAGAAGGTTTGGATAGGCAATAGGTGGAGGTGTTAAACCATAGGAAAATAAGAAAGTCAAGCATACGCATGAGGATACTGCAGGTGTGAAGGCAGGAGCTTGGCGAAGAGCACATGTCCTGTGTTCCCTAGAAAATGTGTCAGTTTCCCAAGAGCAGGCCCATTAGGGGTTCACCCCTTATACTGCCAAACCCTCCATATAATAGAACCTCAACAAATTATTCTTCAAGAAGAATAAAGTGGTACACTCTTTATATATACTACGCAAGCACACACACTACATCTGTGTGTACACAGTTATTCATATCATCCTTCCCACAGCTTCAGCAAAGAATAATGTCCAAAACTGTTCTATAAATGTTAAATATCAAGCTCAAGTGTAACAAAAACTCCAAAGAAAGAAGTGACATAGCTTTCTCTGTATATACTCATATTTAATGACCTACTTAACACATAAGTTTTCCCTTCACACCAAATCATTTTTACTTTGTGAAATAAACTTTGCTAAGCAGACTCAGTACCTTGTCATACATAATGATACTTCTACATTCTCTTAAGATGATCAAAACTGAACCCAAAGGTTTATTTATTTGTTTGTTTATTTAGCATTTGCATGGTCTCTTGTCATTTGAAAATTGATTGGATAGCTTTTTAAATTCCTTGGCCAACCAAGCAAGTAAATTAAATTAAAAATACTGACTCACTCTATTTGGGGTAAAAATCTAATTTTCCAAATGAATAGGTTGACTTCTGTTTCTGGCACTTTGGCAACTATATACCCTGACTGACCCTACCACTGTATATGACCGAAAACGAAGCATAAATAATATTTTGAAACTCTTGATGTATCAGTGGACTAGCAAGTACGAAATACTCAGAAATAACCAAAAAAGAAGTGAAAATAGCTAAGCTGAACTAGTGAACTTGAGTTTTGTTTTTTATGAACACAGAGAAGGGAAGACAAAAGTTGGGGCCAATCAATAACATAGAGTCTAACAGAAGACCACCCCGTGTAATCCAAGGACCCCATGTAAACTAGGGATTCCAGGGAAAGGAAAACTAGAAAAGACCCTTCTCCCTCTTCCCAGGGTCTGGCAAAGAACATTGCTTTGCTTGAATTTGGCACTGAATGGATGGGGATAAAAATCTCCCTGGATAATTTGGAACCTCAAACTAATCTTCACTTGGCTTTACAGGCTGAGATCACACTATGATGGTCTGAAAAACCTCAACCTGAGAATTTGATTATAAATGCTTTCACATTTGTAGTATTTCCAGGTACCTGAAATAAGCAAACACAAATCTTCTGTAGAGGAATGCATTTCCATCACAGATCTCAAAGAGTTACCAGGAAGAAAGTTCTAAGGACTATGATTATAGTCTAAAATGATCTAAGTGACAAGAAATAAAACAACATGAGGAAGAGCCAGTAGAAACAAAAAACAATAAAATTAGATCTGAAAAAATTCTAAACTTAAACTATCAGATATAGACTATAAAGTATGTATATATTACATATCTTAAAAATAATATAAGAAATTCCAAATATGAAAGAAGAGTAAGAGACTAGGTCAGTATGGTGGACTAAATACTCTGAATGGCCCTCCCAGTTCAAAACAATAAGATCATGCATAAAATGTAACTTCCATGCATTCCAGGTTTAGGAGAAGTAAGAAAAATTCCCAAGCAAAAACACTTCAAGAAATATGAGGTAAAACAATAGCAATGAGTACTAACTACATACAAAATGCAGAGTGGTCATGAGAACAACTGCCATGTATTGGAAGACTGAGCTCTGAGACAGTGGCAAGTTGATGGAGCTTAACTTAAGTCATGGGGACTATGGACAATGGAAAGAAGCTGAGAAGTTCAAGGACAGAAGGTCCCTGTTGTTGAATAAAGCAAATATTAAACGAAGTAATTATCAATTTTAGTTTCCATATTCATCACAGTTTAAGGTCAGCTAAGAATGGGCTCAAAATCAGAAAGCACAAAATACATATGAAAATGACATTAAGAGACTGCTCATCAAACAATAACCATCAAATTTAGATCTTAAACAGACATACAATATTTAATAACTATGTATGAGATATTTAGAAATAAAGAATGGAATAAAAACAATGAGTAAGTAATAAGAGATTATCCCAAATAATTAGGTATATTTACAAAATAATAACTAGAACTTTCAGAAAAGAAAAATATATAGTAGTTAAAATTTTTTAAATGTAATGGGTGGGGTTGAAGAGCATACTATCTATAGATGAAGAGAAAATAAGAAAGCAACAGAACTGAAGGAATTACCCAGGATGCAATACAGAGAGACAGGAGATAGAAAATATAAAAGAAAGATTAAGAGATATAGAAGACAGAACGAAAAATCTAACATGAAGCTAACTGAAGTCCCAGAAAGAAAGAATAGAGAAAAAAGAGAAAAGACCATATATGGAGAAATAATGGCTTAGAATTTTCTAAAATTGAAAGAAGGCATGAATTCATGGTATAGGAAGCACAGTTTATACCATGTAGAATAAGCAAAGAGAAGACAACACCTAGAAACACTATTGAAACTGCAGAAAACCAAAACAAAGAGAAAATATAAAAAGAACTGAAAACAAAAGACAGTGCAGCTAGAAAGAAGAGACAATTAGGCCAATACCATGCTTCTTAATAGCAACAATGGAAAACTAAAGAAAGCAAAATTATATATTCAAATTGCTGAGAGAAAATAACTATCTAGTGTCACTTTTGTACCCAGAAAACCATCATTATTTTTCAAGGAAGAGGGAAAATAAATCCAGCAGTTAATTAAGAAAACAAAGTGTTTTCAACCAACACTCATGTGCTAAAATAATTCTAAAGGATGCATTTCATTATTAAATAAAATTATCCCACAAAGAATGTATGAGAAGAAATGGTAAGCAAAGAAGTTTATAAACTTGAAGGAATGGTTAGCAAAAATACATATAAGCATGTATGTAAATCTCAAACACAAAATAATATATAGTAATTAGGATGGGGTCATTAAAGTGTTTTAGGCCCTTGGATTATTTGGAGAAGGAGCTAAATTACTAATCACTGAATTTGTTAGGTAAGTATGCACCAAAAAGTTTTGATGTTAACTACTATAAAACAGTAATAGGGTATATAATTCCCGTACATTTAAAGTGGGGAGAAATGGAATAGGAAAACAAACAAACAAGAATAACCACAAAACTTAATCAATGACAAAAATGAAAAAAACAGAAAGAAAAGAGAAACAAGCATAAGAAAAGCTGGACATATGAAAACAAAAAGAAAGATGCTAGAAACACGTTCAAATAAATGAATACTCACAGCAAGTAGAAAAGAGCTAAAGTTGCCATTTAAAAGAAACAGACAACAAAATTTAATTTTTAAAAACTCTTATGCTGTTTAAGAGAACTACCAAGAATATAAGGACAAAAATAGAAGTTCAAAGGTGGGAAGATACTAGAAACACTAAACAAAGGACACAACAATGTAATATTGTCAAGCAAAATAGATTTTAAGGAAAGTGCTGCTGTGGGTCAAACAAATTATTACATAAAAGTAAATTATTCAATTTACAAGATATAATATTAAATATAATAAAAAAGCCTCAAACTTTGTAAATACATTTTAGTGAATTGTAGGAAAATATGAATAAATCTATCATCAAAGTGAGATATCAACACAACTATCTCAATAGAAAAGACTACCAAAAAAAGTAAGTGAAAATATAGAATATTTGAACAACACAGTTAGCAACTTTGATTTATTGGCCACAATTCTTGTTTCTATGCCCATCAGCTAGACAGTGCAAATATTTCTAAGTGCACCTGAATATCTACAAAAAGTGACCTCTTACCAAGGGGCTTAAAGCAAGTATCAATGAATCAGTATCATACAAATTGTCTGCTGATACAGCAAAGCTATATTAGAAGTTAATTTAAACAATTAAAAATCTGTCTATGTTGGAATTCAAGGCACAGTTTTAAATAATCTATGAATCAAAGGAAAAATCATAAAGAAAATTTAAATGTATAAGAATTGAACAAAAATGAAGATATGACATATTGAAACCTATGAAATGCAAATGACACATAACTGAGAAATTTGTAGCCTTAAATGCTTACATTTAAAAAGTGAAATGTATGTTAGAACAGGAAAATGAAGTAAGTTTAGGTGCTTGAGCTATTGGTAAAGGATAATTTAGGCCAAAATTTAATGGAGAAATAAGGATGTTACAGAGTCTATTAATTTTATCTGATGTGCATTACAGAAGAATTGAGCAAACGACATTTAGGACATATGACACATTTAAAAAAGAATAAGTCAAGAATCAAGCAAATCTCAGTTGAAACTAACAAACAATGCATGCACAATGGTAAAGGCATGTGGCCATTAAAAAAAAAAAAAGATTGATTTTACAAAGTATCAGAACTTACTTACTTGAGTAAATATTTTTTGCTACAAAGGAGTTACTATTGGTCATATCTAATAGTATAAAGAATAGTAAAGTGATTGCTTTAAAAATAATCCTATAGGTTTCAGCTTCTGGAAATAGCTGAGTATATCCTTAAAACCAAACTTCCTGCCAATAACAACCATAAATTCTGCGCAAAATATATTTAAAAAACAACTACCTGGAGGTACTGGAGAGTGAAGAGAAGCAAGCAGATCGGGGGAAGGGGAGGTGGCCAATATTTGAGAAAAAAAATTAGCATAGGAAAGTTTTCCATTTGCCTTAGCGCAGGCCCTAGTCTGTTCTATCAGTTTAGATGGAAAGATAACAAACAAACAAAAAAACACTGTTTTACTGACATTATGATCCAAGAATGTGATGCCTACAGCATAGTATACAGAGAGTGCTCAAAGACTGAAGAATTCATTAGCTATTTATAAAGAGAATTTGTAGCTAAAATAATCAAAAAATACAAAATTAGCGATTATTCAAGAATTAATATTGAGGACCTACTACATATTAAGCATTGCAAAAAGATATGAAGTTAAATGTGGCACTGTTTCTGCCCTCAGCAGCTTATCACTAGATAATTAACAGATTCATCAGTTCTATCAATTAATCAGTGCTATCAATAAGATACAAATAAAATTCTGTGAACTTTCAGAGGAAGGGGTCAAGCAAAACTCTGAAGAGAAGGGTCTTAAAGAATGAGAAGCTTTGGATTTTGCAGAGAAGATAGGAAGGGCACTGCAAAAGGAAGGACCAGCACAGACAAAAGTGAAGAGATGAAAAGCAATTAAGAGATGGAAATAGTGAATTGTGGAAGAGAATAGCTAGAGTTGAGGGTAAGTGGATGATACTAGCGGGAAAGTGTTTTGACAAGGTGGTCAGAGGCCACTTCTCTAAGAGCTCTTAATGCCAACAACAACAAAATGGCCAAGATGCCTCCATCTCTTGAAAACCTAGAGTGCTAAAAAATTAACAGCTAGAAGAGAAACTTTAATTAATACTCTTTTCAAGGAACTCTAAATCTCTAAGTGGAGAAAAAGCAATAAAACAGCTGTGATTTAGGTAAAGATGTAAAAGAAAAAAAAAACCTTAATGCTCTAAGACTAAGACTATATGAAATATATAATCTAGTGATGAGTGAGGTTAGGAAGAAAGAGCTATATAAATAAAGAGTAAAATGAAAGAAAGATAATAAATAGAAGGTATGAACCAGAGGGCACACACCTCTTCCAGAATATTTACCCGAAATATCAGGTAAGAGAGAAATATTGTCCACTCAACTCTGAGTACATAAGAGCTGGGGAATATATGATAGGGTTGTTTAACATATGCCTCATATATATCTATTAGAAATGAGTATGGGAGAGAGAAAAAGAAAGCAAGAGAATATTTCCTTCCAGTGTATATTCCAATGTACCAGGAAATAAATTATTCCTCAGAAGATAAATAATTATGGGAAAAAATTCTCTCTCAGGAGGCTCACAAGAGCATGTGCTACTTAGGTCAACTAAACGGTTTAAATAATTGACACTGGTCTTCTTTCTGGGTTTGGCACAGATCTGGTTTGTGAACTGAAAACACTATTGTAGTGTGTGTGTGTGTGTGTGTATTTTAGGGGCTGAATGCTCAGTCTCTTTCTTTTCTATTTTCACTACATTGGGAGGATACCTCTTCTAAAAGACAATTCAGGCAGTTTTGTTTTTACACATACACACTACTCACACACACACACCATATTTTTCTAGGGGTGCTGCTGCTAAAGAACAGGATAGTAATGACAAGAAGAGCACGAAATGACTGATAAACACAGCCTAACAGGGTTACCTCTCGAGAAACTGAGGACAGTCTAATGAAGCTTCCTGTTATACACAGTCCAGGCACCGCCATGGTGGCAGGATGCCCAGTTTCTCCATAACCAGAAAACATCAATTCTGAAGGCTCAGGGGAAGAGGAGGATCTGGTTAGCAAGCTCAGCTGATTTTCTCCCCTCATGTCAAATGCCTTCTCTTTAACATGGGCACTTCTGAAACTTCAGGGAAGCCATTAGAAGATAACAAATATAAATCAGCCAAAGAAACTGATATTACCTTTTTCGGAAGTCTAAACCAGACAGGAATAAACAAATACACACAATCCCACAAACACAGACATATAGTCTGTGCATCTATAAATTACCCAAAGATCTCCATCTAGAGAGAACCATACTATGGGTCTTCATTTTACTCTGCCAACTAGTTCTAACATAAAAGATTGTCTTTTTTGTTCTTAATTTTGGAAATATCATCTTAGTTTGCAAAACTTAAGTGCCGCCTTTTCTATTAAGCCATCTAAACCTCTGCGCTAAGGCGGAATGGATCGTGCTTCCCATTTTGTGTCCTCTATAGATTGTAGTCCTATTGGCAAACTTTCTTAATGTCAATTTCCTATCTACCTCCTTGGATATATGAATGTCATCCACACTTTGACAACATGAAACAAATAAATACTATAGAAAGCCATAGGTATTGTGGTACAAAACAGAACACTACAGGAATCTCTTTTACTTGCTTTGTCCATCTTTCAGGACGTATCATTAGCCAATGCTGGCAAATTCAAAATTCATTCAACAAACACTTATTGAGTGTACATAGTCCAAACAGATTCCCAGGCACAGTGCTAGTGATAGGGACTTGCCAATGAAAAAGTACAATTTCTACCCTAAATGAGCTTAACAGCTGATGGAGGGTAATAAGACAAAGAGTGAGGCAGCACCATAAAATCAGAAATTTTTCACTCTTTAGTTTATTGATATATTCCCAGAACCTAGAATAATATCTGGCATATACTAGGTCTATGAATAAATGATTGAATGAATGAATGAATGAATGAATGAAAAAAGTACAAGAGACTATGGCAGTGCCTTGGAGAGGCAGTACTGAACTGTTCACTACTGCAACACCTTTACAATGACATTCTGCCTCCTGGACTGTCCTTCCTATGTCTATCTAAAACCATGGTCTCCTCACCTTGCCCGATATCCTAGCAGCCAAGATTTCCAGACACCTACCCTGCCTGCCTTGCTACTCAGTGCTATACTTGACTGTGCCTGCAATGTTCCTGAAGTTGATCACCATGATAGCAACGATAATCAGGAAAATCTGATAAGAAAATGTCAGCTTGAAACTAGAGAGTGCATGTCACAATGGTTTCAACCACCTTTCTTATACACCAGGCCTGAGTCATAGTCCAAACCTTTAGTGGCAAAGAATTAGGATATTTTATCACCTCTGCCCAGATGTCTATGAATTCCATTATTGGATTTACTACAGATGTATCTGCTATTCTCTGCACCCACCTCACTTACTTTTTCCATAAGAAGAAACCCTGACTTCTCTAACTAGAGACTGAGAAAAGAAGTCAGAATGTGCATCGTTCAGCCCCTTTGCTGGCTCTCTTTGGATTCAGCCTGACCTCAGGATGTACATATTCTTATCTCCTCCAGGTGGAAAGGTTACAATTTCCAAATAACTTCCTCAGACCTTGAGTTCTGCAGTCCTGCAGTGGAAAATACCTTCCACATAGTCATGCCAACCTGCTAGAGAAGTAAAGAAGCGTAATTCTGCAAAACAACAAACTTGTAGTGGCTCCAACCGAACTAGTAGAGTGACCAACATGTGCAGCACCTAGGAAGTTCTCAAGTGTGTAAGCTGCTGGAATTGTTTTTATTTCAAGCTACATGGATCTTGTGATCTTATTCTCTCTTAAAACTCCTTTCAAATCTTTCTTAACTAAAGCAGAGTTAGCTGCTGGGTTGCTCCTCATCTGGTTATTTATTTATTTATTATGTGTGATTTTATAATGATAATGCTTGTGGAGACTTCTGCCAGCTGCATTCAAGACTTACTGCATTTTTGTAGATGCATATGTGCAAAGTACTTGACCTTTTCCATATTATCTTACTTTTATCACCTTACCAAGCAAGTCTCCTGATGTAACTTAGTGGCTGGGGATCCAAAGCAGAATAAAAGCACATCCCCAAAGACATGGGATCTTTTCCTAAGGCTTTTAAAATAAACATAATTGTTATTTTTAATTCTGTATGTGCATTTCATTCCATATTACTATTATTCTACTATAATTAAGTACACTTTTAATTTTATCAAATTCAATCAATGACCTTATGATCAGTTATTTCTGAGGAAATCGCCATTTAACATAGAACCTCGTGCCCACAAATTCAAATTCAATACAGTTCTTAATATAGTGCTCTTCTCCTTTTCTTCCTGCTCCCTGCCTTTAAGCTAAGTGATGTTTTTAAAGCACATTGTGTAAATGAGAGGCATGACAGTATGGTGGAATGAGCATAGGTTTTGCATTCATATGGACCAATTCTTAGCTCGACAGCTTAATAACTGTATGATATTGGTCAAGTTATTATCCACTCCAGGACTGAGCTTCTGTAAACAAATCATAAAAGTGTGATCATCTCATTTGCCACCTTGCGATTAAGCGGTCACAATCCATTCTCTGGGATGTGAGGTATAGTGGTAAAGTAATTTACCATGCCTGGGAGCTTTGGAGTTTTGGAGTAATCTTGCTTCGCAACCAGCTCAGCGGGTAATATGGAGAAGTCAGTCCTTCTGTGTTGCAGTTTACCACTCTGTAAATTGGGACTAAGAATGTACCCAGAGTGAAACATAGGCACTAAACACGGATAACAGAACTTAGTTACACAGAATCTCAGTAACCCAGTATTACTACTAGTACTTTTATAGTTGTTGTGGTTAAATTTCGGTTATCTAGTGAGTGACAATAAAGCTGAGTATTTCCTGTCATGTACAAGTATGTTGGCAAGTTGGAACAAAAACATGATGAACTTGTCTTAATGGCTCAGTTTAATAACTAGCTTAATTATTTCTGTTAGCCAAGCAAACAGAACAAGCTTTAATAAAGATGAAAGCATCTCCACAGAATGGCAACCGAAGATCACCCATGTAGTTTTAAATAAGTAGTTAGGACAAAGTGGTTCAGTGGTTCTGGGTCCAGTTCTCAGCTCTACCACTTACCAGCTGCATGACCTTGGATAGGTTTTTACCTACTCTAGGGCTCAGTTTCTCTAAGGAGAAATAATAAGAGCAACATAAGGTTACTGTAAGGATTAAATGTAGATAAAATATGCAATGTTTAGCACATGATTGTTCAATAAACATTATTCATGTTTATTTACTATCCTGCCTAAGTCTTGGGAAAGAACTGGCAACAGTTCAGTTAGAGAACAATAATAATTGCTAACATCAACTGAAGACTTTTAGATGCCAGATGCTATACTCAGCACTTTATAGGTATTATCTCAGTAAATCTTCAAAAGAACCTCGTGGGAACACTATGGATTGAATTTTACAGATGTGTCTTAGAGAGCTTTACTAACTTGCCCACAGGCTTTCAGCTGTAAGTAGCAGAGCCAGGCATCAAATCCACATCTCCTTCCCTTCTGAGTCATTGTTCCTAGCCACTGTGACACACTGCCCCTTTTCCCCTCCGAAAAATGGAGTGATGTGGGTCAATAAAAGTGAGTGATTAAGATAATAAGTAACTATTTTCATATAGGGCATTTAGTTATTTATTCACTCAAAAAGCTGTGCTTTATTTTTAACATCAAGTATTGTTAGATGTCAAAATACAAAGATGATTAGGACTTAGTTTCTACCCTTTAGATGCTCACATTTCAGGGAATTTCAACAACGATTACAGGTCAGTTGGCATAAAATTTAAGATGGAGCTTCATAGGCAAAATGATACTTGACACATAAATAAAAACTTGTCTACCTAGAGACAAGTCAGTTCTTTTGACGAAATCACATCTGAAATGATCATCCCCAAGGTTAAGAGAAGACACTGTACCAAGTTGGTTATCTAATCTGGCCAACTGCAGAGCTATAAGCAGAAAACTCACCCCAGTTGTTGGTCATGGATTAATATATGAGGTAAATACTATTAATGTTCAATAGCCAGTTCTCCTGCCCCTCTGGGCATAAAGACTGCACTTCTGAGCCTCAAAGGGAGTAGAACCACGTGACTTATTACAGCCAATGAAAAGGAGCAGAAGAGACACACATCTCTCTGTTTCAGGCTGAGCAGTGAAAAGCCCATGAGAATTCTCCAGGCTCTCTCTTCCTATATTATGATGGCCAGGGAGGCCACTTACTCCTGATATGGCAGTCACAAGTTTGTGGAGCTTCTGTCAGTTCGGGTCACTGAAGGAGCAAGGAATAAAACCTTGTTATGGTAAGCCTCTAGAATTGGGAGATTATTTGTTCCTTCAGCATAACCTGACCAATTCTGATTAACACAAAGTAAATCCCTCAAGACATACATTATTGACAATAATAGATACTCGGGACAGAAATTGGTGTGGAAAAGTATACTTTCTGTGGGAGGACAGAAGGGAAAGAAGCCATATTGAAGAATTTCCAGATTTCACTGAAGCCTTGAGAAATCAAATCCTTTCAGACAAGCTTTCCTTATGGTAGGTTTTTCGATAACTTTTTCAATAGAATACAATTTACCTAGTTAATAATTTTTGTTCATATTTATCATTTATTAATATAATATATAATTAATAAATATTTACTATTTATAATAATAACTCATGTATTGAGTTCTTACTATGTGCCAGTCAGAGACTTAGTACTGGGGATACAACAGTTAACCAGACACAGTCTCCATTCTCAAGTCGCTTAAAGTCTAAATTGGAATGCAGCCAAAATAGGAAACTGCAATTCTCTGTGCTAAATGCAGTATTAGAGAAAGCAAAAGGATTACATAAGAAAAGCATCACACTAGACTAAGGGGCTGAGGGAAGCTAGGACCTAAAGGATGAGCAGGGGTTAGGCAAGCAGCCGTAATAATGAGGATTACATGACTCATATTTGTATTTCAGTAATATTAAGAATTGACGTTTCTATTACACATACTATGGGTCAACCACTCTATTATGTGCTTTAAACATATGAAATAGCCTTCACAACCACTTTTGAGGTTGGTACAATTGTCTTCATCCTTATTTTACAAATGCATAGGTATTTTCCAGAAAAAAATAAAGGAAGATGGAGATTACAAACTGAAGGAGCACAGTAAGCAAGAATACAGAGGTGTGAAACATTCATAGTTCAGAAAGACCAAAGTATAATTCAGTGGTGGCGGGGGACAGTGTGAGAACAGGAAGGGAAGCAGTGGATCAATCTGGAGCCCTGGAAGCTCTTCTCCCAGGTATTCATATGGCCAATACCCTAACCTGCTTCAGGCCTTTGCTCATAGTCTCCTTTATAAAGATGCCTCCTCTGACCACCCTGATTTAAACTGAACACCACACCTTTACTCTCCATCCCCCTTCCTGTTTAATTTTTCTTCACAGCCTTGCTACTGGTTGACAAACTGTATGGTTTGCTTATTTAACTCGCTTATTGTCTGTCTCTCCTCATTGGAATATAAGCTCCATGAGGCAGAGATTTTTGCCTGCAGGTTTCTGTCTGGTGCTACACCCCCGATGTCTAGAACAGAGCTTGGGATATAGGAAGCATTCATTAAATGATGTTGAATGGTGCTCTTAATTTTATCCTCGTTTTATAAACGTGGAAACTGAGGCACGAAGTTTAGTAACTTGTCAGATTCATAGTAAGTGGCAAAGTTGGAATTCAAACTGAGGCAATCTGCTCTGGATTCTATGTTTTTAATCACTATATTGGACCCCTCCTTCTGAGGCATTCATTTAGTAGGGGAAAAAAAAAACAAATAAATGAATACAGAATATAAAGGCAGGTGGTGATACATTTTTTTTAAATGAAGAAGGAAATTGTAGGGTTAGGCAGTGGGCTGGGGTGTCATTTTCGATTGCGTAATTAGAACAGTTCTCTCTGAGGCTCTGATATTTGAAAAAAAAAAAAAAACGCTGAATGGAGGTAGCAAGGCATGCTCTGCACACTAGTCTGGACCACATATATAGATTCTGGAGCCATAAGCAACATGGTGATGTGAGAGTAAATGAGCTCTCCCAGGCTGAGGCTGTAGAAAGAGAGTATCTTCTAAGGACTGAATCCTGGGAAACACTAACATTTAAGCCTGATGAACAAAGAGGACCGAGAAGAAACAGAAAAGGAGGACTATCAGAAGAGAATGCTGTCATGTTAGTAAATCAAGAGAAAAATTGTCCCCTAAAAGAGCTCAAATTGTCCCCTAACATTAAAATGAGATCACTAAGCATAGCAACTGAACAGAATGCATTGATTTTGGCAACTAAGGGAGCTGACAAGGAGACAAAGGACTGCAATACAATTTAAAATGAAATTAGAGCACGTATATCTAAGGAAGGAGGGAGACAACTGACAGTAAACTTGAAAATGCAAGAAAGAAAGAAATAGTGCAAGTTTTATCAGATGCTAAAAGCCAGACTGCAGAAGCAAGAGCCCCAGTAGAGATTTCAGCCTTGATCAGAAAAGGGGCAGCTTTTTGGGCAGCCATGCAGCAGAGCGGTTAAGGGCAGACCCAGCTTTGAGTTCTGGCTTCTCCACTTCATAGCTGTTTAACTTCAGACAAATTACCTCTATATTAGTCAGTTCAAGCTGCCAGAATAAATTATCATAGACTGGCGAGCTTAAATAACAGGAAGTTAGTCCTCACGGTTCTGGAATCTGGGAAATCCAAGAGCAAGGTGCTAGCCAATTCAGCTCTTTCTTGGGTTGCAGATAGCCACCTTCTCACTGTGTCCTCATTTGGCGGAAGAGAAAAAGGTGTAGAAACTGGGCCAACAGACCAATACCACTGCATACAGCAGCAAGATGGAGTCATGACTGTTGATGAATGTGATGATAAGAGGGAGCATTTAAGCAAGACGTACTCTGTGCCAGACACTGATCTAAGTCTTTTACATGCATTAGTCCTTGTATTCCCACAATAACCCTCTAAGGAAAATACTATTTTTATCTTTATTTTTCAGTTGAGGACATTGAGGCAATCAACAAAAGAAACCTGGCAGCTAAGCCTCATTTCTAATCACCAGGAAGAGTCTGGAGGCCAAAATAGTTAAGTTCTGATGGATCCAGCAATTTCCATCCTGATAACGTATGTTTGATGGATTTAAAGCTGGACGTTGAAGTATGTAGACTATAAGATAGAATAAATATATAATTATCAAGGTTGCTCTGTGAGCTCCAACCCATCCTCTATCACCATAATCCCTAGTCAGGATACAATTGCCAATACACAAATGTAGGGACAGCAGCAAGGGCCAGAAATGTTCCTCAAAGCCCCATCCCACCATCTCCATTCCAACACATAACCTATTAATGTGTGACCTGCTCTCAGACCCACTTGAAAGTACAAAAACACATGAATTTATTTGCTGGTAAAGCATGTGGATGTTAAAGCTTTCTGACATTCAGGCAGTTAACCCTCCTGTTAAAAGCCTTCGCCACTACAACAGCCTGAGGCACAGTCAAAGAAAAAGTCAACAATATCCAGAATGCTCAAGTGAATAAATGGGCTTCTCTCCATGGCCCCAGGAAAGGGCAAGCTGAGTTTAGTAAAAACACAGTGGGAATCTTGCAGTATTAGCCATAGCTATTGCAGGGACATTCATATCACCATGTTTAAGGGAGGGAGTTCTTCAGGTGGTCATCCCTCTGCTGTCCAAAGTATTAACAAAGAGAACTGCAAAATGAGGCAGGAGTGAGAAAATATAGAGATGGACTTTCGCTCTCAGCTTCAACACTTTATTGTTAAGACTTCTGTCTCTCTCTCTCCCTCTCTCTCTCTCTCTCTCTCTCTCTCTCTCCCTCTCTCTCTCTCTCTCTCTCACACACACACACACGCACACACACACACAAACACACAAAGATGAACAATGAAATCTTTAAACAAGCATCCAATGATGCAGATAAAACTGACTGCTGGGTAGACTCTGCTAACCAAAAAGCCAAACCAAAGATCAAACCTAATTTTAATAGAATCTATATTTGAAGATGCTTTAAAATTCATGACTTCACTGGAGAGTCAGCTGGCTGGAGTTGCCTTGGTGCAGGGTTCTAAAATCTCCTAATGAGGTGCAAAGCTGGTGATCATGCTGGTCTGTTTCACCAGGCACACCCTCAGAAATCAGATTCTGTGAATCTTATTTTAAAATGCCCGTCGTCTTTTGGAATTTGGAGATTTTTTTCCCCTTAAAGCAGTTATTGAGAAGCAGAGATACCTACATGAAGCTGCAATTCAGCAAAACTGTTTCTTTAAAATTTTGATAAGCAGATTTACTATAAAAAATACATATTTTTCAACTATACATACAAGAAAGTGTTCAATTCAGTGTATTTATTGCTTTACTGGGAACAGGAAACACCTAATATGCTATCAAAAAGTATATCAAAATATAACATGAAAATACAGATAAAATAAAAGCACATGTCAGTTGTGACTTACATATGATAATGGGTGCTCTTAAGCAGTTCCATGATCTGGTCTAGTGGGATGCAATCCCCTTAGCCTATATTAGTGCCAACTCATTCAAAATAGAATATAGTACTATTTTTTAAAAAATATTTTTTTAATATTGAATGAATTAAGCTACTTTCTTTTTAAGAAAATCAGATAAGCTAAAAGTGTGATTGGACCTGTAAGATGGTTTTACAGTTTCTGGAAAGTCTCAGCTATTTTGGACTCTGACAGACAGCTGGCATAGCAATGCAAAGCATATTTCAGTTCATCTTTCTGATGCTCCTTCCTTTTTGGAGGATAAGCTGCCAAGAATAATTCAAGGTGCTTTAAAAGAAACTCTTTTGCTATCGTGCTATCTATGGGCCATTTCAATACCTGGAACAGTTTAGGCAAAGCCATTGCCAGTCTACAGACTTGCACATTAGAATAAATGCACAATACTCTTAGGACAAGATATCAAACGCTAAAATTTACCTTGATATTTCATAGAAAATAACTTTTTTCATCAACACTTACTAAAATAAGATGGGAAGAAACAGGATAAACCACCATCCTCCCTCTTCTTACTTCAGGCGTCTTGGCTCATGAACCAGGCTGGCTAGGTCTAAAGCTTGTCTCAGCCACTTAAAAGCTGTGTGAACTTGGACAAGTTCCTTAACCTCATTTTTGGCTCAGTTTCGTCATGTGTTAAAACGAATTCTTACAGTAACTGCAAGTTTTTGTAAGAATTAAGGAGGTGGATATTTTTTAAGCACTTAAAACAGTGCATAGCATATGGTAAGTGTTTAATACATATTAGTTAATATTATAATTGCTATGTACATAGATGAAATATGTTCTCCCTGTATACTTTCATATTTTCCCAAAGCTTTAAAGACCAGCAATATTCCATGACAATAAACCTATGTATCTCTAATGCCAGTGTATTTCTTAGGCTCTGGATCTGCACTGTGATTTGACTGCCTCCATGCTTTCCCTTCCCTTGTCAGATGTGCACTTCTTTATTCCTGGTCCTAGTTAATGGCGTCACAATCCCCTAATTGTCTAAGCAAAAGTCTTCAAAATCAGTTAGTATTTATTGAGTACTCTATTAAGAGCTGGTTAATCCGTGGTAAACAAGATAGATTTGATCTCTGACTTTATGGAATTTACAGCTATGTCAGGAAAACAGATATTGAACCAATATCGAGTAACGAGTATGACTTGGTAACTATTCTCTGAGACCCAGTTACCACAACAGTTCTAAAAAGAGAGTCCAGGAAAGAGCAAGGATTGCTACTAGCCTGCTCTTTCCCCTGAGTTGCTATGGAGGACTGATAAAACAAGCTTGATAAAATGTTCTCTGTGCCACCTCATCGGGAGGGAGGGCCAGGCTGGATTCACAGTGATTCTGGGCGGCAGGTTGACTTTAGAGATTCACAGAAGACTGAGATGTTTGAGGGATGGCATACGGGTATGGTGGCACAGTGTCCATCCCTGTTTCAGAGTCTGTCCCTTTGTCCCCATGAGTACACTTAAACTTCAAAAACCACACGCTTACAGGGCTAAATTTTTTTAACTTCTTCAGAGAAGACCAAGTACTTCTCTCCAACACCTGTTTCCCATTAGAAGTTACTCCCTGAGAATGTCACATTATGGTAATCATTTCTACTTGCATTCAGGTGCTCCAGTCCCCGGGGTTTTAAGACTCATATAAACAATGACTCCTCATTAATACATTCAACAAGTATGTATGAGCCCTGGCTATTTGTCACACACTGGACAGGTTTCAGAAATGCCATTGTAAGTAAAACACAGTCCCTAATCTCCATGAGTTTTCAGTCCATTGAAGGAAACGAACAGGTAATTGTGATGAAAACGTATTAGGGGCACTGAAGAAAGCCACCTATGTAGACAATTGAAGTAAACAAGGCTTTAGAGAGAAAATGACATATGGGCTGAGATTTGAAAGATAATAAAAATTGGGCAGAGGGAACAAAAAAGAAAGAAAGAAAAGAAAAATGAGTCCCAGGTAGAGGGAACTATAACTTTTGCAAAGGCTCAGTCATCAGACATAACGTGGCACATTAGAGAAGCTAGAAAAAAATCCAGTATGGCTAGAGAACAGAGCTGTTGTGAAGAACTGTAATGGGGGGCAGAAGGGGGAGATGGAGCTGGCAAGAGAAGTGTTTGCTAGATCATAAGTAGCTTGTAGGCCATCCTAGGGAGATGGCATTTTCTTCTTAGGGCGATGCAAACCATGAATGATTTTAAGCAGGAGAACGACATATGGTGAGGCTTATGCCTAGTGTGATAAGAGATGAGGAGTAGGGACCAGAGTAGTGGAAGATGAAAAGGGGGAAAAAATCATTGTATTAGAAAGATAGCAGAGATAAATATGGTAGGATGACTAATTAATTGTGATGGCAAGTGAGAGGGAGCACCAGGTTCCATGATGTCTAACTTGGGCAAATTAAGGCAAAGATACTGCCAATTACCAAAACGGAGGACACAAGATAAAGAATGGATTTAGGGAGTTCAGGTCCCCATTAGATCTGAGTTTTTGAACTTATTTTCAGGGTTCTTCTCAATGACAGAGTTGTATATAAGCAGGATTATTAATGGTCTCCATACCTTCTGCTATGAGCTGAACTATGTTCTCCCAAAATTATTATGTTGAACTGGATTTGGTGACGGAGCCTTTAAAGAGGCAATTAAGTTCAAATGAAGTCCCTAGGGTGGGCCCTAATCCAATCTGACTGGTATCCTTATAAGAAGAGGAAATTTGGGCACAAAGAGAGGCACCAAGGTTACAGTCACACAGAGTAAAGAACATGTGAGGACACAGCATGAAGGCACCAACTGAAAGCTAAGGAGAGAGGCCTCAGAAGAAACCAAACCTGCTGACACCTTAATCTTGGACTTCCAGCCTCCAGAACTGTGACAGAATAAATTTCTGTTGTTAAAAAAAAATACAGATTCTGATTTGGAAGGTTGGGGGTAAGACCTCAGATTCTGCATTTTTGTCAACTCCCAGGTGATGCCCATGCTGAGGGTCAGGGCCACACTTTAAATAGCAAGACTCGAAATGAGAATTTCTCAAAGTGCAGTCTAGGAGCTCCTAAGAGCCAAATCACCTGGGCCCTTGTTAAGCAGGCAGATTTCTAAGCCCAGGCTTTTGAACTAAAAACTCTAGGTCAGAAGGTGGGTCCCAGGGATACACACTTCTAACAATTTCATTAAGCAATTTTATGCACACCAAAATTTTAGACTTAGTCTCCAAGACCATCTTCAAGTACCACAGATGAGTTCAATCTCTTGTTTACCTGTCACCTTGTCATTTTTCCCTTGGAAGCTGATATGTGCTTTGAGGACACCAGCCATTTTCAGTGCCTCTTGTGGAGAGACATTGCCTCTAATATTTGGGAGGAAACCTTGTCAGGAACTGACACTTGGGATAAAAGTTAAAAGCAGTTCACAGACTGAAGGATAATTTGGAGAAGAACCTTCCAGGCTTATTAAGCAGCTGTTTTTGCATATGCAATGTGAAAGTTGAGGCAATGAAACCCAGAGGGGGAAAAAAATGTTATAATACTTCCAGGTTTCTTCTAAGGAATGCAATTTGCTTCATTTACTGAGACTTCATACCTCCTGGAAATCAAGAGTATCACCCCAACGTTAAGCAATTTTGGACACAATTGTAAGTAGGTACAATTTGCCTGTCACCTGGATCCCCTCGCCTTGCTCTTTTAATCTTCACCTACCCCCTCCTATCTCCTGTTCTTTTCCAATGTCCACCTCTCCACAACCAGTTCTCCCTCCACCCAGCCAAAGGCTGCTATTCGACACATAACATCAAGCAGATTGACCCCTGACAAGAGAGGGGGCAGGATCCAGTGTGGAAAGTCTGTTCTTGCCGTCAGCAGACCAGGGTTCCATTCCCTGTCGGTGTATCCTCTAGGTCTTTGAACTCCTCAGGTAAGTATTATATCCCTGGCCCTCAACTTACTCTCATCATGTGTGAAACTATGTTAAAATGATTAAAGAAGACAATTTAGGTGATACAAACAAACTTTAATACTTCACAAAGGAAGCAGTCTCTAATCTCAACAGTTCGGAGAACTACAAAGTACAGTAGTCCCTCCTTATCTGCGGTTTCACTTACTGTGGTTTCAGTTACCCATGGTCCAAAAATATTAAATGGAAAATTCCAGAAGTAAACAATTCATAAGTTTTAAATTGTGTGTCATCCTGAGTAGCATGATGAAATTTCATCTTGTCTGGCTCCATCCCGCCTGGGAAGTAAATCATCCCCTTGTCCAGTGGATCCTACCCTTAGTCACTTAGTAACCCTCTTGATTATCAGATCAACTGCCACAGTATCACAGCGCTTGTCTTCAAGAAACATTTATTTTACACAGTAATAGCCCCAAAGCACAAGAGTAGTGATGTTGGCCATTTGGATATGCCAAAGAGAAGCCATAAAGTGCCTTCTTTAAAAGAAAAGGTGAAAGTTCTCAACTTAATAAGGAAAGAAAAAGAGTGTATGTTGAGACTATGAAGATCTACAGTAAGAAAGAATCTTCTATGCATGATATTATGAAGAAGGAAAAAGAACCTGTTCTAGTTTTGCTGTCACACCTCAAACTGTAAAAGGTAACGCCACAGCACATGTTCAGTGCTTAGTTAAGATGGAAAAGGCATTACATTTGTACAATAAGATATTTTAAGAGAGACCACATTCACATAACTTATATCACAGAATATTGTTATAATTTTTCTATTTTATAATTAGTTATTGTTGTTAATCTCTTACTGTGCCTAATTTATAAATTAAACTTTATCATAGGTATGTATAGGAAAAAACAGTATATACAGGGTTCAATACTATCACAGTTTTGGGCATCCATTGGGGGTTTTGAAACATATTCCCTGAGGAAAAGGGGGAGCTACTAAAAGGGAAAAGGGCTGCAAGATTTTATAGAAAGAGGCAAGCAGGAAACAAGGAAAAAGTACTTGGAGGTCGATTGGCTAGGGTTTCACATATTTAGAAAGATCAAGGAACAAGGAAATAAGTACAGAGTCCAGAGTTAGCTTGGCATTTGGGAATTGGCTAACTGGATATACTGCATTTCTGGTCAAGTGAAGCATGTATAGGGACACAAAAGTTATCTAAGTTTCAGTTTGCTGGTGTGGCACCCTGGGCAGGAGCGGCTCCATCTTGGACCTAGAATTTTTTTTCAGCAGTCAATAAAATATTTTTATTTTATAAATGAATATAAAGAAGTCATTGATCTATTGCTGCATTAATGTTTCACTAGTTTCCTTTGTAAACCTGCAAAGTTCAACTCAATATTTGTGATTGAGCTAATAGGATAATCCCAGACTGCCCCATGTTTTCCCTACCAACTTCTGACCACTGTCTGCTTCCAAGGTCAACATTTGCCCAACAGACGGGCCCAATTTCACTTGCTCCCTATCCAATTCACCTTGTAGGGGTGGGAGAATAGGGGACCACAAACCCATTTCCCTTTCAGTATCACAGAACCTCATAAATTCAAATGAAGGAAGGCAGAGCTATGGTCACCTAATGAGGCACAAATTCCTGGCTCCAGCTCTGGGATGAGACAGTGGGCTTTGCTGAATACAGTTTGCTCAAAATTTCTCCTCAGCTGGGACAGCAGTTACTATATCCCTGGTTCTTGAAGAATAATAAGTAGCAATCAAAGGTTCTATACCACTGAGCCTACACTGTGCATTCTAACTTAGAGATGAAGTCTAGGATTTAGAGTTAGAACTTGGTTCAAATCCAGGCTCTTTTACCTAGTTGGGTAGTTTACCCAACTACTCTGAATCTGTTTCCTCCTTTGTAACATGGAGTAATCCTCCCTTAGAATCATTAGGAGAATTACATGAAATTATATACATAAACCATTAGGAGTATAAGGAGAAAATATTAAGTGTTAAATAAGTAAATGGTAAATAAATCATTATTTCACTCACCTTATCCAAAAAGAAAACCAAGCGAGTTTCATTATGCCAAAATATCAGATCCCTGGGACAGAGTGGACCTACCTAAGCATGATAACTATTTCCAGCAAGGAGGCATCTTAACACTTCAAAGGACAACCCCCATCTGAAAGTGCAAGCTCTGACAAACGAAAGGTACACCTAACACCCTGATGTGGACATTCTACAGTTGGCTCATGTGTCTTTAGCAGGGAGAGCAGTACTTTTCCTTTAATGAGCTCTTCCACAGTCTGGGGACACTGGGGGACCATTAGAATTTTCCTCTGCAAAGTGAACAAGGCTCGTGGTCCCATAGTAACCACAGCTGAATAATTCAAACTGAGAAGTTTACAAAATGGCAATTTACCTAAGAATGTTTTTATAGTCCCTTATGCTATAATCCTAATGAAAGGGCTTCTCATTAAGGCTGTTATTATTCTAGGAAAAAATACACACTCATATATGCACATAAATACACACATATATGCACCTTATTTTCAGTATTTTCTCAGTAGAATACTTCCAAAAAGAGAAAGAGAGAGAATATTTATAAGTGAGCAAGGATTCTGTTCTTGTGAGCAACGTTACCTTCCCTCCCAATACTTGAAATGGAGCTTCATTTTGAATTACAACACATCTGGGGCATAACTAGAGAGAGAGGAACAACTGCAATCAGCAGAATCACTGATTACACCTATAATGACTGTCAGAAATGTGCCTGTGGGCAAAAAAGGGATTCACATTAGCCCAAAATACACACACCACTCTCCACTTGCTCTCAGCTAGTACTCAAAGGCATATCCACAGACCTCATTCACCAGAATCACCTGGAGAGATTTTGTTAAATTATGGATTTGGGGGCTCCACCCCTAGAATTTCTCATTCTGTATATCTGAGATAGAGCCCAGGAAGCAGTATTTTCAAAAGCTTCTCTTAGATGATGTATTATAAGATTTGTCACTCATTGCCTCCCTAATTGGGATATGTATTATACCACCTGAACTAAGGATGTCTTCCAGGTTGGGAAAAATTCACTCTGAGTCTATAGTATATGCCATTAAAATATGTGGCACTGAAGCAGGGATAGAGGAAATGTATCTACACATCAACAACTTGTTCTTTAAATGCTAAGATCCTCCTGAATTCAATTCTTAAAATTTGAAATAACCAGAAATACATTTTCCAGATTACTTGATGAAACAAAACTCATTCCTTTAAGAGAAAAAGGCAAAATATTTAAAATAAGGACATACAAGAATTCCATTTTAGGGCTTCCTTCGTGGCGCAGTGGTTGAGAATCTGCCTGCCAATGCAGGGGACACCGGTTCGAGCCCTGGTCTGGGAAGATCCCACATGCCGCGGAGCAACTGGACCCGTGAGCCACAATTACTGAGCCTGCGCGTCTGGAGCCTGTGCTCCGCAACAGGAGAGGCCGCGATAGTGAGAGGCCCGCGCACCGCGATGAAGAGTGGCCCCCACTTGCCACAACTAGAGAAAGCCCTCGCACAGAAACGAAGACCCAACACAGCCAAAAATAAATAAATAAATAAATAAATAAGAATTTAAAAAAAAAAAAAAAAAAAAAAAAAAAAAAAAAAAAAAAAAAAAGAATTCCATTTTAAAGAAATCAACTTCTGAGGTGTGATCCTGGGCTTGGGTCCCATTCACTTTCAGCTCCTAACATGCTGAGTTATGAGTCATTAGCACGTTGACCCAAGGGCATTGCAGGACTCTGAATCTTCAAAGCAGTGTTCAGTTATGTTCATGCCACTGTGCTAACTGTTAGCCTGAAATGTTAACACTCCTCTTTATGCCAGACCACCCTGGATTTCAGGGCTTCCCAAATGCCCAATACCCAATTCCCTGAAGGGTGTTTAAAAGATGAAATGTATAGGCTAACAACAGATTAATCAGAACACTAGTCCAAAAATAAAGAGCTCAGGTCCTTTCTACCACTTCAAAAAAATAAGGGATGGACTGTTCGCTGATAATAAAATAGAGTAATTAGGAGAGAGATTTTGGATACATTTTTATATATAAGTCATATCTGTACCTAATTGGCCATTACAGAACAGGATCCTTGCCTGAAAGGACAGGATTTGACCTTGATGGTCAATTTTCAGTAATCTATACCTCCCTAAATCTGGGGTCACGTTCTTTGACACTTAGGGAGGAGAAGAAAATGTAGATTAGGTTGTTGGTGATATAACTAGAATAAAAGCGTTTTCTAGTTAATTCTTATTTATGTGAAAGATCCAAAGTGGGTCTGTGTTAGACACTTTACCCATCTCATTTCACTTTATTCACACCACATTATTTAGTAGCTCTTTTTAAATCTACGTTACAACTGAGAAAACTGAGGCTCAGAGAGATTAAGTAACTTTTCCATGGTAAAAACACACGTAATTTTCAAAAATAGGACTAGTACACTTTTTAGTTCCTCAAACACCGTAACCTCTTTCTCTCTCAATATTTTTTCTTTAGTATCCGATGGCAAAATGAAATCATAGATTCATTGTGCCACTGTTAATGATTTTCTCCCTTACAAATCTATGGGTGCCATGGGGACAGGGACCTTCTCTCTTTTATTCTCTACTATTTACCTAGAAGCCACAACAATGCCTGACTTACAGTAGACCCTCAATAAATATTTAATGAATATAAAAAGGCTTACCTCCATTACCCACGCTTTCCCCACCAACTTTATTCTCTTCCCTAACCTATTCCTGCCATCACGAATTCCAAATAACCCATCCAATTACCTTCTTAGCGCATCTTTATTATCAGCACAGTGTAGAAAATTATTCCGGTTTACTTTTAAATTTGCATGTGATTTTTTCTATGTCATGTAGACAAAACTCTAAGGAAATATGAAGAGGCCAGATAGCATCTAACTTTTCCTATAAGATGTAAAACCATGGAAGACACCTAGAGAGAACCACTTCAAGCAATATGTATTAAGAAGCTGACAATATAACCTTAGTCTAGACCAAAGAATACCCTAACATCTAGATCTTTTAGTCATCCCCCAAAAGCCCTTCATCCAGAATTCATTTTTTTCAATCCCTTTCCTTTCCCTGGTTGGAGTAAGCTTGGAAACATGCATGCCTATCAACAAACCAGCTTCTAAATTTTTCTCCCCCTTTTTTTCATCCTATTCATATAGAAGATGCTTTTTCTTCCTTTTTAGGGCTTTTGAAGATCTCTTGCAGGCAGCAGCTGAGGAGTTTCCATGGCACAGCTCCCCTGCTAGCTCATTTCAATTTGAATTCCTCCCCCTCAGACTGCAGCATTTCTGTTGTCTTCACGAAAATGGTATTTGGGGGTTCTCATCCAGGTTTCTTACTTCTGTTTCAGGGATAGTACCTTTGTATTTGTGCTTGATAGCAGTTCATACATTTTTCATCTTCTACTCTGCCCCAGATGAATCAATGGACAGAAATACATTTGGGCATTTTGTTTCCTTTTATGGTTGATTACGATCAGAATAGCTAGTCAATCCATCTGTACCGGCTTAGAAGGCTTTAGCTTTTGTTAAACAATAGAAATCTGGGTGAGGACAGTGTAGCATCTAAACATTTGACTTAATAATTAAACACCTGGGTGAAAGATTGACTTTCTTCTTAACATTTTATATGATACCATACAGCACAGCCCATCCTCTTAAATCCGTTAAGTTCCCTTGGAACTTTTATTTTGAGATGCTAATTTTTACCTTTCTGTTTTTAAATCACATATGTTCATATTTTCAGAAGCATTCTCTCAAGTTGGCTGCATAATTTAATGTTCTAATACGTGTTTGTGCAAAATATATTCACAATGTAAAAGGGCATTTGGATGTGTAGAACAGTTGCTTAAATTGTGACACAAGAGTGCAAATCAACAAAGTATGACTTGAATCTGAATGGTATGAATTTTATATAATATTCACTGGGAAAATTAAAACTCTGCTACTCCTAGGAGATAACAGTGATGAAAGATACATGCAAGAATCTTTATGCAGGGCCTGCTATATGCCAGGCATTATGCTAGATGCTAGGGACATAAAGAGGAATAAACAGAAGAAACTTCTGTCCTTGAAGTACATACTAATAAGAAAGATAAAAATTTACACTAATAATTGACATATAACCTGATGTAGGCTGTGACTGAGGTATGAAAAATATAGACATTTTCATTTGCCTGAAATTAGATGTCTTCAAAATTAATAGCATCCCAGATCTAAGATATTTCTCCAGTGGTGTTTTTTTCTCCTTTTTTAAACAAGTAGTTTTCTAGCAAGAAAGATTTGGGAATGCCTAACAGGAAGAATGATTTAACCAACTTTCTCCTTCTATTTTACAGTTGCACCAAACCATCAGCAAACACCCATTAGGATGGATTCAAGGAAGGGGAGCGAGAAAAAATAAAACTGTAGTGAAGGAGATAAATGTTCTCAATTCTTAAATCTTAAACAGGGAAATCATTGTCTTGGAGAGAGAATTCCATGCAATCCAAAGCCTCACAATAGAGAAAAGCATCCACACAGATGCTGCAGTTAATGTGTCTCTACATGGGACTATGACAAGGTAGGAAAACTGCTTAAAATTGAAGGGGTATATATAGAAAAGGAAGATGGCTGAGGGGGTGGGAAAGAAGAGGGACTGCAGTATCCTAAAAGGATAAGGTTTGCATTAGACTATATGCAAGTCAACAAGAATAGAACTATAAGAAAACAATACTTAGTCTGTCATGAGAGTACTAAAAAAAGCCCGGGCATGGAAAAAGTAAAAACAAGAAAATCTGTGGCAGTGCTGGACTAAGAGGGGAATGAACCAGAGGAAGGAGGTGGAAAATAATGCTCCCATTTTCCCACACGCATTATCATTCTTCCCTTAGGTGTAACATTTATAGAGCATACATTTCTTGAGTTCGCATTGTATGTTAAACTCTACACTAGTGAGTGTGTGTGGAGGGGGGGGAAGAGTACATATAACGTTCCAAAGGAAAGGGTCCCCTTGCTAACTGCACTATGATTGAAATGATTGACAATTGCCAGCTTTGAAGTCTGCATAAAGTTTAGAGCCCTCCACCTGTAATTCACTCTTGTAGCACTTCCAGCAATTCCGGTATTTCTCCCCAGCTACTCTGGTTTTACCAAGAGTCTGGGAGTAAATGCAATTATGGTTGCTGTTTAACTAGCTGCTCATTTCTTCCCACCCTCTCTGATTCAGTACAGCCTTTGTGTTCACATCCCAATCTGGCCATTAAGGAAATCAGCATCACCCTTTGCAGTGACTGACGGTGTCAGTCTAGGAAAGGAAAGGAATGCAGGAGAAAGGAAGCAAGTGACAGTGCAGAATCTCAGAAAAGTTCAGCAGTCTTTCAACTGTCAACCTCCTTTACAGAAAATCAAAAATGACAATCAATTCCTGAGAAAGGGTATAATTTCCCAAACCAGATAAAAAGACAGTGCCAAACTGCAAACTGTGGTGAAATTTCAGGAGGCTCTCACTTGTTCTCTCTCTCTCTCTCTCACTGTCTGTCTCTCTTCCTCTCTTCCCCTCTCCTCTCTTCTCCCCTTAGCCCCCTCCTCTCTCTCTCTTTCTCTTGCTCCATACACACACACACACACACACACACACACACACACACACACACACACATATCTCCACTGACAAGAGTTTTCTCACATTAAGCTACTGCCATGGGTTGCAAGTGAATGAGTTGAAAACAGCTTTTGACTGAATTGAGAGGTTTAAAACAAAGGTTTTTATTTGTTTTTCTTTTCTTCTACCTTTTCTCTTCTCTTGGTTCAGTGCTCCTGTTCTCTAAGACTCAGCTGGGCTATCAGCCACTCTGGAAAGTCTTTAGTAACCTCCCTGCACCCCTATGCTGTGAAAGTTTCTATAGTAGCTGCATATTAGACTTTTTTTTTTTTTAATTGTCTGAATCCCCTAAAGACCCTAAGGCAATGGGGATCAGGGACAATCTTTTATCTCTATGTCTTCATTTCCTACCGAAATGCTTGGCATGAAGTAAATTGCAATAAGTAATTTACTGAATGAATGAATGAGCATTATATTCTTGGTTTGGTCTCTCTCTGAGGTAAGTGAGAATTTTTATGTTTCAGCAATGGTCTTAGATTCAGAAAAATGATATATTCCCCAAATTCTCATTTATGCATTCGGTCCTGGATCAAAATGTGTTAAAAATTATTAATGGAAGGAAGATGGGCTTTTCAATCAAACAAACTTGGGTTCTTAGCCTGAATTCACCAATTATGAACTGGCTAACTCTTGGCAAGTTACTTAATGTCTCAGAATCTGAGTTTCCTCAACTGGAAAATGGAGATGATATCTAGTCATATGGCTATTTGAAGACTTAAATCCATAATGTATATAAAGCATTTGGGACACAATACCTATCCCACACTAAGTACTACATAAATGTTAACTATTATTGAACTGACCAGAACAGTGCCAGGCACATAGGAGGAGCTGGATAAATGGGGGGTAGTTCCTTACCCCATAGCTTCATTTATATGCAAGGCATTAAAGGCCAAAGATATTGTCTTTAAAGAATGTACATGATAGTGGCAGAAATAAGATATTTCTTCCATAAATCAAATATAAGTTGGTGATGGATGCTGTGATAAATACAAAGTGGTCCAGGGGTCCTGTTTCATCACTGGCTTCCCAGTAAGGTTATATTTAATTTGATACATGGAAAGGAATATTTCATAACTTACTTTGGGGTATTTTACCAAAGATTTAGTGCAAACCTTAACTCTACTTGTGCCTATAGAGATTTACATTCTGTTTCTAGGTCAAATCATTTGGAATCAACTCCATTGCATATATTAGGAAATAAATACCCCATAAATACACTCTCGCATCTATCCTGCCCCCTGGAACCTGGAGATAACCATGAATTTTTGTTGCACTTTTCATTTTTCAGAAATGGCACATATAATAAATAAATAAATACTTGAAAGGCAAATCAATACAACATAACCTTGTTATAAGAGACTCTTTCATGCCCATTTTAAATAGGCTGTCATGAATACAGAACTGCCATTTCCTTCTGCATATCAATATAAACTGCAATGTGATCTATCCCATGTATTTAAATTCTGAACACAAAGATCAACAAGAAGCCTGATGATACATCATATTCACTTTTTAAATAATCTCCATTTTAAATGAAAAATATTACAGTTCTAAGTAAGTGGTTCCATAAAATGTGTAAAGAATTTATATGTACATGTTCTCCATACTGATAACTTAGAAAAGAATTAAATTTTACCCAACGCACACACAAAACAATAGATTGGATTACAATTATTGGTGACACCATTTGATAACAATGATAATAACCATGATAGGTACTCTTTAATGAGTACCTCTAAGATGTCAGTCTCTGGCTATAGGCTCATTTAATCCTTACTACAACCTGAAGAGGTAATGTCACCCCCATTTCACTCATAAGATAACTGAGACTTTCATATGAACTTTCTGTTTACCCTCTGTGTCCGCTTGGTCAGCAGGCAAGTTTTACATCAAATAACACAAATTTAGATTCTAGTCCTCCTCCCCTTCACATTGATCAAATACGACCTGTGCACTACCTTTATCCTTTCCTTCCTAGGGACAACCTTTCCGGAACACTGAAAAACTGAGGCTTGAAGTAGCCAAAGCAACACAGGAACTCAAAAATATCTCAGGGAAGGAGTGATGGAGTAAGCTGAACCTGTTTCACCACACCACCTCCCTCCCATTGTAAAGATTCAGAAAGAACAAAATAGCTGTGTTCAAATATCTAACAAATTGGCAATGGAAATGACATTACACATATTCTATTGAGTGCCAAATGGTAGAGCTATGACCTAGTTTGACCACAAAAAGGAAAGTTTTAAGCATTTCCTTCTAATGACAGTTAGTTCTCTATTGTTGGTGCATAGTTTCAAACAGAGACTAAAAAACAAACAACAAACAACCAAACAATCACCTGCTCCAGTGGTACAGGATTTGAGTACCTGCTTGTTGGTTCTATTGAACCACTTTTCAAGCACCCTCCAACACTGAGGCTCAATAATCCCTTCTTCTGTACTTTAGGGGAAGGAGGAGTCTCATGTTATACTACAATGATAAGCCAGCAGTTACCTGGTTTTCTCTGTTAATTTATTCAGATCTCTTCAGAAGAATATCCAGTATGCAAGAAATCTGAGAAGCTTCCCATGAACAAGTCCAGTACCACCTGTAATTTACAGGATGGCAGTACTGTTGCCTACCTGACTTACGAAAATTCAAGATTTACTCTTGCAGATGATTTGTTCCCCATTTTTTACATTTCTTTTTATATATGTACTTGTATAAGGTTTAAGACTCTTTTTTCTCACTTAGGCTCCAGTCCCTTCCCTCCTCTTCCCATATTCTCAAAGTCTATCTCAGTGATGCTCAGTGATTCCATCTGGCCCCTTACTCACTTAGAGCACATGATCAACCATGTCAAAGGTCCTCATTCCCTGGCTCTACCTCTAAGCCTTCACTTGCCATGATGTTTTTACCAGAAACTCCACAGAAAATACCACCCATACTGTCCCCCCGATAATAAGTAATGATCATGGGCAACTACTGCTCTAAGTTTTAACTCATTTAGTCTTCATTCCAACTCTGTAAGTATTGTCATTATTCCTACTTGAGAGGAGAGTTAGAAGGGAGATGAGGTTAGCTCAAGTGACATATATAAGGTCTCAAAGTTAGAGGCAGAGCTAGGGTCTGCTCCCAGGGACAGCACTCTTAACCACTATGCTACATGTGTCACACTGAACACCTTCAACCTCCCCTTCTCCACCTAAAATCTCTCTGTCTTGGTTGTCCCCCTCATTTCTTTCTGGTCTCTGTCCTCTCTTCCAAGGCTGTCTCCCATTGTGTTCTTAATAACATTCTCATTTCTGTGTTTTCTCTATCCATCCATCTTTGATTCTTACCCTCTTCAGTCTCAATCCTCTCCCTGCCTTAACTTGCTGCAATCTAGAATCTGTTTACCACCCTCACTTTAGTAGCAGTGCTAAATCTACTCTTAATTCACCTGCTTTACCTAAGTGGTCTTCTTTATTACTGTCTCTATGCTGTCAATCCTGTTCACACCACTCCACTGGCAACTCTCTTCTCTCTTCTATTCAATTACTTTCTTTGTGTCTGGTTCTGCTCCTATTTTTCTGATCTGTCCTTTCTCCTTCTCAGGCTCTTTGTCCTCCTCTCATCATATAAAAATAAGCATTCCCCAAGGCTCTGTCCTTGACTTTCTTTTCTCCTCTGTTTGCATTCTCTCCCTTGGCAGTCTCACCCACTGAAATAGTTTCAACTCTCTCCTCCATGCCATGAAATCTCTCTTGTGAAAGTTAGAATCATCTCGGGCTATTTCCTTATTGTGTCTTCGTGTCCTCAAATATGAGGTCTTTGAATGTGTTGGGCACAGAGAAATGAGAAAGGACAGATTCTCTGACAGTAGATCTTCCTGGAACTAAAAAAGAAGAAAAATGATATTGAGAAGAGGAATCAAAAGAGAAGGAAGAATAGTCCCTTCAGGAAGAAGCACAAGATGAGGGAGAAATGGTTCCACTTCCAAACTTCTAGAATGTTCTTAATGTTATACCTCTAGTTAAGGATCGTTCCTGATTCATTCTCACTATTAAGATCAATTTAGTACTTCCTAGAACCTAAGGTTCTTGCCTCCTCTCTAGCCTCACCTTCTACATTCCCCCGAATGCCTGCTTCACTCCAATTGTGTCAAAGTCTTTGTGATTCTCAGTGTACACTATGCTATCGCATCCTCTAGGTCTTTGAACATGATGCTAAAGAATTATTCCTAAAGCATAGTTTGGATGATGACATTATCCTGGTAAAAATCTCTGCAGGTTTTCCTACTGACAGCTAATATAGCCTAAATTTCTCGATCTACCAGATGAAGCCCACATTTTCAGCTTCTCAATATTCTCCATGACTGATTCACTTTGCTGTACAGCAGAAACTAACACAACATTGTAAAGCAACTATACTCCAATAAAAATTTTTTAAAATATATTCTCTATGTATTAAGCCTATGATACTCACTGTTCTCTAAATATGCCCAGAATTCCTTGCCTCTTGTCATCTTATGCTGTTAGCCTAGACTGTAATTCCTGTAACATTTCATATCCTCAGCTGCCAAAATTTTATTTGCCCTTAAAGCTTACCTCTAAAGTCCACAGGTTTGTGATCTCTTTCTTTATTCTTCTACCTCTAAGGAGATACAATCTTTCCATCATCCAAAAGCCCTTAGAGCTAATTCTGTACCTTATGTGATAGATCATTACATTTGCCCAATTACCCAATAAATTGAAAGATATTTGAAGTCAAGAAAAATGTCTTTCTCAATTTTGTATCTCCTGCAGATGTAATAGAATGTTTAACCTAAAATAGACACTCAATAAATATCTGTTATCTTAAATATGGTAACTTTCTTCCTCGATTTCTAGAGTAGGTGCCTTATTTAAAAAAAAAAAAAACTTCTCCGCAGAATGCCTAAAGTTCTCAAGAACACAAATTATATTTTAATTGAAATTATAGTTGTATTGATTCAGTTTTTATCAGAAAGAACCTATCTCTGGAGAGATTAAAGTTCTATCTCCAATAAGAAAAGATTCTTTTGCATTTTAACTATTTTGATTTTCAAATTCTTTCCAACCATCGATAACAGAGGGAGCATTTGATAGTGTTACACCCACAATAAGGAAGGGATAAACTGAGACACCTATTCTAAAAATCAGAACAGCTTAAGTTGAATTATACCATGTGGAAATCAGCACTCTCTTAAGATAATGTCAGTAAAATTTCCCTTAATTTTTTTTTTCCCTTTCTGAGTACCTGAATTTTGACCTTGCCAATCTCAAGAGAAAAATACCAAGACGGTACCAGACAATACAAGAAAGATTATTAAACTTTATATAAATCCAGTCAAACATTATTGACTAATTTCACTCACATGAAATGAGAACATAAACCCCACTACTGCCTTGCTAACTTGCTAACCTTTCAATATGCCTCTGCTAATTTCAAAATTTGAGAGTATGTTCCAAACTGAAGAAGGCACTTAAAAGAAAGAAGAAAATTAATTGTTAGAATAGCCAACCAAAAAAGTACCTGTACAAAGTCAGAGTTTATATTTCCACAGTTCTCTAGTCTTCTGATACTCATAATTTTGGTACTCCAGAAAAAAAAGTCTAGACATACATTTTAAAAGAAAATTGATATCATTAATGTGCATCAACTCTAGTACATATTTCCTGACCCTTTGAGTTTCTTGTATTAACAAACATACATCCATGAGGTTCTGAATCAAAATTTTGTGTTTCTTTTTTTAATATACCAAAAAGAAAGGAAATGTTATTCTACTCCTTGCATGATCTTTATTTTTATTATTCTACTTAATCTTTGGAAATAAATGCACATGAACTAGGATGGGACAGAGAATATAACCCATTGTATATTATATTCTGTGGTTATATAAAATATAAAATGGGAATAAAAAATAATATGTTTTACAAAAAAAATTTATTGGGGGATTTATAATGTAGATTTAAATATAATCAAACTTCATGTGCCAAAATTCTTCCTACCATTTACAACTTTCACCACTCCGTGCAACTAATGAAGTGAATTTGTTGCTATTTGTCCAGATTAGGACTGAAGAGATAAGAGTACCAAGATTTGAGTCAACATTATAACCCAAAATTACACGATCTACTCACCAAAACTCCCAACAGACAACCTCCAAAAGCATACTGTCCTATAAAATTTTTATATTTATTATTTAATATTTAATTTAACAATCTCCAATTATTTAATTGGAGGTAAGTAGAGGAAAGGTAGGGAAAAGTTCAGCTATGAAAATCATCAGATATATTACAAGAATAACAATAATGCTAATAAAAATAACAATGTTCCATATATTAATAAGCTTATGTATATATATTACATATAATTTATTTGTATATATTATTTATACTTATTTACATATTTTATATATAATACAATTATTTCTAAGAGTTGCAATACTGCAAACATGAACTCTATTTTAAAGTTTTGTTGTTTTTTTGTGTGGTTTTTTTTTGTTTTTTTGGCCACGCTACGCAGCTTGCAGGATCTTAGTTCCCTGACCAGGGATTGAACCTGGGCCCTCAGCAGTGAAAGCGTGGAGTCCTAACCACTGGACCCCCAGGGAATTCCCCATAACTCTATTTTATAAATAAGGGAAACAAGGCTTAGAGTTTATATAGCTAACAAGATGTAGAGCTAAGATTCAAATCAAGATCTGTGTCCAAAGCTCTTTTCATTATAACATAACTATTTAAATGTAAATTCAGAGTCAGAGTGAACTCTTCCCTTGTATTTTATTTTATTTTGTTTTTTTTCCCTTGTATTTTAAAAAGAGGCTGAGGATAAATGAAAATATTAAATAAAGAAAAATATGGACTAATAACTTGTTCTGTCACAGGCCTTATACCCTCTGAATTCCAGAACCACTTCCCCTCTTCTTCTATTCTTGTATACTTAAGAAAGACATGATGAAGGTACACATGATTTTTAACTTGGGGAAGTATAAATTAGAGAAAAGTAGGAAAAATAAAGACATGGTGTGATTCATCAATAGTCATGATTCCTTCAGGCAAGTGCGAGAAAAGTTAGCCAGATTTTAATTACATCTTATTCAAACATTTGTTAATTCAACAAATATTTAGTAAGTACCAGTTCTAGACATAAAAAATACAATATTGACCAAGTCAGATTAGGGACCTGCCCTCATGAATCACACATTCTGCTTATATTCCTCAGACATTACTCCTTCAAAGCTCATTCTCTCACACCACCTGCTTTAGGCTGAAACAGGATTGGTCCCTGCATCTGTTCTCTGACATCATAATGTTCTGATCTTTCATCATTTTTCATGTTATAATATTTTGTTTATGTGAGTTCTTCCCCCCTCTAGACTGTGATTAACTTGAAGTTAGGGCCTACAACTTACTGAACTCTGTATCTCAAGCTCTTTCCATAATGACCGGCACATAAGAAATGGCCAAAAAATGTTTATAAAATGATTGAAAAGAAAAGGCATTGGATTTCCATTTTAGGAATATGGTGTACTAGTGACCTGGACAGACTATCTTGTTTAAATCAACTTATAGTGATAGATGGGAAGTCTTTTTAACTCATCCTAAATTTATCCATAAACTAACAAAACATATGGGCTATTTGGGTGAAAAACAAGGTGAAGACAGGAATCTAGAAAGGTAAGATATTTAAATTATTTAAAATAATAATAATTTTGGTATTTAAAATAGTTATTTATTATATTTATTAAGTAGTAATTATTTAAAATAGTTTTTGCTTGAGAGTATTTATAAAACCAGGGAGATCAAGCCTTTGTTGTTCAGCCTTATGAAGTTTGAAGAATAGGAATAAAAATTCTAGGGCTCACTCAAGGTGGAGATTCCAATAGATCACCCCACTATAAAAAGTAAGCACCAAAGGGCAATACTCTACCATCCCTGTTTTGATGGACCACACACACAAAAAAATTGATGATCTCAAAACTTTGTGTCGGTGAATAAAAAACTATCTTCCCTGAGAAATTATAACCAAAAACTAGACCTCATATTGTTTGTGAATTGAGTTCATACTACACTGGTGGTCAGAAAAGCCTCAAGCTGAGAATTTGCTGGGAGTAGTCCTAATCAGGTAAGGCCTCTAGATACCTGCCAGAAGCAAACAACAATTCTACCTAGACCAACTCTCTTTTATGCAAGATCTTAGAGAGTGTCCACAGAAAAAGTATACCTAATTATCAAGAGTTAGTAAACAGCCAAGGACAAAAAACACATCATGAGGTAAAACCAAGCAGAAAAAACATAACAGAATCAGATCCACACAGAATTTAAATACTAAATTTAGCAGAAACAATATATTGACCACCCATGTTTAATACATTCAAAGAACTAAAATAGAGGTTTGATATTATGAATGAGTTAAGAACCAAATTATTTGAAAAGGGACTAAAAAGAACTTCCAGAAACTAAAATATAATAAAAAATAAATGGAAATACCTAAAAGGAAATTAGACAGAGCAAAAGAGATAATCAGTAAACTGAATGATAGCATTGAAGAAATTATTCAGAATATAGCACAGAAAGACAAATAAGTATCAAGAGATGTGAATGACAAAGTAGGAAAAGCTAAAATAAAAAAAATTTTTTTAAGTGGGAAAAGCTAACCTACTGGAGTTCCATAGGAAAGATGAGTGAGAACAGGGCAAAGACAATATTTGAATAGATAATGGCTTGGAACTAAGGAAACATAATATCACAAACTCAAGAACCCCAAAAATCCAAGTAAGAAGAATGCTGAAACTGTAGAATGTTAAAGGATCTTAAAGTCAGACAGAAAGAAAAGGTAGATTGTATTCAAAGGAGAATCAATTAGACAGATGGCTGACTTAGCTTCAGCAACAGTGGAAGCAAGACAGTGGATGATATTTTCATTATAAAGAGAGAAAATAACTCTTATTCTAGAGTATTATAGTAAAGTTACTTTCATAAATGGAGAGAATGTAATGATATCAGGAAAATAAAATTTTAAGTGTTCCACCAATGAACTTTCACTAAAAGAAATTATAAACAACATATTTTAGACAGAAGAAATGTGATTTCAAAGGAGGTGTGAATTTCAAGAAGTAATGAACAGCAAAAAGAATTGTAAATATTTTAATAATTCTAAACATATTTTGACATACAAAAAGAATAAAACATAATATTTTAAAATAACACACTAAAATATATGACAACAATGGCATATAAGTTGGGAAAGGATGAATGGAGATACAGTATTCTAAGGTGTGTGTATATTATATCAATAGTAGGCTGATAGGTAGAGCTGATAATCAGATGTTTTGGCTGCTATCAGTTCCGACTCTTCAATATCCATTTAAAATTATCAGAGCTCATAGTGTGCTGGTATCAAATATTTTGAATATGAACTGTGGGTAAATGTTTTTAACTTTGATAAGATATGGGTGCATATTATAATTTCTCAGATAACCATGAAGAGCATTAACAGAATATATAAATTCAAACAACTGAAGAGGAAAATGAAATGATAGACCAAAAAGAGCAGTGAATCAAAAGAAGGCAAAAAAAGAGAGAAGAAAAAATAGAACAAGGAGTAACAATAGAAATCACAAAGATGGTGAATTTAAATCTAAGTAAATCTGTAATTACGTTAAATGTGGCATACTTAAGATCTGTTTCATTTATTCTATAGAAAGTATACCTCAATAAAAAAAAATCAATAGACTAAATTGTTAACTTGATAAAGAAACTTTGTTATGTTGAATTTTAAAAGTACAACTAAATACTGCATAAATCTGAAACATTAGAATATTAAAAGGTAAAAGAAAAAATGGAAAAATTCTATCATGCAAATGGTAAACCAGATAAAACTGGTATATATAACTACAGCTGAAATAAACACATTTAAGGGAAAAAACACTGCAAGAGACAGCATGCGCTGTATAATAATAATGGATTTAATTCATCATGAAGACATAAAAATCATATATATATACAAAACCCTAAATATATAAGGTATAAATTTGAGAACTAAAAAGAAATTGAGAAATCTACCATTATAGTAGATAAGCATAGATTAGTATAGCATTCTCAGTAATTGATAGCTTAAGCAGAAAAAAATGAGTTCATTTAAATGAAATAATTAATAAATTGATCTAATGGCAATACATAGAACACTGTAAACTAACACCAAAGAAATATACATTATTCTCAACCACAATGGAACATTGATGAAAATTGATCCTATGCTATGCAAAAAGTCAAGCCTAAATGTATTTAAAAGATTTAGGATTATATGCATCACATTACAATTAACTTAAAATCAATAACAAAACATCAAATAGTAAAATATCATGAGTTTGGAAATTAATAAACACTTTTAAATCCATGAGTTAAAGCGTCATAATGATAATTAGAAAATATTTAGGACTTCAAACTAGTGAGAAATACTACAATTCAAAACCTGTAATGGTACAGCCAAAACTGTTCTTAGAATGAAATATATAAAAGCTTAAAACTTAGAAAAGACTAACTAAAAATTAAATAGCAAAACATCCATCTTGAAAAGTTAAAAAAAAATCTAAGGTAAAAGAAAAAAAATACCTTTAAAGAGAGCAAAATAGTGATCCTTAAAAAGTACATACGTTGGATCTTTAAAAACTGTCAAAATTGACAGGTCTCTGCTACAATTCATTAATCAAAAGTGAGAGAGAAAGCAAAATAAGCAATATTGTAAATGAAAAAGAGACATTACACATTCAGCAGATATTTAAAAGATGAGCAAATACTCTGATCAACTTTTTGAAAACTTAGATGAAATAGATACATTCCTTTAAAAATGCAACAAAAACTCATTTGAAAAGAAATAGAAAGCCCAACTAGGATTAATGACAACCATGAAGTAGTTGAGTCAGTATGTCAAAATCTTTTCACAAAATTACAGGCCCAAATGACCTTGTTTGCAAGTTTGAATATATTTTATAAAACAGTCAACAAACAAATCTATTATCGCACAAAATATTCCAGATTATAGGGTAAAAGAGGAAACAGTTGCATTTCATGTTATGAGCCTAGGTTAATTTGATTCCAAAACCTTAAAAGGACAGAACAAGAGAGGAAAATAAAGACCAATCTTGCTCATGAACATAGATACAAATAACTCATACTAAATTTAATACCAAAACTTAAAAGGATAGTACAAGGAAGGAAAAGTAAAGAACAACTCACACACACACAAAAAAGACACAGAAGGTATACACACACACACACACAGACACGTGTATGTTAGAAATACAGAATGTATGTGTGTGTGTATATATATATACACACACATATGTGTATATGTACATTAAATACATAGAAAATATATATGGGTCAATCACATGGGGAAGAAATGAGATTGGATCCTACCTCAGACCATATGCTAAAATCAATTCCAGATATATTAAATTTCTAGGAAAGATATTGTGATTTACTCCTTTTCATAAATATTCTTTCTGTTTCTCCCAAATATTAAAAAAAAAACACAAAATAAAAATACCTGATGGGACTACAACCAATTTAATCTTCTCACTCTCTTTGTCTATCAATTATCCCGAGCCATTTTGAGTCCTCACCTGAGCCCTATCTAATTCTAGCAACTCAAACGCCATTTCTGATAACTGCCCTAAATCATCTCATCAGAAAGAAACATTAAGCTATGCTATCACCTTGCCTTCCTTATTTTCTTTCATTTCTTGAGAAGAAACTGAGGAAAGGATCAAGCCTGCACATAAAAGTACTGCCAATCTCACAATCCACCACGGCTTAATTCAATTGGGAGTTTTGTTTTGGCTTTGTCTTTCCTCAATTGGTAGTCACGGGTAGGAACGAGGTAACATTTTGTTTATATTTTGTTTGTTCACAAAGATTCTAAATTTGTAAGAACCTATTTGTATTTGGCAAGCATTACTGTCAAACAGCTCTGGATAGCCAAGCTTCCCAAATGCTCCATTAACTGAGTTTTTCTTCGAAAAGTGGTAGCTACATCCTGTCAACTTTGACTCTTGGCATTGCATGTCTTTTTATTCATTCATTTACTTATTCATTCTCAATTCACTTTATATATGTCTAGTCTATTTCTCTCACTTATATCTAAACCATCACCTAATACATCCAAAACCCTCTTATTGATTCTGTTTTCATTAGTAAACAAAATAGACAATTTTTTTTTCTCTCGTGGAATCTAAATTCAAGTGGATCCAAAACAGAAAGTAATAATATAAATAATAAATTGATTTGTTATTAAGTTAGAAGATAATAAGCGCTTTGGAAAAAAAGACAGCATGGTGAAAGGGCTGGGAGCTGGGTAGCAGTTAAGTTTATAAAAGGGATCAAACAAGGTTGCCTGAATAAGAAGACACCTGAGGAAAGATTTGAAGCAGGCGAGGAAATGCATAAGGATTTTTCCTGGCATTTAGCAATGGTGTTGAAAATCGGCCCTATGATAAAATTCTGGGCTCATTATACTATCCTTCAAAAATGCTTAACATTTTAGAAGGATAAGCATGATGATGTATACTTGTCCCCTTGGTCCTGAAAAACAAATTGTGTTGTAGTGAAAAAGTAAATATTTCAGAGTTAGAAAAACTTAAGTTCTTATCTCATTTCCAAAATTTACTAGTCTTATATCCCTAGGCAATTTTTTTTTGGAAAATGTTGAAAATAAATTTATTTCGGCAAGTTCAAGATATCATACATTACCAAATATAAGGTGATCATGAAATAAGGCAATTCCCCACTTTTCCAGAAGAAGATCCAATTAAAGATTTTTTTCAGTCAATTTGAACATACAAATACTTAGGGATGCAAGGAAGGTAGTCAAATGTCTACTTATAATAATTATAATAAACTAATTACCTTATTTATGTATATTAAAAACTTATGTAAAATAATAAAGTAATTATTAATATTGCTTTATTCCACTCTAATGTCATGATTGTTTTTAAATATTCTTCACTGTATCTTTTACCTCAGTCTCTTAGTCATCACTAGGAAAGTATTAAAGTTTTTAAACAAATTTTTTCCAGAGAATATTTTAATTTTTATTGGAGTTTGGTTGCTTTACAATGTTGTGTTAGCCTCCCCTGCACAAAAAAATGAATCAGGCATACACATATAGATATGCCCTCCCTTTTGGACTTCCCTTCCATTTAGGTTACCACAGTGCATTAGGTAGAGTTCCCTGTGCTATACAGTATGTTCCTATCAGTTGTCTATTTTAACATAGTATCAATAATGTATATGTCTCAATCCCAGTCTCCCAATTCCTCTCACCCCACCCCTTTCCCCCTTGGTATCCATATATTTGTTCTCTCTGTCTCTGTCTCTATTTCTGTTTTGCAGATAAGATCATCTATACCATTTTTATAGATTCCACATATATACATTATTATACAATATTTGCTTTTCTCTTTCTGACTTACTACACTCTGTATGCTACTCTCTAGGTCCATCCACGTTTCTACAAATGACCCAATTTCATTCCATTTTATGGCTGAGTAATATTCCATTGTATATATGTAGCACATCTTATTTATCCATTCCTCTGTTGATGGACATTAAGGTTGCTTCCATATCCGGACTATTGTAAATAGTGGTGCTGTGAACATTGGGGTGCATGTGTTTTGTTTGAATGATGGTCTTCTCTGAGTATATGACCAGTAGTGGGATTGTTGGGCCATGTGGTAGTTCTATTTTTGTTTTTTTAAGGAACCTCCATACTGTTCTCCATAGTGGCTGTATCAATTTACATTCCCACCAACAGTGCAAGAGGGTTCCCTTTTCTCCACACCCTCTCCAGCATTTATTGTCTGTAGATTTTTTGATGATGGCCATTTTGACCAATGTGAGGTGATACCTCATTGTAGTTTTGATTTGCATTTCTCTAATAATTAGTGATGTTGAGCACCTTTTCATGTGTTTGTTGACCATCTGTATGTCTTCTTCGGAGAAATGTCCACTTAGGTCTGCTGCCGATTTTTCATTGGGTTGTTTGTTTTTTTGATATTGAGCTGTATGAGCGGCTTGTATATTTTGAAGATTAATCCTTTGTCAGTTGCTTCATTTGCAAATATTTTCCCCCATTCTGAGGTTTATCTTTTCATCTTGTTTATGGTTTTCTTTGCTATGCAAAAGCATTTAAGTTTAATTAGATCACATTTGTTTATTTTTGTTTTAATTTTCGTTGCTCTAGGAGGTGGGTCAAAAAAGACGTTGCTGTGATTTATGTCAGAGAGTGTTCTGCCTATGTTTTCCTCTATGAGTTTTATAGTGTCTGGTCTTACATTTAGGTCTTTAATCCATTTTGAGTTTATTTTCATGTATGGTGTTAGGGAGTATTCTAATTTGATTCTTTTACATGTAGCTGTCCAGTTTTCCCAGCACCACTTATTGAAGAGGCAGTCTTTTCTCCATTGTAAATCCATTGTCTTTTCTCCATTGTGTATTCTTCATTTTGCCTCCTTTGTCATAGATTAGGTGACCATAGGTGCATGGGTTTATCTCTGGGCTTTCTATCCTGTTCTATTAATCTATATTTCTGTTTTTGTGCCAGTGCTATACTGTCTTGATAGTCTGAAGTTAGGGAATCTGATTCCTCCAGCTCCATATTTCTTTCTCAAGATTGCTTTGGCTATTCAGGATCTTTTGTGTTTCCATACAAATTGTAAAAATTTTTGTTATAGTTCTGTGAAAAATGCCATTGGTAATTTGATAGGGATGGCATGGAATCTGTAGATTGCTTTGTTTAGTATAGTCATTTTCACAATACTGATTCTTCCAATCCAAGAACATGGTATATCTCTCCATCTGTTTACATCATCTTTAATTTCTTTCATCAGTGTTTTATAGTTTTCTAACCACAGGTCTTTTGTCTCCTTAGGTAGGTTTATTCCTAGGAATTTTGTTCTTTTTGTTGCAATGGTAAATGGGATTGTTTCCTTAATTTCTCTTTCTGCCCTTTCATTGTTAGCGTATAGGAATGCAAGAGATTTCTGTGTATTAATTTTGTATCCTGCAACCTTACCAAATTCATTGATTAGCTCTAGTAGTTTTCTGGTGGCATCTTTAGGATTTTCTATATATAGTATCATGTCACCTGCAAACAGTGACAGTTTTACTTCTTCTTTTCCAATTTGGATTCCTTTTATTTCTTTTTCTTCTCTGCTTGCCATGGCTAGGACTTTCAAAACTATGTTGAATAATAGTGGTGAGAGTGGACACCCTTCTCTTGTTCTGATCTTAGAGGAAATGCTTTCAGTTTTTCACCATTGAGAATAATGTTTGCTGTGGGTTTATCATATATGGCCTTTATTATGTTGAGGTAGGTTCCCTCTACGCTCACTTTCTGGAGAGTTTTTATCATAAATGGGTGTTGAATTTTGTCAAAAGCTTTTTCTGCATCTAATGAGGTGATCATATGGTTTTTATTCTTTAATTTATTAATATGGTGTATCACATTGATTGATTTGTGTATATGGAAGAATGTTTGCATCCCTGGAATAAACCTCACTTGATCATGGTGTATGATGTTTTTAATGTGTTGTTGGATTCTGTTTGCTAGTATTTTGTTGAGGAATTTTGCATCTGTGTTCATCAGTGATATTGGCCTGTAATTTTCTTTTTTTGTGATATCTTTGTCGTGTTTTGGTATCAGGATGATGGTAGCCTGGTAGAATGAGTTTGGGAGTGTTCCACTCTCTGCAATTTTTTGGAAGAGTTTGAAAGGATAGGTGTTAGTTCTTCTCTAAATGTTTGATAGAATTCACCTGTGAAGCCATCTGGTCCCTGGAGTTCTTCTCTAAATGTTTGATAGAATTCACCTGTGAAGCCATCTGGTCCCTGGACTTTTGTTTGCTGGAAGATTTTTAATTACGGTTTCAATTTCGTTACTTGTGATTGGTCTGTTCATATTTTCTATTTCTTCTTGGTTCAGTCTTGGAAGGTTGTACTTTTCTAAGAATTTGTCCATTTCATCCAGATTGTCCATTTTATTGGCATATAGTTGCTTGTAGTACTCTTTCATGATCCTTTGTATTTCTATGGTGTCAGTTGTAACTTCTGCTTTTTCATTTCTAATTTTACTGATTTGAGTACTCTCTCTTTTTTCTTGATGAGTCTGGCTAAAGGTTTATCAATTTTGTTTATCTTCTCAAAGAGCCAGCTTTTAGTTTTATTGATCTTTGCTATTGTTTTCTTCATTTCTATTTCATTTACTTCTGCTCTGATCTTTATGACGACTTTCCTTCTACTAACTTTGGGTTTTGTTTGTTCTTCTTTCTCTAGTTGCTTTACGTGTAAGGTTAGGTTGTTTATATGAGGTTTTTCTTGTTTCTTGAGGTAGGATTGTATTGCTATAAACTTCCCTCTTAGAAGTTCTTTTGCTGCGTCCCATAGGTTTTGGGTCATCGTGTTTTCGTTGTCATTTGTTTCTAGGTATTTTTTGATTTCCTCAGTGATCTCTTGGTTATTTAGAAGTGCATTGTTTAACCTCCATGTGTTAGTATTTTTACAGTTTTTTTTCCTGTAATTGATTTTTAATCTCATAGCATTGTGGTCGGAAAAGATGCTTGATACGATTTCAATTTTCTTAAATTTACTGAGGCTTGATTTGTGATCCACGATGTGATCTATCCTAAAGAATGTTCCATGAGCACTAGAGAAGAAAGTGTATTCTGCCACTTTCGGGTGGAATGTCCTATAAAAATCAATTAAGTCTATTTGGTCTATTGTGTCATTTAAAGTTTTGTGTTTCCTTATTTATTTTCTGTTTGGATGATCTGTTTATTGGTGTAAGTGGGGTGTTAAAGTCCCCCTCTATTATTGTTACTGTCGATTTCTCCTTTTATGGCTGTTATGGCTGTTAGCATTTGCCTTATGTATTGAGGTGCTCCTATGTTGGGTGCATAGATATTTACAATTGTTATATCTTCTTCTTGGATTGATCCCTTGATCATTATGTAGTGTCCTTCCTTGTCTCTTGTAATAGTCTTTATTTTAAAGTCTATCTTAGCTGATATGAGTATTGCTACCCCAGCTTTCTTTTGATTCCCATTTGCATGGAATACCATTTTCCATCACCTCACTTTCTGTCTGTATGTGTCTCTAGGTCTGAAGTGGGTCTATTGTAGACAGCATATATACAGGTCTTGCTTTTGTATCCATTTAGCTAGCCTGTGTCTTTTGGTTGAAGCATTTAATCCATTTACATTTAAGGTAATTTTATGTTCCTATTACCATTTTCTTAATTGTTTTGGGTTTGTTCTTTAGGTCTTTTTCTTTTCTTGTGTTTCCCACCTAGAAAAGTTCCTTTAGCATTTGTTGTACTGCTGGTTTGGTGGTGCTGAATTCTCTTAGTTTTTGCTTGTCTGTAAAGCTTTTGATTTCTCCGTCTATTCTGAATGAGATCCTTGCTGAAATGTAATTCTGGTTGTAGGTTTTTCCCTTTCATCACTTTAAACATGTCCTGCCATTCCCTTCTGGCCTGCAAAGTTTCTGCTGAAAAATCAGCTGATAACTTTATGGGGATTCCCTTATAGGTTATTTGTTGCTTTTCCCTGCTGCTTTTAATATTTTTTCTTTGTATTTAATTTTTGTTAGCTTGATTAATATGTGTCTTGGCGTTTTTCTCCTTGTGTTTATCCTGTATGGAACTCTCTGTGCTCCCTGGACTTGACTGACTATTTCTTTTCCCATGTTAGGGATGTTTTCGACTATAATCTCTTCAAATATTTTCTCAGTCCCTTTCCCTGTCTCTTCTTCTTCCGGGACCCCTATAATTCGAATGTTGGTGCGTCTGATGTTGTCCCAGAGGTCTCTGAGACTGTCCTCAACTCTTTTCATTCATTTTTCTTTATTCTGTTAGGCAATTTTCTGAACTCTCTTCACTTTAATTTACCCACCTCTAAAAAATGAGTGTAACAAATCCCTTTCATATGATTGGGATTGTGATTAGCTTTATATCAATATTATATTAAGTATTCAATGGATGGTATAATCATATAGTTTTATATTTCCTTAATGTTTCTGAAGATATTTTCAGGATTAAAAAAATGAGAAACATAGTAATGGTCCATAAATAAAGTTGTAAGTGAAAAAAGTAAGTTAAACTATATCACAACTTACTTAACTAGAATATAAAAATAATAAGATTTGCCCAATTATCTAATGCATCCACTTAGATTATTGAGTGTCTACAGTCTGTCAGATACTGTTGAAGATTCTGGAAATCCAAAGCTGAATTAAAATTTCTTTTTAGATGAATTAAAATTTCTCTTTAGGAAAGAGGCAGAACTACGGTCAATTACAATGTAATGTGATAAATGTTGTAATGCAATAGGTCTATAATGTAAGTGGAGTGAAGTACCTGATTTTGCCTGAGATAGTTTGGAAAAAGTTTCAAGGAGGAGTTTATAATTTGAGCTGTGATTTGAAGTACAACCATGAGTTCAGCAGACTGGCAGACAGAAAAATACATTTTATAGGGAATAGCAGGTGCAATGAAACCAAAGCATAAGAAAGCATAACTATTTTAATGGGACTCCAAGCAATTTTCTCTGACAAGAGCAAAGGGTGGAAAGGAAGATCAACAAAGGCTGAAAGGACAAAGAAGTCAGCTAGGACCACATCCTGGGCACTACTGACTTTACCTTATGTGTAATGTAAGGAAATGACATGGTCCACTTTGCAATGAAGCTGTACCATGCTGGTGGCTACTTAGAAAATGATGAGACTGGAAGGCTATTGTTAATTAACACAAGTGAAAATTTATGAGAGCCTAAATTAATATAGAGAAGCAGGGTTAACTCTAATCAAGGGATGGAAATAAAAGATACTTAAGAGGTAGAATCAATGAATCAAAACTAACATTCTAGTTGATGTTAATTTCATTAACGTATACAAAGACATTCATTTAGATAAAATGGAACCTAGGAGCAAGGATATAAACATGAGTGATGCAAGTGCTAAATAGAGAGGAGATAAAAAACCTGGGAAGGAGTCTGAGGAAAACTAGTATGAACTTTAGAATAACAATAGACAGTGATACCACAAAAGCCAAAGGAAAAGGAATATTCAAGAAAAGAGAAAGTCAAACAAAGCCAAAGCAAAAAGAAGTCAAATAAAATAAGTACCAAAAAGTATCCATTGAATTTGCTAGCTAAAAAGTGTGTTTATGAAGTTTTAAGAGAAAAAAAACCCAAATTAGATGGGCTTAAGCAAAACCAGTATACCTCACATGGCTGATATACCCAGAAGTAGTGCTAGAAATTTGAAAAATTTTATGAGTATGGTCATTCTCTCCATCTCTTGGCCCTGCTTTTCCTTATGTTGACTTCATGCCTTTGCTATTAAAAAAACTGTCTCTTTCCTCTCTTGCAACACAGCATCTTCAGGCTTACATTCTTTTAACTCCATGTCCTGAAGAAATAACATTTCTTTTAAACAGTCCTTTCAAAACCCTCTAATTGGGTTGGTTTTTTTCATAAAGCATATCACTAAAGAAACCACTTACCAATGAGACACTATTCTGATTGACTGAGCTTTAGTGATATGCCCTACTTGCACTGACTGGTCCACTTGAATGTAAGCTCCATTAAGGGAGAGAATCTAGAATAGAGATTCTAGAAGAGTACCTGACAGATAATAGGTACTCAGTAAATAAATGTTGAGGGTTCCAATTCTGGCTATAGCAGATTATCTTGTATCAAACCAGCTCTACTACTAAGTAAGTAGGAAAACTGAAGAAACTTTGATTCAACAACATAATGTTTTCACACACACACACACACACACACACACACACAAATGCGCATACCAGAGAGTTTCCAAGAGACTTCAGTGACCAAGATCCCATAAAGGTGACAAGGGCAAGAAGGTAGTAAGATCTATATTTGGCACTGTTTTTCTCAAGTTATTTGCTAGAAGCTAAAAGCCTGAGAAATTGAGGTAAACTTTCAGAAGTCTTATAAAACTGAGAAGACAAACATTGGATTTCAGAATCTACTGAGGTAAACAAACTCAGTAAATGTCTCAGGCATTCAGTTGATATCCCTGAATAGCTACATGTTAAAATAAGTTGCAAAATGGAAAAAACACCAGGAATGTAAAAGACTAGTCAATTTCAGTCTGACATATAAATAATTTAGAAGTTGTCACTACCATCACTTGATCTAATTTATATTTATAAAATATTCCATTCAACAACAGCAGACTATACATTCTTTCAAGGACCAACAAAACATACACCATGATAGGCCATATTCTGGATTATAAACAAACCTTAACAAATTTAAAAGAATTGAAATTAAACAGAGTGTTCTCTGACCACAATGGAATCAAATGAGAAATCAATAACACAAAGATGCAGAAAATCTCCAAATCCATGCTAACTTTAAATAATCCATGAGTAAAAGAGGAACTCTCAAGGAAAAAAAAATTTAAATACGTTGAAATGAATGAAAATGAAAATACTTCCTAACAATTTTGTGAGACACAACTAAAGTACTAAAATCAGTCAATTGTAATGCAATGTGATAAGTGCTACAATGGAGTGGGAAATTTATAACACTAAATGCTTATATTTGAAAAGAGGGAAAATCCCAAATCAACAATCTAAGCTCCCATCTCAAAAACTTAAAAAAGGAAGAGCAAAATAAGCCAAATGCAAGCAGAAGGGAAGAAATAATAAAAAGCAGAAATCAATAAAGTCAGTGAAACAAAAGCTGGTTCTTTGAAAAGACTGATAAAATTGACAAGGCTGTTGCAATACTAACAGAAGAAAGATATAAATTATTAATATCAGGAATAAAACAGACAAGATCACTACTGACCCTGAAGATATCAAAAGAATAATAAGGAAATACTACAAACAACTCTACACCCATAAGTTTGATGACTTAGATGAAATGAATGTATCAATTCCTCAAAAAACACGAACTACCACAACTCACCCCAAATGTAATAGATAATTCGAATAGCCCTAAAACTATTAAGAAAAACAAATTCATAACTTAACAATTCCAAAAAAAGGAATCGCTGGGCCCAAATGTTTTCACTGGAGAATTCTACTAAACATTTAAAGAAGAATTAACATGATTCTACACAATATACTAATAAGAGAAATCAAAGATTTATTTCATTAGAGAGATATAGCATGCTCATGAATTGGAAGACTTAATATGGTAAAGATATCAATTCTCCCCAAATTGATATACAAGTTTAACATAATTCTTGTCAAACTCCCAGCAAGATTTCTGTAGATACCAATAAGACTATTCTAAAATTAATGTAGCAAGGCAAAGGAACTAGATTAGCTGCTATGGACTATTTGTCTCTCCCAAAATTCACATGTTGAAACCCTAATCCCTAACATTATGGCATTTTTAGATGAGGCTTTTGGGAAGTAGTTAGGTCAGGAGAGTGGAGCTTTCATGATGGGCTTAATAACTTTATAAGAAGAGACAGGAGAGCTTGCTTCCTCTCTTCTCTCTGCCGTGTGAAGACACAGCCAAAAGACATCTATCTGTGGTTCTGCAAAACATTATCATTGGGAGAAACTGGGTAAAGCATTTATGGGACCTCTCTGTATTACTTCTTATAACTACATGTAAATCTATAATTATCTCGAGATTAAAAATTTAATTTAAAATAAATTATTGTTGAAGTAATAAATGTAGTGCATGAACTAACAATAAAGGAAAAATGATCCTCCAAAGAAATTATGGTGGTGTTACTAGAAGAATAGAGAGTGAATACTGTGTGCAAACACACAGCTGTCCAACATAGAAAGACATCATCAAAACTTATTTACTCCTGTTACTAGATGTTATTGTTTCATATTTACATTATTTATCATCAAGGATTTAGAAAAGCAAACATGATTTGTCTTTCCTCTACCAATGGCAATCTTGGAATTGCTTACTTTCTGATACAGTCTTTAATAATACTTTGGAAAAATACACACATAACCTACTACTACATCAAAGATGATGACGTTTATTAGAGATGGGGGAATAAAATAAATAAATTAGATTTACAAATAACACCTTCCTGTTGACCTCAAACTTTTATAAATTAGAGAGTTGTACAGAATATCTAAAGCCACCACTGTTACAGAGTAATGAGCTTAACAAGCTCTTAATAGTTATCATTATAGTATTTATGGTTCTTTTTTAAAGACGTCCTGCCTCCATATTCCCTGTGTTCAAATTACAGAAGTCTGTCTCAGCTAAGCAGGAGAATGGAAGCACAAGGAGTGGGAAGTTGGCCAAGTTACCATTAGCATCAATCAGCATCCTCTCTACACTCACAGAGGGCTTGGAACTGGACTATCAAGGAAGCAGACTCCAAAGAAGCAGGTCTTTCTTGGATTCACCAAAGGCTTTTTAACTGCCTCCAAAAGTAAAAACGTCATTTATGCAGACCACTGAGGAGAGTGTGGCTTGTTTTGAATGGTTCATAGTTTTAATTGGATATACCACTTCACACTACAATGGTACCGTGTTCAAGCATCCATTGCAAGGAATAAATATTATCACTCTACAAAGCAGTATATAAGCCTTGCTAGAGAGGCAAATACAGTGGTGTGTAATTGGCAAAGTGGCCTATAAGTTGCCTTTCTAATTTAAGATTTCACAATTTCATAAATAGTACTAAATGTTAATGATAATGAGAATTCACATGTGTATGATGCTTTATGTTTGAAAATCACTTTCACTTCAATTATTGCATTTTATTCTTACAATCTGCCCTATGAGGTAATTACTCTTCCTTTTACAAATGAGAAACTGAGGTTTGAAGAGGTGAAGTGACTCTAGAAGAATATAAAGCCAGTGAGTGGTGGCATGTGGACCTGAACCCAGGTCACACTATATGCAATTCTCTGGCTCTCTAATGAGACCATATCCTATTAACAATGTATCTGGTACCAGAGGAGCAATGGAAATAAAATAATACTTTCAAAGAAATAAAATTAGCTCTAAATTCTTTTACCTACAATCCAATTATATTAAGAAAGTGGCTTGGTTACAAATCTGAGAACTGGATAGTCTGGGAATGGTAGTCAGAAGATCCCCATTCAACTGCCAGTAATGGATTACTTCTTTACTTTTTATTGATATGCAGCATACTCTTTTACAGACCTCAGGCACACTTACACAGCACAGTAATAAAAGACAGTGCCTGAACCAAGGATTACAGACTGTGCATGTAAAACAGAAGCAGAGTGGATATACACTCATAGAGATTTACACACACACACACACACACACACACAAACTGCTGGAATCTGAATGAAAAGAAGCTGACTCCTGACACTCAAAGCCAAAATTTAATGGTTAGCAAGTAAGAAGCCATTTTCCTAGGAAGCATAATTTGAATTGGGTAAGATGGGTTGCTTTTCTAAGGTCTGCAGAAGACCATTTTTCAATGTTCAGGCTATTATTAATAGCTTTTATTTTTTTCTAAAACTATTTTGTGTCTGGCACTGAACTAGGAGAAATTTACATATATTATGCCTACTCATTACAAAAATACTACAGGGTAGGTATTTCTATCCACATTTAACAGAATTACAGACTAAGGTTCAAGATGTTAAAATTGCATGCTTAAGATGTTACAGCTGGTAACTAGGACTCCAGTCTAAGTATGTTGGACTATAAAGTCTACTTTCTTTTTTTACCATCATACCCCAGTTTGATTTTATGAATGTGATCACCCATCTTTTCCATCTCTTGTCACAGATATTTGGCAGGCATTAGAGTTAGGAAAGGTGGGGATACTCTATTATGCCCCTTTTCTGTCATTTGATAGTAGGAAGAAGTGAAAGGCTCTCTTGCTTTGGGGAGGTACTTATGTACCAAAAGTAAACAAAACATCAACTGTACAATATAGTACTGGCACAGGGATATACTTACAGACTAATGGAATAGAATTGAGAGTCTAGAAATAAACCCATATATACATAGACAATTAATTTTGACAAGGGTGCCAAGACAACTCAATAGGGAAAGAACAGTCTCTTCAATAAATTATGCTGGTAAAGCTGGATAACCACATGCAAAATAGTGAATCTGGACCCCCCACTTCATACCTTATACAAAAATTAACTCAAAATGGATCAAAGACTTAAATGTAAGAGCTAAAACTATAAAACTATTAGCAAGAAAACAGGGATAAATCTTCATGACTTTGGATTTGGCAATGAATTCTGAGATTTGACACCAAAAGCACATGCAACAAAAGATGGTAGATACATTAAAAGATAGATAAATTAAGCTTCTTAAAAATAAAAACTTAGGTCCATCAAAGGACATTCAAATCCATTCATACATATCAAGAAAGTAGAAAGACGACCTACAGAATGAGAGAAAATATTTGTAAATCATATATCTGATAAGGGTTTAGTATCAAGAATGTATAAAGAACACTTAAACAACAAAAAGACAAACAACCCAATTAAATAACATGCAAACTACTTGAATAGACATTTCTCTAAAGAAGATATAGAAATGGCTAACAAGCATATAAAAAGATGTTCGATATGATTGGCCATTAAGGAAATTCAAATCAAAACCACAATGGTATACTACTTCACACCCACTAGGAAGGCTGTTAAGTTCATACATACATACATACATACATACATACAGAAACTAACAAGTGTTGGTGAGGATGTGAAGAAATAGGGACCTTCACACATTCCTAATGAGAATGTAAAATGTTGCAGCAACTTTGGAAAATAGTTTTGTGTTTCCTCAAAAGATTAAACATAGAATTACAATATGACTCAGCAATTCCACTCCTAGGTATATACCCCAAAGAACTGAAAATGGGTACTCAAGCAAACACTTGTTCCTGAGTGTTCAGGGCAACACTATTTACAATAGTCAAAAGGTGGAAACAACCTACATGTTTGTCAAAAAATGAATGGATAAGCAAATTGTGGTGTATTATACAATGTAATATTATTCAGTCATAAAAAGGAATCAAATACTGATATATACTACAACTTGAATGAACCTCAAAAACATTATGCTGAAAAAAGCAAGATGTAAAAGGTCACATGTATGAGTCCTTTGATGAGAAGTGTCATGAATAGGAAAATCCATAGAGACAGAAATCAATTAGTGGTGCCAGAGATGAGAGTAGGGGAAAATAGAGAGTGATTACTTATGGAGTATAAGGTAGGGATATTCTTATGTGATGAAAATGTTTAGAAACTAGAGAGGTAGTGGTTTCACAACACTGTGAGCGCACTAAATGACAATGAATTGTATACTTTAGAAAGGTTAATTGTATGTTATTTGAATTTCACTTCAATAAAAAACAAGTGAGCAGTTCTGAGCTCAGTCATGAGCTCAAACATCTTTGCTACTCTATTTCTGAGATAAACTTGGGTCGACTCTGATCTCTGTGTTTATTATATTCCCTATCTAAATTCCTTGCTTTCATATATCTCATTTTTCACCACTATAACTAGATCACAAGGAGATGAAGCACCCCACTTCATTTAGCTCCTATGTCTTTAAGTAATGTCCAAAATACACATCTTTTACCTAATAAAATGTCCTTATATCCTCAGCCTTTTAATGATATATTAAAAAATTTTTGAACTTCTCTCCATAAATATCATGAGAAAAGCTTTATTATCAAATATCTTTTGATGTCATCAAAGCACTGAGAAAATGACTGTCATCCAGGAGAAAAATATCAATACCAAATTGATTCTGTTAGCATTCAAACTGCACCACAGAAAAACTAAGAAAACCTAATTTTGATTTGATTGAAACTTTTTGCAACTGTAAAATAAGATAAAAGGTACAATGAAGAGAATTGGAATGGATTGAAATATTTAGAAATATTCATCAAGTCAGCAACCAACAGAATCACACGTTACCATCTTGACATCTTTAACAGTGACTTTAGATTATATGATTCTCATGGACTGGCAGATGTGGGAAGGGCTAAATCTGGTTTTGGAATTTTTTTAAAATCCTCTTTGTAGTCTAGACAATGTTGCACTTTTTTAAACTTTGGAGGAGTTACTTAATTTTCAGAGGATTTTTTCAAGCACAAAATGTGGTCATATGTGGAAAAATGCTTTGTGAAAATACAAAACAACGCCAAAAAAACTACAGTATAAAATAACATTCTTTACACACTCTCTGTAAAAATTGGTGACAAAAATATATATAACAATTAAAGCTGCTGGATCATGTAATGAGATTTTTAACAAGTGTATTCATTCATTCAACATTTATTGGACTTAACGTGTGGTAGGTAACATAATAGGTACTGGGAATATGGAAGACAAAAAGAAAGTCTTTGACCTCAATTTGTTATCCGTATGATAAGTGCTACAACTTAAAGACAGGATACAGTCAGAGGACAGATGGAATATAATGAATATGAAGGAAAGCATCAAAGGATGCTTCCTATGAGATGTTATATCAAAGCATCACTTCAATCCTGAGAGATGGGTTCAGCAAATCAATAAAAACTAAAACTAAATCTCTGTCTGAGAGTTAAACAGACAAAGGCACCTAGTCATGATAAATGATGTTGTATGGGGAGAAATGCATGTATTTTAATAGAAAAAAAAGGACAGGAAGGAAGAGTTATATAAGTTCAAGCTAAAATGCTAAGCAAGGATCAAATCATGAAGGAAGTCAAATCAGGTGACTTGAAAAGGAGTGTGCCCTTGATATAGAAGACATTCAGAAAGAATCAAATGCTTTGAACATATGAGAGATTTGATAATATTTGCAGTTGAGTATAAACCTGGATTGCAGTATGATACATAGGTTGAAGAGACTTCATTTCTAGCAATATTGGAGACTAGATGGTAGAGTAGATGTGTGTAAAAACCCTTCCAGTACAAAAAAAAATTTTTTATTAACAATGACTGTTTAAATTTAAATAACATTTTTAACAATGAATGAAATGGAAATAAAGGGAAACCATCTGAGGTCCAAAATGTCAAAAGAGCATGATTCTTAAATATAGGTGAGCTCTGTGGTCTTCATTTTCTCAGGGGGTTGGGATATCTTACAATCCTGAGTACACAGGAGCCTGGGTATCAACAGGGCAGCCGCTTATACCTATCAAGAACAAGAGAAAAGGTTTGGTGCCAGTCATTGCGAGAGGTCAGACCAGAAACCCCCAATGAAGCAAAAACCCTAGAAAAGAGAGCTCACTAGGTGGTAAACTAAAAAAAAAAACCAAAACACAGAGATAGAAAGTAAGGAAAGTTTGAGTACAGGGCAGAAAATCTCCCCTAAAGTTCCTAACCAGCACTCATAGAGTATTACAGTTTGAACTCACACTACCTGTAAGCCTTCCCTTTTCCCAAGAAATCAATAGTATAGTTTTGAAGAGGCCCAGGTTGGTCATGCAACCAGCACCAGGCAAAAGAAAATGAAAATGCCCTGTGACATAGTGCACATTAAAACCAGGAATTGCCACAGATGGAGTTTCATAGAAATTATCTAACAATAGATGAAAATCACAGAACACCAAGGAAATAAATCATTAGGAATGAGAATTCTATAGAAAAAACAAAAATCTGAAGATATTAGGATTATCAGACACAAAGTATAAAATATGTTTCAAGAACCAAAAGAGACTAAAGAATAACAAAAGAAATAAAAGATTATCAAACATGATCCAGGAAGATTTGATAAAGGACAAAACAGACATCCTGGAAATAAATATTTTAACTGAAATTTAAAACTTAATGGACAGGTTTACCAGCTAAAGATAGAATTCATACATTAAAGAATGGGCATTTAAAAATAAAGAATTCAACACAGAGAATATACAAAATAGTATATGTGGAAAAGACATTAAAATACAAAGAGTATCAAAGCTCTAAATGAAGAGACTAGAAAGTATGGGGGAGGAGCCATATTAGAAAGAGTTATTGGCTGAGCCTTTTGCCTCTGGCTATAAAGAAAAAGCTTTTATCAGACCAACCTCCTACTAAGAAGAACTGAAATACTGGATAAATAAACAAACAACTGTTTAAAACCATTAGCAAGCAACCAAGACAGCTAGGACGTTAAGTGCCAAGATCTTGGAGAAAAGAGAAATCTCATTAAAAGTGAGCTTGACATTCTCCATTTAATTTTTCCCCTCAAGACATCTGCTGATTTGTAAAAATCTCCAGGTCAAGCGATAAGCTGTCTCTCAAATCAGAGTCTTCCACTTCCGGAAGATGTAGTAACAGGGACTAGATTTACCTCCCCACCCACTGAAATAAACAGAGAAAATACAAGAAGAAATGGCTTTCAGGACATGGGACACCAGGCAACAAAGAACAGTAATCCCTGAAAGATGTGAAACGAATAAATTACACTGTACTGGTGAGTTTCTGTAGCCCAGAAAGTGATAAATTGTTACCAATATGATAGGTAAGAAATACTACTTTAATTTCAATTTCCTATTTTAAGTGAGGATAAATATATTTTCTTATATTAAAGGACCATTTCAATATTGGTTGTTTGTTCATGTTTCCTGCCAACTTTACATAAGGTCTTTTTCATTTCAATTTTTTAAAGTTCTTTGTAAGTTAGAAATAATTCTCTTTTACCTGAGATATACATTGCAAACACATCATTTTGTCATTTGACTTTGTCATACAAATCTTTTCTATTTGTGTAGTCAAATGTACTAATTGTTTTTACTGAATCTAGATTTCAAGGCATAGTTAAGGAAGTACCCAGTTTATCATTTGTGAATGTGAAGTCATTCATTCCTGTATGTTAATTCTATGCCTGCTATCTTACTGAATTCTTTTATTGTTTAGGTCTTATCACTGACCCTTTGGTATTTCCCAGGTATACTATATACTATTGTATCATCTGCACATAGAGATAGTTTTACTTCTTTTCCAATTCTTATAACTCTAAATGTTTTCTCTTGTCTAATTTCATTTGCTAATACCTCCAGTATAATGTTAAATATTAGTGAATATGATAGGCATACTGCCTCTATGACCATGAGGTGTGTGTGTATATATATATATATATATATATATATATATACACACATATATATATATACACACATATATATATATACACACATGTATGTGTGTGTGTTAAGAAAGTATTCATTAATTCTATTTTTCTCCTTACAGCTCTTAGTACAGTATATTGCATTGGTAGATTTTCAAATATTAAACCAACTATGCATTCCTAGAATAAATCCTACTGGGTCATGAGTGTTTTATTTTCTTCTTGTAGTGTTGGATTTTGATTGCTGATATTTATTTAGCATTTTTTTGCAGTGATGCTTGTACATTACATTGGTCAGTAATTTCTTTGTACTATCTTTACCAGTTTTAGCTGTTAAGGTTGTATTTGCTTTATAAAAAGTGTTTGGATATTTCCCTTGATTTCCTTTGTTCTGGAACAATTTATAGAGCATTAGGACTATCTATCTAGACTTTAAATATTTGATAGAATTCCCTTCTGAAGTTGTTTATTGATAACTTTTGATATTTCTTCTGTGAAAACTGGTCTGTTTAAACTTTATATCTCTAATGGGTTCGATTAAACAAGTAAACTGTATTCCCCTAGGAAATCATGCATTTCATCTAGATCTTCAAATGTATTTGCATAGAGGTTAGCAATATAGTCTCTTTTGATTGTTTCTGTTTCCATGACTTCTGTTTTCTTCTGTTCTTTTTTTTCTTTTCTTCTTTCTTCTTTTTCTTCTGAAACAATTTCTTCTGTTTCCATGACTACTTTTCCCTTGTCATTTCTTAGTTTGCATTACTTGTGATTTCTCCCATGTTTTTTGGGATTAACTAGTGGTTTGGCTATTTTGCTAATTCTTCTCCAAAGCCAAAATTCATTTATTAATTAGATACACTGAGTCTCAAATCGCTAAATCATTAATTTCTGCTTTTATCTTTATAGTTTCCTTTCTTAAGTTTTCATTCTTTTTTTTTTATTCTTTGTATAGCTTTTTGAGTTGAGACTTTAATACATCTATTTTCATTCTTTTATTTTTATATGTTTTCAAGGCTGTAATATTGTTCTCAGCTCACTCCTTTCATGTAACACATAGATTCTGATATGTAGTATTTTCATCACAGATTTTTTTAAATATTATAATTTGTTTGCATTTCTCTTTTCACCCAAGAGTTGTTTGATAGAAGTATTTTTAATATTTAGATGAAAAGATATTTTTGTTATTGAGTTTTAGTTTATTTCATTATGACCAGAGTTAATTTACTAAACGTTCTGATATTCTCTTTGTGACCTAATATATAATTGACTTTTATAAATATCCAACATAGGCTTGAGAAGTTTTATTCTCTAGTATTAATACTAGTAAATATATTTTCAAAACTTCTAACTTATTACTTTGTCAGGTTTTCTTTATCTTACTTATTTTTGTTACTTGACCTGTCTTGTACTGAGATTAGTATCTTAAAGTTTGCTCTTATCAGTGTGTTTCTTGCTTTGCCTAATTATTAATTGTTATATCTTCATTATGATTTATGACTTTTCGAATATACAACTATTCTTTTTTCAAGTTCAATACTTTTATTCCGTTAAACTTTATTTGACATCAGGATTGCAAATCTATTTTTTTTTTTTTATTGCTTTCATTTACCTGGATATCTTTGCCCTTCCTATATGCCACCCTTTATAAATCACTTTTAGATTTGTCTCTTGTATAAAACACATAGTTAGATGTATTTAGTGAACCAAATTTAAAATCTCTTTCTTTTTATTTGGTTAAGCCCATTCACATTTATTGATATAACTGATAAATTTTAATATAAATATTACATGTACTATGTTTATTTTCCGTGTTTGTTTACCTACATTATATGTTTATTCTCGTTTTTAATTTTGTTTCTTTGGTATTTAGAAAGATTTACATTTTGATTGTATTGGTTACTTTTGCACTTATACAACTGTTAAAATTTCTTTATAATCCTATTTTCTTATTTAATCTTTTACTATCTAATACCACTCTTTTGACTCTCAAATATTGCTTATATAATAATCAATGAGCTTATTCTACTTTCTCATTATTTCTCCCTACTCCTATTTTAGCTGCATTATTTCTACTTTCTAAGAGCATATATTTATACATTATTTTTCTACCCATCCTCATCTTTATTAATCTTATATTTTATTTATTTTTTTAATAAATTTATTTATTTTTATTTTTGGCTGCGTTGGGTCTTCATTGCCATGTGCGGGCTTTCTCTAGTTGCGGCGAGTGGGGGCTACTCTTCATTGTGGTGCGCAGGCTTCTCTTGTTGCGGAGCATGGGCTCTAGGCGTGCGGGCTTCAGTAGTTGTGGCACGTGGGCTCAGTAGTTGTGGCTTGCAGGCTCTAGAGCGTGGGCTCAGTAGTTGTGGCTCATGGGCTTAGTTGCGCCACAGCATGTGGGATCTTCCTGGACCAGGGCTCAAACCCGTGTCCCCTGCAATAGCAGGCAGATTCTTAACCACTGCACCACCAGGGAAGCCCTAATCTTATATTTTAAATTAAAAAGCTTCTGTTGCTAAATTTCTCTAGTCATTTCTTGGTTGGATGAAGTACACTCTTTAATAGTTTGGCCCAAGAAGGGCTCAAGGATACAATATTATTTGAGTTATTGCAAGTTTACAACTATTTTTACATGGCCATGATATTTAAAGGACAACTCATATGGATATAAAATCCTTGATTCACGTTTTATTTCTTTGAGTTTCTTGAAAATGCTGCTCCTCTGATAGCTTGATTTACATGCTGCTTTTCTAGAGGCCCTGAGAATTTTCTCCTTATAACTTGTAGTTTTACTTGACTACATATCAGTGTTGGTAATTCCGGGACAATTTTCCCAGGTAGGTCCTTTTAATAAATAAATAAATAAATATTATATATACATATGTATATTTTATTTCAGAAAATTTTTCTTCTATTAGAATTTTACATATTAGTTCTGTTTCCATGTTTAATTTTTCATCTTCAGGGATTCCAGACATTACTATGTTGTATCTTCTTTGACAGTATTAATTTAAGTACTTTATCTCTGACTCTTTTTACTTTTTTATTGTTGTTTTCTGAATTTATTTAGAGTATCTTAGTTTTTATTCAAATCTATTCCTTCCGGGCCTCTTGTAACTTGGTCTTTATTTCTCATATGATTTTGTCATTTCTTATATTTTCCTGAATTCAATCCATTCTTATCTCTTCTTATTGTTTTATGTTCATTTTTGTACTAAATTTAAAAATATCTGATATGAGCTATTTCTTCATGTGCTTGTTTGATGATATATGCTTCAGTATGGAATTATGTATTACAGTTATCTTCTGCTTCCTGGTTAATTAGGGGTGGGGGAATGGGATTTTCTTCATCTGAAAAATTTGTATTAGCATTCATGTGTTCTATTTTTTTTCTTATAGTACCTTTTTATATGTAAAACTGCTTCTACTTTTGCATTTCTGTGAACAGGCTGAAAATTTGGGATAGTTTAAAAGATTGCTAGTTCAAGAGCACTTTTCTGTCAGTGTTACAACATGGTTTCTTTAATAGATGGTTCTTTTTTGAGGGGTGGTAGCAAAGGGTGATATCCTTTGATTATTTTAAATTTTATTTTATCTTACAGGATGATAAATTTCCCCCTCTTGCTCTTTTTCTCTTCACCATGAAGTTTCCAAAATGTGCTTCTTCTGTTCTTTTTACTCTCCTCTTCACAAATGTTGCCCTTCCAATTGCCTCCTTACAGGCCTCCCTCACCTTTAAGTAAGCATCTTTCTTACACGCAGTGCTCAAAATTAGCAGGACTCTTTTTTCAGTATTTCCTTACATAGATTGACTTTCCCTTTTTCCTGTTGATTTTAGTTCAGTTCTAGGCCCTTCATTTCCCTCTTCTTTCTTCCACAATTTTTCTGTACCCATCTTGCTTTCTGCAAAGGTTTGTGGTGGAGATCCAAGAAATAGCTCCACTGAAAATGATGTTTATTTTTTTACTTGTGGGCATTTTAAAGTATGTAATTTCTCTGACTTATAATTATACTAAAGGTATGGGATTTGTGTGGTTATATTTGTTCTTCTACTTCAGGAGTCAGTAAACTATGGCTCCCAGGCCAAATCTGGTACACCACCTGTTTTTGAAATAAAGTCATGCTTTTTTTACTTATGCATTTTTTATGACTGCTTTCATAATACAATAGCAGAATAAATTAGTTATAACAGAGATTCTGTGGCTCACAAAGCCTAAAATATTTTCTATCTGTTCCTTTACAAAATAAGTTTGCTGATCCCTGATCTACTTGATTTTTATAGTTTTTGGAGGATGTGTTAGAAGATTCAAATTTAGGTGTGTGCCATTAACTTGACTATTCAGACATCCTCCTAGAGAACTGAATGTTAAACATTCAATTTCCTTAAAATGCCATAGCCTTAAGAGACTTAAAGCTGAAATGCAAAAAACAAAACAATACCACACATAACCCTATTTTTTCTGGCAGTAGGAGAAATATAAGTAATATTTCTAAATGCCTACTGTGAGATAGGCACTTGGAACTTTGCATATATTATAATTTTCCATGCCAAAATTCAGGAAATTATTCATTATCCTTTCCTCTGCCACAGATGAGGATGCTGGTGCTCAAAAAGATTGCTTACTTTGTTCAAGGTATTTTTACTGATAAATAGAAGAATTGGTATTCCAGCTCATGCTTCTCTGGTTCTAAATCCTATATTCTACTAGATCTCTTCTGCTAATTCATGAATGTAAATTAGGCAAATTATGCATCTAGTTCAGGTTAAGTCTCAAGAATTAAATGCCATTCAAGAATTCACTTTTCTGTTTAAGCTAGCTCCTATCCCTAATTAACTTGAACCATTTAATTCCACACCACATACTCCCAACCCCTTTCTTTATTCCTGTGCTAACTTTCATGAAAGATAACTGTGCCCATATGAAGGAACACCAAGCCAAACATTCTAGTAATACACTGTCAACCATGTCAGGAAAATTGTACCTTGGGGACCTACCATCTTTCTCAGCAAAGAGCTATCAAATTTGGTCTAAGAGCTTAGATCAAAGAGCTATCCGCTTTGGTCTAAGTATAAGACCCTGAAAGCCAGAATGATTATATATTTGAAGTCTTCCTGTTGTGTCACATGTTGCCAAGCCTCACAAATCAAAAAGAATAAGAATGGCACACACACACACACACACACACACACACACACACACACACACTATGTACAGACTTGCCAGAGCAAAATATGCACTGTTCAGGAGCTCCTGAAATTGAGACATCAGATTGCTTAGACTGTACCCCACAGTAAAGTAACCTGAAGCAAAACATGCACCCAGGGTGCCCTGAGGAGTTGTTTGGTGTTCTTTATAATATGTGCTGCCCATTTCAAAACAATCAGTCCTTCTATCCCTCACCCCATCTTAAGAGTGTGTTTCTCCAAGCTTTGCCTCTCATTACAACCAACAGACTATTGAGCCCATTCGTATTGCACAAAACAATTTCATATGGGAGAGAACTGGTACAAAACAATCTAGTTTTGACACCAGTTGGCTAGTGTACATTCAAGGACTTTCTCTGAGCAGACAGTGTTCCTCTGGTTAAAAACTGCTATTTTAAAAGTTGTTTTGGGAATTCATGGAGTTTACATAAGACCTTGCTTCCTTCATTCCTCCAAAATTAGATTTCCTATAGTAGTCATTCCACAGACACTATCTCAGGCAGTTTCTACTCAAAATATGTTTTGCTTAAAGTGGAAAACAAAGAAATCTTGCAGGCTTGCAGTTTGGGGATAGCAATTTATTTCAATAATAGGAATGACAACAAACTGGATAATTTCTGCATTTAAAAATTCTGTTTGATTCTGGAAGTTTTAACCACAGGAGTGAGAGTAGCCACGAACATGATGGGATTCTAATTAGATGGATATAACGATATCAGTCAAAGCTACACTGAGTATATTCCCCTTTCAGATATCTGTGAAAGGGGAACCTCATTTTTTGATAATAAGAATAAAATAAGAAAAAATACATGCACTTGAAATAAAAATAAAAAGTGGGAGGACCTCACACAGCTAAGTAGGCTCCAGCCATGAGAAGGTACGTGAAAGAGTTTGTACTACTGACAAAAGAATGCCAACAAATGAAAGAATATGACTTATATAAGAAAAAAAAGGATGATTTTAGCCTGTTTGCTTGAGGAAGTTTTCAGCTACTGCTGACATTTTGTTTCTCCTGCTACTGGTCAGAGGCAGGGTTAGTAATAAACCACATTATTATACAGCTATGTCTCACCCATCCATTTTCACTTTTCTGCTTGGAAAGAAACTCTAGAAATCAGGAATCCAGGGCTGGGAAAAGAGAGATGTATACTTTACTGAGGCTATGAATAAGGTTCAAGGAAATATCTGTAGCCCACTGCTGGGAATGCTTGACTGCTTTTGCATTCCTCCAGAGGTTTGGGATAACCCAGAGAGGGGGCATAGAACAGAGTCAACACACTATTAGCAAAATACTATACTTAGGTTTATAGGAGAGTCTATTATAAGTCAGACATGATTGTAGCCCTGATTCTACCACGTATTCACTCAGCACCTCTATCAAATTACATTACATCTCAACTCTCAGTTCACTCATTTATGTACTGAGGGTAATAATTATACTCACCTTCCAAGTGGTTTTATGCATAAAAGAAAATAATACATTTAAAGTTTTAAAATTTTTGTTATCAGTACAAACTTTAAGACTTGCTGCATATAACACTCATTTTGTACTTGAGCATGTAAGTTTTTTAAGCTCCTTTAATGCAGGGACCATATCTTGTTCTTCCTCATCAATTACTTAGTTCCTATGACATTTCTGAGTAAATAACAGAGAAAAAGAGAAGTTGAAGAAGATTTTGACTGATGGTCTTAATTTTTGTTAAAAGGAGTTATATGTTATCTGTTAAGATTGAGAACAAGAGGGGTTAAGGAAAGAGGTACATACTTATAATACTTAGTGATGCAGTGGGAGAGGGAGTGAACCAAAGATAAGTAAAAGGATTGAAAGTAGTTCTAAAGGCTCAGTTCGGGTTAGGGAGCATAAATTTGCATTGTTTTAAATCATCCTGGGAATTGAAGGTAAGAAAGGCGAAGGCAAGGACCCAGTGTATAGCACAGGGAACTATACCCAATATCTTGTAATAACCTATAATGGAAAAGAATCTGAAAAAAAAACTTAAAAAAAAAAAATATATATATATATAATAAAACTGAATCGCTTTGCTGTACACCTGAAACTAACACAACATTGTAAATCAACTATACTTCAAATAAATAAATAAATAAATAAATAAATAAATAAATAAATAAATATTTTTTTAAGAAAAGAAAGAAGGCAAAATGAATCATGATTACACTTCACCAGAAGAGAACAACAGTTAGATGGGTATAGGAAAATCAACTGAACAATTTGTAAGAAAACTGAACAGAGGTCTATAGGAGGCTCTTAGAATAGAGAAATTGGAAGCATTTCAAGAAATATATGACCCATAATTGGAAGAAGATATAAGGAAAGTTAGTAGCTGGGTGATGAGGTCAGAGGCTACAAGCAGAGAATGAAAGTGTTACTGGAGTCTCAGTTGCTGAGGAGGGGAATTATAATGATGACAAATTCAGGAGGTATTCCTGTGAGGAGAAACCTAAGTGAAAATAAAGGTAAAGGTGAATAGAGTTTAAAAGGTACAGGAGACTTCCAGTTTCAGCTCTGACATGTAAAGAGCTTGGAAGTTGTTGCTGTCATCCTTACAACAAGAAATATCTAGACAAGCCAACTCAATGACTTTTCTTGGACCCATCAGAGAAGTGAATTTACAGAGCAAACTACCCCCCTGAATCTGGAGAAACAAGAAAATCCAGAGAGTCACAGCCAAGATTTCCTTACCTGAAGCAGAAGCCACTGCAGCAATATACTGGTAGGAACACTGAAATGGTAATTTTGACAAATTTCTGGAGGATGAGTATGGAGAAATGCAAGCATGAGAAATTCCCAGGGGCTATGGTCTCAGGTGGGCATCCAAACTTTTATGGACTTTACCTCCAGGAAACCCACCAGATTCTCAAGGTGAAGATCCAAGAAAGATCCCCTCAGGTGTCCAGCAGGGGAAGAAAAAGGGTAATCCCTGTGAAACAAGCCCAGAGTCCTCTCCATAACAAAAGCCTATCCTCCAGGGGGAAAATAAAATTACCCTCCAGTGCCCTGTAGCCTTCCTATCTCAGATAAGGTGATAAGGAATCTATACAAGAAGAAACCCTTATGAAGTCACAGGCCAACTCACCAAGATAAAAAGGGAAAGGGCTCAAATCAATAACATTAGAAATGAAAAAGGAGAAGTTACAACTGACACCACAGAAATACAAAGGATCATAAGAGACTACTACAAACAACAATATGCCAATAAGATGGACAACATAGAAGAAATGGACAAATTCTTAGAAAGGTACAACCTTCCAAGACTGAACCAGGAATAAATAGAAAATATGAAGAGACCATTCATAAATACTGAAATTGAAATAATGATTTTAAAATTTCCAACAAACAAAAGTCCAGAACCATACACAGAAATAAACTCAAAATGGATTAAAGATTTTGAGGTAGAAAATACTACCTCAAATATTTCTTCTACTCAGTTTCTTTCCCTTCTGTTACTCCAATTACATATACGTTACATCTTTTGAAATTGTCTCACGTTTATTTTATGAACTGTTCTTTTTCATTCTTATTTCTCTTTGCATTTCAGTTTGGAAAGTTTCTGTTGACCTACTTGCAAATTCACTGATTCTTTCATCAGCTATGTTAAGTCTACTAGCAATCACACCAAAGATATTCTTCATTTCTGTTACGGTGTTTTGGATTTCTAGCATTTCCTTTTGATCCTTTCTTAGAATTTCCATCTCTCTGATTCAATTACTCATCTGTGTTTGGATGTTGTCTACTTTTCCTTAGAGCCCTTAACATAGTAAACATAGCTATTTAAAATTCCCTGCCTGATAATTCCAATATATCTGAATCTAATGGTTGCTTTGTCTCTTCAGGTTGTGAATTTTTTTTTTTTTCCCCTGTGCTGTGCCTTTTAATTTTTTGTTGAAAGCAGGACATATTGCATTGGGTAAGAGGAATTACATTAATTTTCTATTGCTGCTGTAACAAAGTATCACAAACTTAGTGACTTAAAATGATACAAATTTGTCTTACAATTCTGGAGGTCAGAAGTCCAAAATATGTCTCCCTGGGCTAAAATCAAGGTGTTGGCGTTCCTTTCTGGAGGTTCTTGGGGAAAGTCAGAAGTATTTTCTAGCTTCCAGTGGCCACCTGCATTCCTTGGCTAGTGGCCCCATTATGTACTCCATCATCAAAGCCAGCAACATTTGGCTGAATCCTTACAAACTGCCATCTCTCTGGTTCTCTCACTCTGCTCTCCTGTTTCACTTAGCCTTATAATTACATTGGGCCTACCTGGGAAATCCAGGATAATGTCTCCATCTCAAGATCAGCTACTGACAATGTTAATTCCACTTGCAACCTTATTTCCCCTTTTCCTTGTCACAGGTTCTGAATTAAGACTTGGACATCTTTTGGGAGGGGGGTGCATTATTTTACTTACCACAGGAACTGAGGTCAATAGGCCTCTTATTTGAAGATTTATGTTTATTCGGCTAGGAGTTGGGCTTTGTTTAACGTTTTCTGAAGCTATAGGTGCCAGGGACTTCAATTTCCTCTAGTGTTTTGTTTTGGCTCCCCTCTTGAGTTTGACCTTCCCTAAATACCTCCTCAGAGAAAATCTGTGCCTTCCAGCTTTTTCAGCTGTAATCTATAGGAGCCCTGTTGGTGTGGTGGTAATGCATGGGAGAGGGGAGTGTTTTATAATTTTTTAATTAAGTCTCAGTCTTTTAATGGACCCATGTCTCTGTCCTGTAACTTTCTTTTTTTTTTTAATTTTTATTGGAGTATAGTTGATTTATGATGTTGTGTTAGTTTCTGTTCTACAGCAAAGTGAATCAGTTATACATATACATATATCCACTCATTTTTAGATTCTTTTCCAATATAGGTCATTACAGAGTACTGAGTACAGTTCCCTGTGCTATACAGTAGGTCCTTATTAGTTATCTATTTTATATATAGTAGTGTGTATATGTCAATCCCAATCTCCCAATTTATCCCTCCCCTCCCTTTCCCCCCTGATAACCATAAGTTTGTTTTCTACATCTGTGACTCTATTTCTGTTTTGTAAATAAGTTCATTTGTATCATTTTTTTTTAGATTCAACATATAAGTGATTTCATACAATATTTGTGTTTTTCTGTCTGACTTACTTCACTTAGTATGATAATCTCTATGTCCATCCATGTTGCTGAAAATGGCATTATTTTATTCTTTTTATGGCTGAGTAATATTCCATTGTATATATATACACCATATCTTCTTTATCCATTCATCTGTCGACAGACATTTAGGTTGCTTCCGTGTCTTGGCTATTGTAAATAATGCTGCTATGAACATTGGGGCGCATGTATCTTTTCAAATTAGAGTTTTCTCTAGATATATGCCCAGGAGTGGGATTCCTGGATCATACGGTAAATCTATTTTTAGTTTTTTAAGGAACCTCCATACTGTTCTCTATAATGGTTGTACCAATTTACATTCCCACCAACAGACTAGGAGGGCTCCCTTTTCTCCATACCCTCTCCAGCATTTATTGTTTGTAGACTTTTTGATGATGGCCATTCTGACCTGTGTGAGATGATACCTCATTGTAGTTTTGATTTGCATGTCTCTGATAATTAGTGATGTTGAGCATCTTTTTATGTGCTTTTTGGCTATCTGTTTGTCTTCTTTGGAGAAATGTCTATTTAGATCTTCTGCCCATTTTTTGATTGGGTTATTTGTTTTTTTGACATAGAGCTGCATGAGCTGTTTGTATATTTTGAAGATTAATCCCCTGTCAGTCTCTTCATTTGCAAATATTTTCTCCCATTCTGTGGGTTGTCTTTTCATTTTGTTTATGGTTTCCTTTGCTGTGCAGAAGCTTTTAAGTTTAATTAGGTCCCACTCGTTTATTTTTGTTTTTATTGTCATTACTCTAGGAAGTGGATCAAAAAAGATATTCCTGCGATTTATGTCAGAGAATGTTCTTCTTATGTTTTCCTCTAAGAGTAGTGGAAAATACTCTACTCAAAGAACTTTCCAAACTTAATGGTAAACACCAAACCACAGATACAGGAAGCTCAGAAAACATTAAACAGAAAAAATAGAAGAGAAAAAAAAAAAAACTATCATATTCAAACTGCAGAACACCAAAGACAAAGGGAAAAAAATATCAAAAGAAGCCAGAGAGGGAAAAGCACTTTACCTGTAGAAGATCAAAATTTTAGTGGACTTTTCATCAGAAACCACAGAACCAAGAAGAGAGTGGAGTGAAATATTTAAATACTCGGGGAAAAAAACCCCACCAACCCAGAATTCTATATACAGCAAAATTATCCTTCAAAGGTTAACAAAAAATACTTAATCAGACAAATAAAAATTGAAGGAATTCAATGCCAGCGACTGCAAGAAATATTAAAAGAAGTTCTTCAGGGAGAAGAAAACGTTATGTTAGAAACTCAGATCTATATAAAGAAAGGAAGAGAATCAGAGAGGGATAAATGAATAAATTAAATCTTTTATTTTTCTTATTCTTAGTTGATCCAAACAATAACTGTTTATTTAAAATAAAAACAATAATAATAATGTATTGCGTGATTATAGAATATGGATGTTAAATGAATGACAGCAATGTCACAAGGTACAGAAGAGAGGAATCGGGAGTACTCTAAGGTACCTTACTATTCCTAAAGCAGAATAGGGTTATTTGAAGGAGGGCTTAGATTATTTATAAAATACATATTGTAAACTCTAAAGCAGCCATTAAAAAAGTTTTAAGAAGTATAACTGATACACTAAGAGAGGATATAAAAATGGAATAATATAAAATGCTCAATTAAAGTGAGAGGTAGAAAAAGAAGGCTCTGGCAATGAATATATACAGTTATAAATATGGTTGATATTAATCCAAATATTTCAAAAATTACTTTAAATGTGAATGGTCTATATACACCAATTAAAAGTCAGAGATTGTCAGAGTGGATTAAAAAAACAACAACAAACTATATGTTGTCTGTAAGCAACTCACTTTAGATGTAAAGACACAGATAAGTCTATAAAATAAAGGGATAGAGAAAGATATACCATGGTAACTCTAATCAAAAGAAAGTTGGAATAGCTATATCAATTTCAGACAAAGCTGATTTCAGAACAAGGAAAGTTATCATGGACAAAAAGGACATTATGTACCATTAAAGGGATCAATTCTACAAGACATACCGATTCTAAATGTGTATTCAACCAAAAAGAGTGTTGAAATATAGGAACAAAAGCTGACAGAATTGCAAGAAGAAATAGACAAATCCACTCTTGCAGTTGGAGACTTGATAGATTTAAGTAATTGATAGATCAAGCCAACATAAAATCAGTAAGGATACATTTAACCTGAATAGCTCTATCAATCAAATTGATCTAAATCACATTTATAAAATACTCCATCCAACAACATCAGAATACACATCCTTTTTGAGCTCACATGGAACATTCACCAAGATAGACCATATTCTAGGCTCTAAGACACAGCTTTAAAGAATAGAAATCATGGAAAGTATGTTTGCAGACCACAGTAGAATTGAACTCAGTAACAGAAAGATATTGGGAAAGTCTCCAAATATTTGAAAATTAAAGAACAAACTTCTAAATGACACATGAGTCAAGAAAGAAATCTTAAGGGAAATTTTTAAATACTTTGAACTAAATGAAAATGAATACAAAATTTATCACGTTTTGTGGGAGGCAGTGAAAGCAATACTTAGAGGGAAATTTATAGCATTAAATACATATTTTAGAAAATAATAGAGGTCTAAAATCAATAACCTATGCTTGAACATTAGGAAATTAAAGGAAGAATAGCAATTTAAGCCTAAAGCAAGCAGAAGAAAAGATATAATAAAAATCAGAATACAAATCAATGAAATTTAAAATAGGAAAATAATAAAGAAAATCAAGGAACTCCAAAGGTGATTTTTTAATGTATCAAAAAATTGGTAACCCCTAGCCAGACTAACAAGAGCGAGACAGAGACAGAGAGAGACAGAGAGAATACAAGTTACCAATATCAGAAATTAAAGAGGAGTCATTACTACTGATCCAATGGAAATTAAAAGGATAAACAAGGAATTCTATGAACACTGTAAGACAACCCATCCTTGCCTTTATTCAGGCAACATTTGAATTTTCTCCATAGGCAGTAAGTTGGGTTGCTTTGTGAAACTGCGGAGCAAAATAAAGAATTATTGTTTAACTTTTCAACTTATAAAATATGTTCTTGAAACTCTGTATAGAATCAATAGTCCTGAATGCCAAGGCTTTGGATTGTAAATAGACTTCTTTATAGAAAGCAGTATTTGAATTAAAAAAATGCTAAAAGCATGAAGAACATAGGACATAAATTTTGTACCATAAATGACAGTGTTAGAAAAACTGCATGGTCTTGTAAGAACCACTGAACAGTTCAATTAACTGGGGGAAGCAGGGAGATGTTTTTTCATTAGTGAAGAATACAGGGAAATTTGTCCAGTGTTGTGAGTAGGGGAAAGTGCTGGGATCCTGCCCCTCTTCAGGATGATTCCCAGAGTGAGGGATCTTAGACTCCTCAGAAAAATTCAGGAGAATCTTGGAACTCTGAGAGTTGGCATGCCTCACAGAAAAGTCTTGGTCCAGTATATTACCAAGTATATTAGTTTTCTTTCACTACTGAAGCAAATTACCACAGATTTAGTGGCTTAAAACAACATACATTTATTGTCTTGCAGTTCTGTGGGTTAGAAATCCAACACAGTTCTCACTGGGATAAAATAAAGGTCTTAGCAAGGCTATATCTCTTTCTGGAGGTTCTGGGAGAGAACCTTTTCCAGAGTCTATAGACCAGCTTCATTCTTTGGCTTATGACTCCTTCCCTCCATCTTCAAAGCTAGCATTGTTTCATCTCTACGACTGTCCTTTCATAGTCACATCTCACTCTGACCTCAGTTGGGAAAGGTTTTCCACTTTTAAGGACCTCTGTGATTACATTTGGCCCAACTGGATAATTCAATATAAACTTCCATCTCAAAATCCCTTAACTTCATCACATGTGCAATGTACATTTTGTGTCATGTAAGGTAAATTACAGGTTCTGGGGGTTAAACATGTGGACATGTTTGGGGGGCGATACCTACCAGGCAATGCCTGAGAAAGATGTATAATTAGATGGGCCTGAATGGAGTCTTGAAGTACCCCATATATTATTTTGGGAAGAAGCATATATTTACTTCCTTCTCAGAGGGCATGAAAATGACTGAGAGAGAGCAGGCTGACTGGGACAGGCTCAAGAATATGGTAAACAGCCAGGTCAGAGCATACAGTGTGGCACACTCTATCAGTGACCATGGAAAGACAAAGGACATAAACAGTAGATAATGTCAAAGAAAGGGGCCATTGCCTCATGACTGGGCTAAATAACTTATAACTCAATGGATGCCAGCAATGGACAGAGGATAGCCACAAATAAGACGTCTCCCCCTGACGTCCAACAATGCATAACCCCCTGGAATTAGACTTTACTGATATGTCTGTGCATAAATTCTTATTTCACTGAGTTCATATCATGGTATAAATGACCTTACATGAAGGGTACTAGATTAAGTTACTTTCTATAGGCAGATGATAGGCAGCAAATAAGTTTATCAAAAAAATAAATAAGTTAGGTGTTTGCTCATCTAAATGTGACCATGAAATTTGTTTTCACTTTGCAAACATGAGTTTTAAATTCAGACAGACTAGAACAAAATCTCAGTCCCACCATGTTCTAGCTGTGTGACTTTAAGCATATAATGCAATGCCTCTAAACCTCAGTGTTTTCAAATGTAGTAAAATAACTTTGTAAGCTATTTAGTAGAAAATTGAGACTCTGGGGGCCTGTGTTGTTGTAACCAAGGAAATGAGAGTGCTAGCTAAATTGCTCTTCTGAATAAAATAAAACAAAACAAAAAATTCAGAGATCAGAACAATAGAGTACAGAAAAATATAAGCAAAACAAAACATGACAGGAGACTAGGGTATAGCTTTGTTACTTTTAGGATCAGGAATAGCTAATATTGAATTTTAAACTGTGTTACCATGATGAAAATACTTTCATATTTTCAACACCTTGAATAAGGTCTTTCACACACACACACACACACACACACACACACACACACACACACACCCCTTTTGTGTGAATGGTTTGTGTGATAATAATTGAATTAACTCAGTTAATGAGAGGTAGAACAGACACAAACAAAATGACAAAATTAATCCTTAAATTCAACTAATCCAGTGAAAGCAGGTGGAAGGCACAGAGAAGAATAAGAACATAAGCCCCTAGTAATGGGCAAAGATCTTAGAAAGGGTTTATATTTCTTCAGGGTATAGAATAAGGGATTTATGAAATTATTTCTATAGCAATAACTGCCCCCTATCTCCAACCTCTAATTCCTCTTCATTTTTCTTTATATGAATATTATATCTCCATGTATTTTATTTGTGTATTGTCTATGACCCCCTCCCAAAAAAATGTAAGTATCATGAGAACAGTTCTTGTTCATTGTTTTGTCCTTGTAGACTATAACAGTGCCTGGAACATATCAAGAGTTTTTTTAAAAAGTTGTTGGCTGACTGTATATTCAGATCTTAAGTTATAAGATCTTAAGTTGCTAATCTCTGAGTTATAGGTGTAAATAATTATAAAACAAAATCAGACCAACACTGAATGCTAACACAGAAGGATATGGGTTAGGGGCTTGTAAAAGGGAAGAAAGGACAGCAGAGGAGATGCAGCATAGGAAAAGTACCACAGGAAGGGAGGACTATGGACTGGTGAAGGGCTGGAGATTCTTCCGTGGGAAATGAAATTCTATTAGGGTAGTTCAGTCAGTCAGCTACTGTCACAATAATGCCATACAACAAGCTACCCCAAAACACAGCTGCATACAACAATAAGCAGACTAGTTGATGTTCAACGGTTCTAGTGTAGACTCAGCTTAACTGCCAATCACAGGTTCAGTTCATGACTGCTCGATGTGTTCCTCATTCTTCTGGGGCCAGTGGCTCCTCTGGTTCACATTTATTTTTTTTTTTTAATGGGAGAGAAAAAAAATCTCAAAAAATGTTCATTAGAATCACACAAAAGTTTTAAGGCCTAGACTTAGAGCCAGCAAAGTTTTTTCCTGTCAACATTCCATTGGCCAAAGGAAATCACATGGCCAACCACAACATCAATTAGGCAGGAAAGTATATTCCTCTCAGGGAGTTTCAAGAGAAGACAAGGGGCAAGGTAGTGAATGTTTGCTGCACAGTAATCTAATCTTACACAGTACATTAGCTGACAACAAACAAACCCAGAAATCTCAATGTCTTAACAAAGGTTTCTTTCTTACTCACATGACGATGTAGATCAGCGGTATATGACACTTCTCCACAGTCATTCAGTAACCCAGGGTTTTTTCCCATCTAATGGCTATGTCATTCTCTCCATGTCACCCCCAGAAATGTCCTAATAAAAGAGCAGCCACTATCCATTTGTGGCCATTGAGCACTTGAAATGGGGATTTAGTCTGGATTGAGATGAGCTATAATTATAAAATAAACATTGGATTTTCAGGTACAGTATAGGGGAATTCAATAGCAGTCCAATGGTTAGGACTCTGCTTTCATTGCCAAGGGCCAGGGTTCAAACCCTGGTAGGGGAACTAAGACCCCACAAGGTGCGTGGCGTGGCCAAATAGATAAATAATAAAAATAAGAAAAAATAAAGGTACGGTATAAAAAAAGAAAAAAGCTATCTAATAGTTTTTATATTGATTACATTTTGAAATTATAATATATTTGATATATTGTGCTAAATAAATATATCAGTGAATCAGTTTTACCCATTCCTTTTTACTGTTTTTAATGTGGTTCTTGGAAATTTTTTAATTACATATGTACTCACTTTATATTTGTATTGGACAGTACTGCTTTAGGACTAGCCACCAGACCAGGATAATGAAAGTAATAGTGGAGGGACTTCATAAATTTTAGGGACCAGCCTAGAGATGGCATTCATCACTCTGTATTCCATTGGCCAGTACTAACACTTAGGTGCAAGGGGGATAGGAAAATAGGGGATCCAGGAAGAAAAACAGAATACAAACATTAGTGAGCAGTCTAGTTCCTCATTTGCCTTCCTGCCTCCAGCATCTGAAAGTGAATTTCTTTCTATAAATCAAAACAAAACAAAACCTTTGAATAGGAGCCAAAATGTTGCATCACAGAAGAGGAAAGAAATAGAATGGAGATCATAACAGAAGATCCATTTTAATGGGGGAGAAAACAAATTGTTAAAGAAAAAATAATGAAGGCACCCACCAAAAGTGGATAATGACCCAGGAACACAGGCAACTGTGACATTAAGGACACAGATCACTGGGTTTGAAATTACTGTTCTTTTCTCCTTCAGAGTTTTTCCTTCCAACTCTGATTGGTTAATTTGGTAGATAATGAGAACAGGAATTCTGTGAAACCTTTGCTACTTATATGCAAACTCCAGATTCAATTTTTCATTATATAAATATATAAAATATGCCATATATTTGTTTCATATCTTAAATTTTCACCCAAAATCTTGTACTAAGCATGCTGCTGACAGGATTGTGCTATGACCTATATCAGTTCTCTACAGCATCTATGTCAGGTAGTAAGTAAGCAAATGCAATAATCTTGAGTTTGTGATTTGGTGGACTCGTGGGAGGAATATGCCTGACATTACTGTTTACATAAACACTCAGAGACATGGTGTCAACATACTCAAATATCTTTCCTCAGTCAGAAACTTTTCTTCTTAATACAATTTCTATAAAATTTTCCAATCTTCAAAAAAACACAATTCTACAATATTTATTTCAATAGAGCATATGCTGCAAAGAAACCCTGTGCTTGGTGAGTCTGCAAGTTCATCTCTCCCTAGTCTATACTGCTGTCTGGCTGAGTTTTGGTGAAGTCACTCCCAAGCCATTTTTTGATAACTGAAGGTGGCCATTAGCAAACTAATGCTTAACACTCAATGTCTTCTCACGTATTCTTCAAGAAAGGGACAGCAGCTTTATTCTGTTTTTAAAGCTATCTTGATATAAAAGTGAAATTGAATGTGAAATATATCAAATTTTTCTATATCTTATCTGACTGTTTGGTTCATTTGGGAGAAAACTGTCTCTAGCATGTAACAGCAGTCTACTCCAAAATAACCCTATTTTCTGGGCATTTCCTATATGTTCTATGGAGCACGTTTCAGGAATGTCTCCCTAGCCTCACACTACCTATTCTCTCTTTCTTGGATTATAGAACAATTTCAAATTGAGAGCATTTAGCATTAGGCGAGTAGAGCCATCCTTTTTGCAATTGATAAGAGATATGTGTACATACACACAATATGTGTTTGTATATGTGTATAAAAATACACATATGCCCATACATGCATGTGTGTATATGATATATCTTATTACTTTCTTATAGCCCCATAAACATAAAACTCATATCAGATCAGATAATTTTTCCAAAAGACTCCATACTAAGTCAAATACACTAATTCCTCAAATAAATATTTAAGTAACCATAACGTGTCATTTTGACAGGCACTGAGGATATAGCAGTGAACAAGAAAAATGGGCCCTTGCCTTTATGGAGCTTACAGTCTATCAGAGAAAATCAGAAACTTAAACAAGTAATCGTGATTAGGTGTATGATAGGGTTAAGGCAGGTTGTCCAAGAGACTAAAGAATAATGAGACAATCGTTAAGAGGCAGAGTATAATGTTCTAGTCAGAGAAGTAGCATATATAAAGGTCCAGCGACAAGAGAGAACATCTAAGATTTAAGGAATTACATGAAACATATTTTCACAGGAGTGTGGAGTACAAGGGTGGGTCTGTGAGACGGGGTGCATAGTGGTGGTCCACAAGGGAATAATAAACTGCCATTTACAGAGGACAAGTCATGGCAACTTCACAGAAGTTAAGGTTGAGGTACAACTGGTCTTACATATAAGCAGTTTTTCAGGTAAAGGAAATAATAGCAACTACTCCAAAGTGCATGCTTTAACCCCATGAACAGGGTTGGAGCCATTGCAGGACAGCAGTGAAGCATACAGAAAGAGTCCTCAAGCAGCTGGTCTGTGTTATACCCTAATGACAATCAGGCTATATTTAGATCTTTACCATTTACAGTGCACTTTTCCATTGAATCCTCACCCCAGCACTGAGCCTCAGTATATTGAATCAATGTGTAAAGAACTCATACAACTCAATAGTTAAAAAATAATAATAATAACCCAATTAAAAGTGGGCAAAAGAATTCAGCAGACATTTTTCCAAAAAAGACATACAAATGGCCAAGAGGTATATGAAAATGTCCTGGACATCACTAATCATCAGGGAAATACAAATCAAAACCATAATAAAATGTCACCTTACACCTGTTAGGATAGCTTCTACCAAAAAGACAGGAGACAACAAGTGGTGTTGAGGGTGTGGAGAAAGGGAACCCTTGTGCACTGTTGGTGGAAGGTAAATTGGTACAGTCATTATAGAAAACAGTACAGAAGTTCCTTGAAAATTTAAAAATAGATCTACCATATGATCCAGCAATCCCACTTCTGGGTATATATCCAAGGGAACAAATCAGTATCTCAAGAAGATGTCTGCAATCCCATGTGCACTGAAGCATTTTTCACAATAGCCAAGATATTGAACCAACGTAAGTGTCCATCATCTGATAAATGGATATATATGTGATATATATACATATACATTCATTTATACATATATATACATACACACAACACACACACATATATATACTCAATACACTGCATGTATTGAGTATATATATGAATATTACTCATCCATTGGGAAAGAAGGAAATTCTGCCATTTGAAAAAACATGAGTAAACGAGAGAACATTATGCTAAAAGAAATCAGCCAGACAGGGAAAGACAAATGCTGGATGATCTCACTTATATGTAGAAATTTAAAAAAAAAAGGTCAAACTTATAGAAACACAGAATGATAGTTACCAGGGGCTAGGGCATGAGGGATATAGGAAACTGCTGGTCAAAGGGTACAAGCCTTCAGTTACAAGATGTATAAGTTCTGGGGATCTAAGGCACAGCATGGTGATTATAGTTAATAATATATTGTACATTTGAAATCTGCTAATACAGTACATCTTAAGCATTCTCACCACACATGCAAAAAAGGTAACTATGTGAGGTGATGGATGTGTTAACTAACCTGACTGTGGTAATCATTTCACAGAGCATACATACACCAAATGATCACACTGTATGCTATAAATATATACAATTTTATTTGTCAATGATACCTGGAAAAGCTGAAAAGAAATTTTTAAGCTGTATCAGGTTTTACCAAAGAAATTGAAGAATGATTAGTTATCCCTATAACCTTTTAAATAGACAGCACTGAGGCCTGTTACCTGCTGTTTATCTGCTTCTTAATTTTTGTATATTCTAGTCAGTTGCCTGTGTAGTCTAATTTTTAGCAAATACCTATGGTGAGTCCACCACACTAGGCACAGTAAGGGGATAAAATAACTAAAGTCATTGTCCCTGCACTAGAATCATTTATAATTTAGTAGAAGAGACATGATATATCAATACAAAGCAAATAGAATCAATAATTAGAGCAGATATATTCAATTAACAGATTCAGCAGAGCCAAGTAGGGTTAACCTGGAATAATATCACCAAGAAATCAAAACTTGACTTGGTAACATTTACTCATCCATCTCTCATTTATAAGTTAATGAAGGCATTTTTAGAGCTAGTCTCCAGAATAAAAAAGACCCAGCATCTCTGTCACTCACTAGCTCTTAGAAGTTGAGAAAGTTACTCAAGCTAGCTGTACCTCAGTTTCCTCCTTTGTAAAATAAGGGTAATAACACCTCATCAGGTGAAGATTAAAAGAGCTAATACAAATAAAATACTTAGCATAATGTCTGGCACAATATAAGCCATTACTAGTCATCAAATATTTATGGGGGATTTAGTAGGTACCAGAGACTCACATTATGCCAAGAATACAAAGATGAATCAAAGAACATTGGACTGCTGAACCACCTGCAAATAATTCTACCAAGGTAATGTTTAAAGCAGACATAACTTCTACATTCAGGTTTCTATGATTTGAAAGCTAATCATGAATTCCGCCAAATTCTTTGTGTTAAGAATAAGAATGATATGATGTTGCGAGGGCAAGTAAAAGAACAGCCTTAAATTAGACCTTTTCGAAAAGAAGAATTAGCCTCATTGTTCTTATTAAAGATATAAAGTAAACTCCCATGCCACTCATAAAGAAATCTCTCATAACCAGTAGCTCCTAGCACCTAGAAAATTATTGTTTAGAGTTTAGACTGTTCAAGCAAGACTAGTCCTTGTAAACATACATTGAGCATAAAACAGGAAACCACCTTGAACTGAAAAACAATTGCCTTAACTGTTTATATGCTACACAGTTCTTTCCTGTATAAGCAAATTACATTGTGCAAAACTAAAAGATACTCCCTTAGTAGAAAAACAAAACAAAACCCAAGTATGATATATGCTAAACTTATATTTATATGTCTTTCTCTGTATAGTGAATGTCCTTTGTTGTTTTCATTTACATAGAATCACTAGAAAAGCACATATAAGACAAAACTAACACAACCCATAATAGATTTCAGTGCCGATATAAGGAATTTAAAGCATTATGTATGTCAATATAGGAAAACTGAGCTGAGAATTTTCTGAAAGATATGTTCCTTATCTATCCTCTCAAGATCTATCCTGAAACTGCCAATCAAAACCTTTAGCAGAAGAGGTATTTTTTTTCCTACAATAAGTGTATTTTTTATTGAGGTATAAATTGACATACAATATTATATTAGCTTCAGGTGTGCAACATAGTGATTCAACGTTCGTATACATTGATAAATGATCACCATAAGAAGTCTAGTTACTACTTGTCACCATACAAAGTTAATACAATATATTGACATTATTCTCCATGTTGTACTTTACAACCCCATGACATTTATTTTATAACTGGAAGTTTGTACTTGTCACCCTACCTGCCCCCCCCCAACTAACTCCCACTAACCTCCCTCTCCTCTGGCAACCACCAATTTCTTCTCTGTATATGTAAGTCTGGGTTGTGTTTAGTTTTGCTTGTTTGTTTGTTTTTAGATTCCACATAAAAGGCAAATCATGCAGTATCTGTCTTTCTCTGTCTGACTTATATCACTTAGCATAATATCCTCAAGGTCCATCCATGTTGTCACAAATGGCAAGATTTCATTCTTTTTTATGGCTGAGTAGTATGCCATTGCATATATAATATATCTTTTTTAACTATTCATCTGTCAATGAACACTTAGGTTTCTTCCGTAGCTTGGCTGTTGTAAATAATACTGCAATAAACATAGGGGTGCATATACCTTTTTGAATTAGTGTTTTTGTTTTCTTCCAAAAAATATCCAGGAGTGGAATTGCTGGATCATATGGTAGTTCTATTTCTAAATGTTTTGAGGAACGTCCGTACTATTTTCCATAGTGGCTGCACCAATTTATATTCCCACCAACAGTATATGAGGGCTCCCCTTTCTCCACATCCTTACCAACACTGGTTATTTCTTGTCTTTTTTATAATAGTTATCCTGACAGGTATGAGGGGGTATCTCACTGTGGTTTCAATTTGCATTTTCCTGATAATTAGTAATGCTGTGCAGCTTGTCACGTGCCTGTTGGCCATCTGTTTGTCTTTTCTGGGAAAATGTTTATTCAGATCCTCTGCCCAGTTTTTAAACAGATTGTTTGGGGATATTTGGTGTTAATGATATGCATGAGTTCTTTATATACTCTGGATATTAACCCTTTATCAGATATGTGATTTGCACATGTCTTCTCCCATTCAGTAGGTTGCCTTCTCATTTTGTTGATGGCTTCCTTCCTTCACTGTGCAGAAGCTTTTTAGTTTGACGTACTCCCATTTGTTTATTTTTGCTTTTGTCTCCCTTGCTTTGGGAGTCAGATCTGAAAAAACATCACTAAGACTGACGTCAAGGAGCTCACCACCTATGTTTTCTTCTAGGATTTTTAAGGTTTCAGGTCTTACATTCAAGTCTTTAATTCGTTTTGAGTTAACATAGGTGTATGGTAAAAGACAGTTGTCCACTTTCATTCTTTTGCATGTTGCTGTCCATCTTCTTAACACCATTTATTAAAGAAACTGTCCTTTTGAGGGGTCAGTATTTTTAACAATACTCCCAGATATCATTATAAACAAGCATAGATTATTACTGAATCACAAATATTTATTGGATGAGTATAAAAATAATAAGTAGGGCTTCCCTGGTGGCGCAGTGGTTGAGAATCTGCCTGCCAATGCAGGGGACACGGGTTCGAGCCCTGGTCTGGGAAGATCCCACATGCCGCGGAGCAACTAGGCCCGTGAGCCACAACTATTGAGCCTGCGCATCTGGAGCCTGTGCTCCACAACAAGAGAGACCGCGATAACGAGAGGCCCGCGCACCGCGATGAAGAGTGGCCCCCACTTGCCGCAACTAGAGAAAGCCCTCGCACAGAAATGAAGACCCAACACAGCCAAAAATAAATAAATAAATAAATAAATTTAAAATGTCCGCATTCCTCTATCTTTATAAAAATAATAATAAATAACTAATGCTTTTACCACATATTATTTAGAGGCACTTTGCTCTACCTTTTACATGTATTAACTCATTTCATCCTTATAATCATCATGTGAGCTAGGTTCTATTATTATCCATACTTTACAGTTGTGAAAACAGGCACTGAAATAACTTTCCCGAGGCCATAGAGTGAACTACAGTTTCTTCATTTGTTAGTAGTAATGAAACTAACATGCTAACTGTGCTTTACCACTTACAGTGAGATCTTGAACATATTTTTCTATCTAGTCCCCAAATCACCCTTAAGGTCAGTAATGAAGTTATTACCATGTTTGTTTCACAAATGAAGTCAATTCAGAAATGTCACAACTAGAGTTCAAAGCCAGGTCTTCTGACCATGTTCTCATTTTCTTCACACTCTGGTTTGAAAAGTTCCTTTCACTTTCAGTGTTCTATAATCCTATGAAATTGCAGAACTCTTTTCACATATAAATACAGATACAGCCTATATAGCACTTATTTCTATATCAAGCCCTTTTCTGAGTACATTACATATATTTTAACTCATTTAATCCTCACAGTTCCATGAGTCAGTAGTATTACTATCTGCACTTTATAGATGAGGAAACTGAGGAAATGAGAGGTAAATCATTTGTTTAGCAAAGTATTTGCAGCAGCAAATAGTAAAGCTAGGATTCAAACCCAAGTAGCTGGACAGAGAGACTGTCCTCTTAAACATTACATGGCCCCCACGTAAGATTACATTATATGGACTCATATGAAAAGTCAATCTTAAATGCTTCTTTTTAAAAAGAAATACAGCATAATGTTTAAAACAGCATTTCTGACTTAAAATACCATTTAGAAGGTGAGGTAAATAAATAAATCAATAAATATTTATTGAACGTTTGCTTTGGGCAAGCATTATATTAAGCACTGCCTAGAATATAAACAAATGTAAGCTGTATCCCTGGTCTCAAAAGGAGTTTAGTCTAGTTGTTGAGAATAGGCCTACATGTATAAAGTAAGTCTTCAACAAAATTGGGACAATCAGTGTTTATTGATTCAGGTACACTGTAAATATCATATGTGTAACAGATAATAAATGCTATAGAAAACTACTAAGAAATGGAATAAAACCTAAACAAAATAAACCATGAACAGGGAAGTCCTACAGCAGCTTAAACCAAAATGAAAATAAAGATGAATTCTTATGAAAATAGCATCGTTTTCATAAAGAAATACAAAAAGCAGGATTTAGCAAGAGATTTACCCTAAACCTCATCAACCCTTTCAAAAATATTATATTACTCTGTATTTTAGACCAATATTTGGAGCAACAGAGAAAGAATAAGAGGTGAAAAATGTCTGACATTTTTTATAAAGACTTAAATTCTTTTAAACACCTGATTACTGAAGAACTGTCTACAGAATTTAATGAAATGCTTTGCTAAATACTAGATAACACAATATACTTGCTTCTTTCTTTCTTTCTTTCTTTCTTTCTCTCTTTCTTTCTTTGGCTTAAACAATTTATTTCTCACAGTTCTGAGACTGGAGAAATCCAAGATCAAGGCACCAACAGATTCAGTGTCTGGAGAGACCCACTTCCTGGTTCATAGGCCATTGCCTTCTTGCTGTGTCCTCACATGGTGGAAGGAGCAAGGGAGCTTTCTGAAGTCTCTTTCCTAAGGTCACTAATCTCAATCATGAGAGCTCTACCTTCATGACCTCTAGAAGACCCACCTCTTAATACCATCATTTTGGGGATCAGGATTTTAACATTCATATTTGGGGGGAAACAAGCATTCAGTCCATAATATCAAGTGAGTCAGATACAAAACAAATGTGGGAACTACTGAATTCTACTCTAAACCCTTGCTAATCAAAGTGTGGTCCACTAACAGCATTCATGTCACCTGGGAATTTATTTGAAATTTTAAATCTCAGGCCCCACCCCACATATACTTAATCTGCACTTTTACAAGATCCTAGATGATTCATATGAACTTTCAAGTTTGAGAAGCAGGCACTGATCCAAACCATTGTGTTTCTAGACCCACAGCGTCAGCATCACCCAGGAACTTGCTTGAAATGCAAATTATCTGGCTCCACCCCATATCTATTGAATCAGAACCCCTCTGGGGATGGGCCTAGTTGCTGCATTATTTCTTGACACGATCAACACTTTATGTCTGTGATATTGGTGATAATATAATGTACTATGCAATGTCCAAAGAAAATGTGCAACCTTAGCTTATTCCTTCCTTTCTGTGTCAGGCATTTAAGAGCACCTGCCTCCTCTTCCAGTGTCCTCCTCTTGATGGAGTTTGCAGTATCTACAGTATTTACATTATAAATACAAGGTCCACTAGGAACAAAAATAAAGGTGGAGTGGCAATTGGATCACTGAACATCATTAGTAAGTGATGTTCATTTTGATATTAATGAATATCCTAATTATTCATCTTGATATTAATGTTAATTGTGCTGCTGGTTAATTATATTTGAATAAGAAAACAACAACACACACAGGAAAAAAAAAATCTAACCACACTGAGAAAAAAAATGAAATAAATCACACTTGGGCATGGAAATTCACTGTAAAGGGGTAGAAGCTTATAGGAGAAACTTCTGTGTCAGGAGGCAAATAATCTGTCAGAGTCTTTTACACTGAAGGACTTATTTTCTTATAAGAAACATTTCAGAACCACATACCATTATGTAGGTGCTAACTATAGAAATGTGAAAAAAAGACATAGTCCTTGACATTTAGGTTCAAATTTATTGAGAAAAACAAGCACAATAAAGAGATAATTACAATAAACTGTGTTAACCACTGTAATGGAGATTGGTCTCATCTCTGGGAACATGTAAGAATTCTGGAAGAAGCAACTAACCCTCTGGAGAAATTAGGGAAGGCAGAAATGAAGAGATGACTATACATGGCATACTGAAGCTTGAGTAAAAAATGACTACACAAGAAGGAGGAAGGCAGGAAAAATAAAGCCCTAGAATTACACCAGACTTTTCTCCTACAAAGGAGAAAGTTTATTGCCAAGTGACCAAAATGAGCGAGCTTTTCTTCTTAATAAGAAATATTTCCTGTGAAGGGCTGATTAATTTTATCTAATTTGCTAAAACAGCTTCTCTATTTGGAAAAATCTTAAACCTGTCTCTCAGGATCTTCAGATTAGTCAAAAATCTAGTGTGTCAGGAAATGGAAAGGATGCTATCCTCCTGACCACTCCCACCACCGCCCTCCACTTGTAAAAACACTCTGTAGGTAAAATTCACAAACGGATTGATAAGATAAAATTTACTGATTCTTTGCTAGAAATTATCTGCAGCAAGCATATTCAATGCTATTTATTGTAATGCAAGTCACAACTCCACCCTCGCTGCAAGAACTACTGTATTTGAACCAGTCAGAATCTCATTTTTTTGACAAATGATAGCACCAACAATCTTCAGAAGAGGATTGTAGTTTTCCTAACAAGAAAGAGCAAAGGTCTCTCTGAAACAGAGAGGCGTATTTAATCAAAATGGTTCACACTCTGCAAAAGCAAAGGAGGTTGGCAAGCATGAAAAGGTCCTCTTTGGCAGTGACCTTAAAGAAAGCCAATATTGAAGAACAGGACCAGACTGTAATTCCCTGAAGACAGCCCCTCAACTCTATAATACGCAAATTCCCTATGGACATACTGAAGTCACCAGGCATCCCTCCATCAAATGTATATTAATGAGTCCTGCAAAGGTTCTCAAACTCTGAGCATTAGTCCCCTGAGTAAATCTGGCTGGGCAGCTAGTGTCACGTAGGATATTTATTAAACCCATTTTCAACAGACCACATGGTATTACTGTTGCCAAAAACAGATGACCCAGTGATTTAACAGAATATAAGATACGTTGGGTTTTTTTCTTCTCTGTCTTTCCAACTACCCCTGGGGTCCTGTTTTGAGAGTAAGATAAACAAGGACAAACAATTTAAACAATACTTTCTGTGGTTTCAGAAACTACTCAAGAAAAGTGGTCTAAGAGACAGATGACAAGGTGACAATCCACTTCTAAAAAACATGAAGAAAAATTCCTGGGAAACCATATTTTAAGTTTAACTCTTTGCCAATGGCAAATGCATTTCAAGAGTAATTTAGCTGAAGAATATGGATTGTCTGCTGCATTTCATAGTTCTTATTTATTACAAGACAAATCACAACTTCCTCTTAATTTGGGGGTAGTGCCACATTCAGAACTATTAGGAATTTATTTTCTTGATATATAATAAGGTAGGTCTCTTCTGAACATATCCCACCTCTCCCTGTTACCAAACCATCAGATAGATTAAAAAAATTTTTGTATAAAAGGCCACTTGCCTTAAAGTGAGATGATTCCTTGATCTCTTCCAAATCCATCCTCTGGAATACAATAGAAATTATCGTGTCTTTAGTTTGAGATTTGAACTTCAAATTTTTGAGACATGAGGGAAAAAATGCTATTCTTAAAGCAGTAAATAGCTTTTCTCATTTTCTAGATATTAAGGATTTGATTCACCTCCAAGACAAGACTAGATCTTTGTTTTAGGGTAAGACAGTTTAACACATAATTTGGCTGGGCAAAATAAGGAAAGAACCCATAATGGCATAGGAATGTGTGAGATATTGAGGTGCTTAAGTGCTCCTCATGAAATGTCAATGGCTATGTGTTCATTGCTGGTGATAATTATAAATATCCAGAATGTGTTTCTTCTTCAGGATGCTGTTTTTCCTTTCAGAGAGCCTGAAAATTTGGGCCTGAACTTAGTAGGAAGTGGCAGGATCTCTTCAAGGCATTCTAATTGAAAGGAAGTAGACTCGTCTCTACAACAGGGTAGAAAGACAGAAACTAAAAGATAAATGGCCAGCAGGAGTCTTCTTATGGAGAGTCTTGGTTATGAGGTTGGAAGCCATTATATATAGTAGAGTAGCTAGTTTTAAATTATTTTTCTTCACTGTTGTTCCAGTTACTATGACCACATAACAAATTACCCCCAAACTTAGTGGCAAGAAACAAACCACTTATTTTGTTCACGGTTTTATAGGTGAAGAATTCAGATAGGGCACAATAGAGATAACTTGTCTACACTTTATGATGGCTTAGGTCTCAGATGGAAGACTCAAAGACAGGGGACTGAAATCATCTAAAGTCTGGCATGCTTACATGTCAGGCATTTGATGCCTGCTGTTGGCTAGCAGCTTCTCCTCTCCAATGGCCTCTCCATGAAGTCTCTCCAAATGGTAGCTTCAAGGTCACAGGACTTCTTTCACAGCAGTTCATGACTCCAAAGGCACATGTCCTGAGAGGAAAACATAAGGAGAAACAGAGAGAGGCCTTATCAACCTCTATGACTTAACTTCAGAATATCATCATTTCTATTGCATTCTAAGGTGATTAGAAGCAAGTCACAAAGAAGGATTCATATTCAAGGGGAACAAACATATGGACCCCACCTCTTGATGGAAGAGTATGTCCACATCGCTATAGTGGACACACTCTAAGGGGGCCCAGTGAGACATGCACTTGTTTAATTCCCTCCCCTTGAGTGTTAACCTTACAACTGTGCTTCTAACCAATAGAATGTCACTCCTTTGATTAGATTATGTTACAAGGTAACAACAGTGCTACGTTGCTGCACAGGAAGTATTGCTTAAATATGCTATGGTCAAAATGTTTGTGATCCCCCCAAATTCATACCTTGAAGCTCGAACTCACACTGTGATGGTATTTGGGAGGTAATTACGTATTAGGGTGGGGCCCTCATGATGCGATTAGTAATCTTATGAGAAGAGACATCAGAGAGCTTGCTCTTTCTCTCTCTCTTATGTGAGGGCACAGCAAGAAGGTGGTCATCTGCAAGCCAGGAAAAGAGTCCTCACCAGACATGACCATGCTGGCACCCTTATCCTGGACTTTCAGCCTCCAGATTTGTGAGAAATTCAAACCTTTTTTCATTCCAACATGTCTTTATATTCATCAATAAACAGTTAATAGTCACCTACTGTGTTTTAGGCTAAAAGTACATAGACAAAGCCATCCTTAATGGAGAAATCAAATATGATCAACAAGCATATGGATTTTTCACAGTTCCCATTATTTTACTCAGGCGATTTTCTTATTGCCTTAAAACACATAAAAAATACTGCCTTCATATTTTATCTTTTGGGAAAACATAATAATGTTTATGATAACAATAATAAAAATATCTAGGGACGTCCCTGGCGGTGCAATGGTTAAGACTCAACGCTTCCAGTGTTTCCACTGCAAGGGGCGCAGGTTCGATCCCTGGCCAGAGAATTAAGATCCCACATGCCACACGGTGTGTCCAAAAGAAATTAAAAGAAAAAAAGTGTATATATATAAATATATTTATATATATATATATATATTTATATATATATATATGTATATATAGCTAATGTTATTGACTATCTTTTAAGTGCCATATGCTGTGCTAAAATTATATTCATTACATCTTTTAATTCTCACAATGCTTCAAGGTAGATACTATTATTATCCCAATTTTACTAGTGAGAAAATTAAGAATTAGAGAGACTGCAAAGGTGGCTTAAGGTAACACAGTAAGTGACAGAGGGAGGACAATTGATATAGAGTTAGAGTATGAAAATGTCCTTTTACACTCAGAATCATGCAGATTAATAAAAGATCTTAAAAGTCATTTAATCTCACTATCTTTCAAAGGATTCTTTGGCAAGGAGAAAATACTCAGTTAACATAGATGTGGTTTCAGAATTCTAGCCTCACAGTGTGATACACCACATCAACAAATTGAATAAAAACCATATGATCATCTAAATAGATGCAGAAAAAGCTTCTGACAAAATTCAACACCCATTTATGATAACTCTCCAGAAAGTGGGCATAGAGGGAACATACCTAAACATAATAAAGACCATATACAACAAACCTATAGCTAACATCATACTCACGGTGAAAAGCTGAAAGCATTTCCTCTAAGACCAGGAAAAAGACAAGGATGTCCACTCTCACCATTTTTATTCAACATAGTTTTGGAAGTCCTAGCCATGGCAAGCAGAGAAGAAAAAGAATAAAAAGGAATCCAAATTGGAAAAGAAGAAGTAAAACTGTCACTGTTTGCAAATGACATGATACTATACATAGAAAATCCTAAAGACACTACCAGAAAACTACTAGAGCTCATCAATGAATTTGATGCAGGATACAAAATTAACACACAGAAATCTGTTGCATTTCTGTACAATAACAACAAAAGATCAGAAAGAGAAATTAAGGAAACAATCCCATTTACCATCACATCAAAAAGAATAAAATACCTAGGAATAAATGTACCTAAGGAGAAAAAAGACCTGTACTCTGAAAACCATATGATGCTGATGAAAGAAATCGAAGATGACACAAACAAATGGAAAGATATACCATGTTCTTGGATTGGAAGAATCAATATTGTCAAAATGACTATACTACCCAAGGTAATCTACAGATTCAGTGCAATCCCTATCAACTTACCAATGGCATTTTTCACAGAACCAGAACAAAAAAAATGTTAAAATTTGTATGGAGACACAAAAGACTCCAAATAGCCAAAGCAATCTTGAGAAAGAAAAATGGAGCAGGAATCAGGCTCCCTGACTTCAGACTATACTACAAAGCTATAGTCATAAAAACAGTATGGAATTGGCACAAAAACAGAAATACAGATCAAAAGAACAAGATAGAAAGCCCAGAAATAAACCTACACACCTATGGTCAATTAATCTATGACAAAGAAGGCAAGACTATACAATGGAGGAAAGACAGTCTCTTCAATAAATGGTGCTGGGAAAACTGGACAGCTACATGTAAAAAAAATGAAATTAGAACACTCCCTAACACCATACATAAAAAATAAACTCAAAATGGATTAAAGACCTAAATGTAAGGCCAGACACTATAAAACTCTTAGAGGAAAACATAGGCAGAACACTCTCTGACATAAATCGCAGCAATATCTTTTTCAATCTGTCTTTCAGAGTAATGGAAATAAAAACAAACTACAAAAAAAAAAAAGGGACCTAATTGAACTCAAAAGCTTTTGCACAGCAAAGGAGACCATAAGCAAAATGAAAAGACAACCTACAGAATGGGAGAAAATATTTACAAATGATGTGACCGACAAGGAATTAATCTCCAAAATTTACAAACAGCTCATGCAGCTTAATATCAGAAGAACAAACAACCCAATCAAAAAATGGGCAGAAGATCTAAACAGACATTTCTCCAAAGAAGACATACAGATGGCCAAGAGGCACATGACAAAATGTTCAAAATCACTAATTATTAGAGAAATATAAATCAAAACTACAATGAGATATCACCCCACACTAGTCAGAATGGCTATCATCAAAAAATCCACAAATAATAAATGCTGGAGAGGGTGTGGAGAGAAGGGAACCCTCTTACACTGTTGGTGGGATTGTAAATTGGTACAGCCACTGTGGAGAACAGTATGGAGGTTCCTTAAAAAACTACAAATAGAGCTACCGTATGATCCAGCAATCCCACTCCTGGGCATATATCCAGAGAAAAACATGGTCTGAAAGGATACATGCACCCCAATGTCATTGCAGCACTATTTACAATAGCCAAGACATGGAAGCAACCTAAATGTCCATCGACAGATGAATGGATAAAGATGTGGCACATATATACAATGGAATATTACACAGACATTAAAAAGAATGAAATAATGCCATTTGCAGCAACATGGATGGACCTAGAGATTGTCATACTGAGTGAAGCAAGTCAGACACAGAAGGAGAAATATCGTATGATGTCACTTACATGTGGAATCTTTAAAAAGTTGATACAAATGAACTTACTTACAAAACAGAAACAGATTCACAGAGGTAGAGAACAAACATGGTTACCGAGAGGAAGGGTGGGAGGAGGGATAGTCAGGGAGTTTGGGATTGACCTGTACACACTGCTTACTTAAACTAGATAACCAACAAGGACCTACTGTATAGCACAGGGAACTCTGCTCAATATTATGTAACAACCTAAGTGAGAAAAGAATTTGAAAAAGAATACATACATATATATGTATAACTGAATCACTTTGCTGTACACCTGAAACTAACGCAACATAGTTAGTCAACTATACTCCAATGTAAAATAAAAGTTAAAAAAAAAAAGGTCCAGCAAAAAAAAAAAAAGAATTCTAGTCTCAGCCTGATCCACTGGGAAGCTCTGGTGCAAGAATTATACCAGAGAGTTTGTCCCACCCAGAGGCAAGATTACTAGGCTGTTTACACCCCACTTCAGAAAGTCATTGGCTGCAAGGTTGGCGCAGTGGGAGACGAAGGAAGAATGGAAGGGCATAACCTCCCTGCCATGTCCAGGCAAGATTACTCCCATTAGGTTAGGGAAATCCTCAGAATAAGGATGCAGGTATGTGCCATTAACAACCAACACCTGTAGTAGCCAGAATATGGATACAAGGCCTGTTAATCTAGGCATGGCTCCAACAATATCTGATAAATTCGCCAAGTGTTTAGCCAATCCCTGCCTAGATACTTCTAGAGAGAAAGAACTCACCATCACACCCCCTTCTTCACCTAACAAGGCAGCCTGCTATAATCCTTGGACAGCTTAAATAGAAAAGTGTTCCTTTTGTTGGATGTGGGAGGATGGAGAGAAGTCATTCCAGGACAGCACATGCAAAGGCACAGAATATGAAAGGGCAGAATGGTATGTGGTGTTGCCACAGCTGGTACTAAGATTTATTGTAGTTAGAACTTAAGGTGTAGAAGTAGAAAGTTAAAAAGATGAGTCTAGGAAGATGGTTATAAGCCAGATAGCCAGATAACAATGAAAGACCTACATGCCTCATTGAAAACTTGTGATGATGCTAAATATAAGATACCACTAAATGTATTTTAGCAGAAAAGGAAAATGATCATCTTTTACAGAAAGCCCATTCTGGCAACAATGCAGAGAGCAACCCTACCTCATTACATTAATGTTATGGGGCTTTCACATCTGTGTTTCCTCTGGGCTGTTGGTTCTTTAAGGAAAGGAAACTTGCCTTCTTTATCCTTCTATTGTGAATACCTAAAACAATAAATATTTATGGAACTGAAGTGAACTGATCACAAGAAAGAGAAGTCATTACAACTCAGATGAGAGATGTTCTAAATTAGGAGTCAGAAAACCATAACCCACAAGCCTAATCTGGCTCACAACCTCTTTTTGTCAAAAAAGTTCTATCGGAAAACAGCCACAACAATTTATTTACACATTGTCTATAGTTGTACTCATGCTGTAACAGCAAGAGTTGGGTAATTATGACAGAAACCATATGGCCTACAAAGCCTAAAATATTTAGTATCTGGACCTTTACAGAAAAAGTTTACTGAGCCCTGGACTAAACTGAAGCAGTAGTCCTATAAATGAATAGGTGGATGGATGCAAATGATATTTAGAAGGCAAAATTGTTTGGTGTAGTCACTACTCTTTGTTCCCAGTTCTATTTCTCAATATCATATACACATTAGAGGCCCACATTATAAATATGTATAAAAAGCTTTCAAGTGTCCCAACGTAACTTTTGACCAGTCTTATTTACTTTCTCAAATTTAAATTGAACTATCATTTCCATAAAGATCCTTAAACTCTGAAGAACACACAGTGGAGTCCACTTACCACACAGGGATACAGATCCAAAGCAGAAGCAGTATCTGTTTGGTCCACTTAGACAAAGATAGTCCTGCAGTAATGGGACAGTATCAGCCCTGGGGTCCCTTATATAAATCTTCTAAAAGGCTCCCAACCTCTAAATTATTGTCACGTTCGTGTTTTCACTGCGGGTCTTCAGAGATGGCCTAAATCTTTTTCACCTCATTAAACTGCTTTGCACCAGAGTCCTCTAAAAACTTTTCACCCGAAAAGTCTCCACAAGGCTTTTTGAATTTCTTTTTCCCTTCTCTATGAGGTCAGAACATAAAAGATTGCAATTCAAAGAAAAAGTAAAGAACTGTCATGGTCCTTTTTGTGGGTGTTAATCTCTGAACAGCAGATTTAGGGTGACTATTTTTTTTCAGTTCCTGGTTCTCCACTTCCTGTTTGAATACACACTACAAAGTGTTGGTGAAATGTATTTATAGGACACAGTCAGCCAGTTGTGAGGCCTTTTTTATCAGGACTTGAAAGATAAAGGTAAGCTCCTTTCTTTAAAAAGAAAAAAAAAAGTAATCTGCAGGCATAGAAACATCTAATCTTAGTCATAGCACCAATACCCCTAGGCAGGCCAAAAAAAAAGACAATTTAGATTAAAAGTTGCTTATAAAAAATGGATTTTTAAATATCACACCTTGAATAACAAATCAATGAGAAAAATTTTTCCTACCTTCCATGGAATAAATTTAAGGAAAATGAAACAACAAATAATGTATTGGTACCCTTATATTTGAAGATTATTTGCCTCAACTATTTAGTTGCTGTCATTATTTGGAAGAAAGTAAAGTTTAACCCTACCATACATCATACACCAAAATATTTTTCAATTTAATGAAAGATTTAAGTGTGAAGACGAGCACAAAAAAACAGAACTAGAAAAATGTAAGTAAATATCTCTCTGATTTTAGAGTGGAGAAGGATTCTTTAGGAATACGAGTAAAAGCAGAATCTAAAAGACAAAGTGACAGATTTAAATACATAAAAACTTAAGACTTCTGGGTATCCTAAAACAGAATATTCAAAATTTAAAAACAAATAACCAATATGGAAAATATTTCAATGGGTGTGACTAGAAGTTTTGTCCTCTTTTTCCTGCAAGAAGAAACACGTGAAAACATAATTTTTAAAAATGAGCACAGAATATGAAGCTATTCATAAAGAAGGAATAAAAATGACTAATAAATATATGAAAAAATTCTCAGCCTTGCATATAATCAAATAAACTAAAACAGCAATAAACTTTTTTTTGTCTGTATATGAGTAGAGATATCTTATTTAAAAAATAGTACAGTATTAGTAGATACTATTATTATTACTACTATTATTAGTAGATACTACTATTAGTAGATATAAAATAGATGTATTAGTTCAAATGATTTTGGTAGCAAATAACAGAAAATTGATTCAAAACAACTTAAAAACATTGGAAAATTAGTGACCCTTCAAAAATTTTAAACTCCAGAGAGAAGTTCGCCTTCAGGCATGGTTTAATCAGTAGTCAAGCTCTAATTCCCTTCAATTCTTTGGATTTGGTCAATTTATCAACATTGTGCTAAAGATGGCTACCCTCATGAGGCAAAATGACTATAAGAGTTGGCTTTGCACAACACCATTCAGAAAAAAAGAGAGTATTTCTTCTATTAACCAATTCAGTCCTGGTCCTGGCATTCATTCTGATTAAATAAATTTAGGTCATGTGTCCAATCCGTAACTAACCATGGCCAGGGAAATAGCACCTTCCAATTGGATTAGTTAAGTGCCCATGGCTAAACCCATGGCTAAACCATCACAGCAAGGGCGACAACAGTTTGATGATTGACTTAAAGCATTCAGGGCCCATTCTTGGTGTCCAAAGTGGGGTGAATTCTCTTTAAGTCATGTAGCTGTTACATAATGGAGGAAGCGGGATAGACTAGTTGCACTGAGGTTGTACAGAAAAACAAGTTTAGTTAGGCACAGTGTATGAAGCAATAGATTATTTAAATATTTATGGAAAAATTGGACTAAATATTAAAGCCTTAAAAGTATATACACATTTGTTCCAGAATATCAGATCTTAAAATATATCCCAAGGAAATAATCATGGTTAAATACAAAGATATATCTATTATGTTGGTTTAGAATATCCAAAAATTAATGTACAACAATGGAAAATTAGTTAAATAAATTCTGATACATAAATATAACGGCATATTATACATTTACATATAATAATGTAGGAGAATAGTTACTGACATGTAAAACTGCTCAATATATATTGTACATTGTTAAAACCAACAGAATAATCCATGTTGGCTACCTGGTTTTAAATTTTGAATATTCTGTTTTAAGATATTGTCGACTAAAAGAAAAACACACAGTGTAAGAGCTGTGAGTTGAGTTTTATCCAGGGGCTTACTGAGGACCATAGCCCAGGAAACAGCTTCTCCGTGCCTCTGAGAGAGCTCCTCCAAAGATGTAGGGGGGGAAGCCAGTACAGTATATATACATGAGATTTTGGCTACGGAATACATGCAGTCAAGCATACATCTCGGTAAGAGGTTACTGTTAGTCACAAGCAACAGATATCTTGGTTAACGATTTTGGTGCTCTTCTATGTATGGGAAGATGCAAGAATCCGCGTTCGTTAAAATTCTTCCTGAAATATACATGTAACTATCTAAGAGGCATATTTTTCCAAAGCACAGAGTACCTCATCCTGTTTTTCATCCTGAATTCCTCTTGGGTGTACTGTTGGTCAGCGACTGCAATGGCTACTGACTTAATCCTTGTAGAACTGGATGGTGAGCAATGTTTTTTGTTTTACAATGTTCAGAAGTCTTAATAAATTATCCTATTTTTGTAAAATAATATATATATTCATTGAAAAAGACTTAAATACATCAAAATATAAATGGTTGTTTGTCTCTGGATAGTTTTTTTTTTTAATGACTTCCTGTATTTTGTAAATTTTCTTAATGCTTATGAATTATTCCAGTAATAAAAATTTTAGTTTCAAATTTACTTTAAAAGAAATAATAAAGCAAATTCACATTTTAAAAAGATTTAATGGGAACTGTGACTTTAAGAATGTGTTGGTGAAGAATTTTAAGAGTTCCCAATTGCAGGTTGAGAGGAAGCCCACAAAAAGGTAGAGCTCTAGAAATGAAATCTTTAAGTAATCTGCATCTTATCCCTGGAGGAGCACCAGCATGCAGCCACCCTTTAGCTATACAGCATTAGCTCACCTGAAACCCAGTATGCTGATTTTATCCATAATGATTCTCCTACCCCCTTGGGAAGAGCTTAGGGTAAACAAAGAATTATCAAACCTCTCAAGAGGACTTTCCAACTCCCTGAGGAATCCCTTTTTTGAGAATAGGCACAAATACTCACATTTATATATCTATGTAAGTGATGGCTAATAGTCCAAAATTGCACTATATGTAGCCCCAACTGCACTATAACAGCTTCAACTTTCACATAACTGATTCATAGAGCAAAAGTTGGGCTGGCCTACCTAAAATTATGTGTACACTGGGCTATAGGACTAACTATCTCAACTGAATTTAATAATTTTTTAAAAGTCAGTTAAAACATAACTAAATTTATTGGTTTCATCTATTAATGTATCACTATATATGCACAGACCATAGAAGCTAAACATGTATCATCTAAAGGAGAGCTGCAAGACTGAACAATGTACGGCCCTGTATGATGTGAGAGGATTCCACACATATATGCTGTCTATACAAAGCTGATCCTAACTCTACTGCTGTAGAATGTACCCTATTCTCCAGTCACCAAAAGCCAAATATACTGCAACAAGTGAAGAAAAGGCAAGAGCAGAGCACAAGTATCAGGGAAAAGTTTACTTTTCTGATTTAAGAGAGTAAAATTCAAAGCATTCATTTATTCAACATCCAATTAATACTTATACAGAATAGAGAGATGAGTTAAATGAACAAAAATCCCTGCTTCATGGAGTAAACATTCTAGTGGATACATGGGCATATATACAAAGTCTAAATAGGTTCTTTTCCCTCTTGCACTAAGATTCAGGGAGAATGAAAAATGAAATCGGGTATCTAAGACAGAGGCTGTCAAGGATTGAATGACAGATATCCTTAGCTAAGGAGAAAGCTTGGAGAGCCCATCTTATCTGAATTCTGGGAAGAGGAAGAGGAAAAGGCAAGTCTGTAGGCAAAATCTAGTCAGAAATTTGTCACTGGTGCTCCCTTCTGCCTTTATATTAGGTGACCCTCACCTAATTACTGAGCCCTCTCTTTCCTATTCCTCAATACCAACCATTCTTTCAGATATCCCTAGTCAATAGTGGATAAGAAAAGGATGAACAATGCCATATATATTTTCTCTCTATGGATGCTGCTGTGCCCACCAGTATCTGACCCATATGAAAACTACTAAGGGAAGAAGATGGTGGGGGATGGATGGATGGAAGAATAGATGAATGGATGGATTCTTTCATGCGCATGGCTTAATATGCGAAAAAGTAAGTGAATAGAAAAGTAAAATAATAAATGAAGGCATAAACAAAAGAATAATTGTATAAAGTAGGGGAAAACTTAAAGGTGCTCATAGGAAGCTTGTGAAGTCAGTCCCATGGTAAAGATGGGAGAGAAAAAAAAAGAAATCACACCCTAAAGATGTGAATAAGGTCACAGAATCTAGGAGAAGAAAAACAATAAATAAAATTGTAGAACTTGTAAGCCCCAGGGAAAAAGAAAAAAAAAAATCACAGCATCTCTTAAAGATGAGCAGAGGAGCCAGGGGGAGGTTAGAAGATTTGCTCTGACTACAACCTTGAATCTTGATGCAGTGAGAATGTCTCTGCTTCTGAAAACAGCAGGCTCTGAGAGTTTCACTGAAAGTGGCAATAGGCTTTCATGAATAGAAGTATGCATAGAAATATTACAAACTCTTGTTAAGGGCTCAAACATTGTGTACACCAAGTTGAGATAAATTCTAGCCATTTATAAATAGCCTTTATATTTTTGATAAAAATATACACCTTCAAAATTGAAAAATACAAATAAGAAAAAAAGAGATTAAAATCATCCATAATATTCTAACAATCAGAAATATTTTTGCGAGTTTTATACCAGCTTAACATGTGTGTACATGCACACATGTGTTTGTATGTGCTTAGTATAATATATATTTAATTAAATTAGCTTAATATAAAATATATTTTATATATTTTATATATATTGTTTAACAGATTAATATTATATATATGCTTTTAATTCTTTTTTCACATAAATATATTGTAAATATTTCCATGGTAGGAAACTGCCTTCAGTATTGTAATAGTTTATCATCAGCTATTTTATTTTATGGGTATACCAAATTTAATCAAGCAATCTCCCATTGTTAGAAATTTAGTTTTGTTCCCCCCATGTTGTTATTTAAAATAATTTATTTTTTAATACTGTTTTTTTTTTTCCTTCAAAGAAATTTTATCTTCTTTCATTGTAGAAGAAAACACCATGAATTACAATCAATACTTTGCTGCATTTTTGCCACAGCCAGAATTATTTGTTGTATACATTAGACACAATGCCAGGATGGTGCTTTTAGAAACCCTGCATCCCCATATTTACCTAGAAAGAATAAAATTACATATTGTATATTAAGTTTTTTTCTCTCTATTTGCTCTTTTTAAAAAATTTTTCTTGTGGTATAGCTGATTTACAATGTTGTGTTAGTTTCAGGTGTTTTTAATACTGTTTTATTTTTTAAAACAAAGTGCTACATTCTCTAATTATATCATTATTTGAAAAAAATTTGCTTTGGAATTGCTTGGTCAAATTCAAAATGTTAAGGCTTTTGATATGTGTATCAATTATGATGGCTTCAGGTGCTATTAATGACAATAAAAAACCAATCAACATTTAAATTATTATTTAAATGTCTTAAATAATAAAGGCTTTTTAATGGATCTCATAGAGTCCAGAGATAATTCAGGTCACAAAATCGGTTTCCTCCAGTAGCTCAACAACATTACATCCTGCTTCTTTTTGTCTTCTGCTCTGCCTACACTGACAAGAGCCTCCTTCTCACTTACATACCAAATGGCTGCCAACAACTCCTGGGAACACATTTTTCCTCTTTTAGGTTCAGTGAAAGAGCACATCTTCCCCAAACCTCAAACAAAAATCCTAAATCTTACTCTAGATCAGTTTGTGTCATGTGCCCTTTCTTGAGCTTTGACAAGCAGCTTAGATATTGTCAATATATAGTCCCACAAATAGTGTGAGTTCAGGTTTCCTCCAGCCTTCACTAATGTTGAGAATTAACCTTTAAAAAAAATCACAGTAAAATCAAAAGCTGCCAGACAACTAAAAAGAGTAGGCCATTATTCCCTTTTTTCTTTCTTTTCTTTTCTTTCTTATCAGTGTGGACTTTTTAGTTGTGAAAACGTGGGCTCTAAAATCAGAAGGTCCCTGACTAGGTAGAGTTGTTTCATCTTAAACAAGTTAGAAAATTCTCTGAAAAACAGGAATAATAATAATAGAATCTACCCCTTGAGTTTTTATGAAGACAAATGAAATAAATTTTTAAAAACCCGGTAAATGTTAGTTTTGTTTATAATTATTATATTACTTTTATTACTAAATTGCTGTGATTACCTATTCATTCTTTGTACTCATTTTTCCATTGGGAGTAGCCATTTTTAATCATAAAAAAGGGAAGTTTTACTTCATTGTTTGAAATGTCTAGTTCCTCATTTAAGACATATATGTAAGTACCCATATTTTCTCCACTAGTCAAATGGCAACACCTACAGACACCAGCCATGAGTATCTGAAAAACTGAAAAAAATCAGTGACTTTAGAAACACTGGAAAATCAATCACTGATAAGAGGGTGAGAAAATTTTGGCTTATCTTCCTGCCTTTCCAAGATACTTTGCATATAAGGCATTTGTGCTATTAAAGCTACAACACTGGACTTTCTTCTCTATAGCATTTCAGACAAAAATGCCAGCAATGACAGTTAATGACATGACTAATGCCAAAATGAGTCACCTCAAAGACAGCTGAAATCATATACGATAAATGTTGTTAGACCTTTTATAAATTCCACAAATAACTCCAAATCTCAGCCTCTTATTATGATAAATATCTTTTAAAAATAAAGAGAATTTTTTGGGGAAAATAAACAGTGAAAGAAATCTCTCATTTACAAGTTATGAATACTCCTGTCCTCATACAGGAATAGCTTAATTTACCAAAACCTTATACGAAGCCATTCCTCTAACTGGAAATAGAAATGACATTTTTAGTTTGTTCAGTGTGCAGTGAGATTCTTGTCTGAATGGTGTTATTTCTGGCTCCCCTATGAGCCACTGTTAGGATTGGTCAAAAAGGATCTGGGCTCCCTTCTTCCCTTTTGGATGTTGTCTTCCTCTGAAATTGGTTAGAGCAGACAGCTTTTTTCTTCCACCTCAAAATTCAGCAGTTCTCTGATTCCTGAACAGATGAGTTCTAAAAAACCAAAACTTATTTCCCTGTGCCCTCAAAATCTCCCTCCCTGCCCCATACATGCAGCATACCATAGCTACATTACTAATGGGTGTCATTCAACCTTCATTGTTCTTCATCTCCCATTATATATAAATGGTGATTGTGGAGAGCTCTCTATCATGCATACAGTCCTTATTATCTTAAGCTAAAAAAAAATGCCTTTTAAGAAAGTGGGAAGGTTTGCCCTATTCTGCACTATTTGGCAGTGTTCATTTTAACTGATTCACTTCTTAGGGCAAAATTACTGTAACCTGTAATAAATGTTAAGATTGTTGGATGCATACTTGTACTGAATTAATATTTTATAGCTTCTTGGCCCTGTGTGGGCTGACTGTTCTATTGGAATGCTCTAGCACCATGGAAACGCTGGGAGATATTTTCTCTTAATTGTAAGAATGTTTGACAGATAACAGTACAGTACCATGGAATTAAACTCCATTACTGATGAATTCTGATCAGCTTATAACCTGTTTTATTATATTATTTGCGGGTTTTTGCGTTTTATTTTTAAGCTTTGCGACATCTGTCCTTGTCCATATCACTTCTTAAAAGTCTTAGTGTCAGTAAGTATTGTATTGTCTATATAGTTACCATCAGATAAAGACATCCAGTTTCTTTAATTAAATATTTTCTCCATTTAGAAAAAAAATCCAACCTGTTAACTATGATTAAAATCTTTTTGAAGAAATATTTTTTTAAAGAAGAAAAAGTTCTGCTAACACCTCTCTATTGCTAAATTGTAATATAAGTCAATTACATTAACCTTAAATTCTAATGCTAAAAATATCAGTATTTAGCTTAAAAAATTATTTGTAATTTTAAAAACAAAATATAAATAACGTGTTTTATACACTTTTATGTCTCAGAGATACATGCTATGCTTCCACCCTTCCAGTCCAATGAGATAGAATAGAAAATATTTATTATTTTTCTAAGCTCAAGACTTTGAACCAGTTGATTAGAGTTTTACCCTAAACCTCCCATGGCCCTCGAGAATCAAGTTCATAATGGAAGCCAAGCATCCAAATCTCTAGGCAAAGTTTCCCAGAGAAACACATAACTGCTAGTCACATTTTTTTTTTCTTCCTTGCCCTTTCTCAGAAACACTTAATGAGGGTTCAAATAGCTGTTTGTAGCCAACTCATTAAAATGCCTTTTTTCTGCTAGTACAGCACTGTGATGGACATTGGGAGGCTCTGCCTCTCCTACTCTAGAAGAATGAGGTCTTTTATTTCAGCCTTTGGATTCTACCAGATTCCCCTCACTAAGGTCCCTCTGCAGCACCAGTATTCTGACACACCACTACCAGGCCTAACTACAAGCAGAACCCTGGGAAGTGCAGCTCATCACCTGACTCAACTCTCTTCTCTTACAAACCTGCCCCATGTGGCTTTTACCCTTTCCTTCTTCACAGAGTTGAGAAGTGAAGAGAAGCTAAGAAGACAGTACTCAAAGTATTCAGTTGAAGACTGGTGGAGAAAAGCTGTGGACACATTAAAAATGTCTCTCTTAACACAGGGAGTTTACTGAGGGAAGAGATTATTTCCTGTTGGGAGTAATTGGGAAAGATTTTATGGCAGAAAGGATACAAACACACATAATGTGTGCATGTGTTAGGAAAAGTAGCAACCCAAGGTGGAAAGAGAGTACAAGCCAAGTGTGGTAGGCAGAAAAGGGTCCCTGAAAAGGTGCCCATGTCTTAATCCCAAGAATCTATGACCATGTTACCTTAATGTGGCAAACGGGACTTTGAAGAGGGGATTAAATTTTTGAAGTTTTGAGATGAGGAGATTATCCTGATTATCCAAGTAGACCCTAAGTGTCACAAGTGTTCTTTATAAGAGGAAGGCAGGAATGTGAGTCAGAGAAGGAGATGTGAGGACAGAAGCAGAGGTCAGAGTGATGCAGCCTCTAGAAGCTGGAAAAGGCAAGTAAATAGATCCCCCCTAGTACCTCCAGAAAGAATGCAGCTCTGCAACACCTTGATTTTAGCCTCCTGAGACCTGTTTTATATCTCTGACCTCTAGAATTATAAAATAGTAAATTTGTGTTGTGTTAAAGCACTAGTTTGTAGCTATTTGTTACAGCAGCAATAGGAAACTAATACACAAAGGCAAATGGAAAAATGTGCACTATTTGTAAAGATATTAAACTTCAGAGTGGAGGGTGCACAGGGATATTCAACAGAGGACAAGATGAAAAGAAAAATAACAAAAAGGAATAATGATAATATTTTGCTTTCCACTTAAAGTGCTTTCATATTCATTATTTTTAAAATATGATTCCCATAACAACCTTTTAATCCAGGCATTTAGATACTCTCCAATTTAAAGATGAAGTAGCTATGGCTTGTGGAAGTTCATTGTTTTGCCCAAGTCCACAGTTCTGTAAGTTGTGGAGCTGGGCGGGAGCCGAGGTATGCCAACTCCTCACCTCTTTCCACTGCACCACATCCCTTGTTCAAACCAGGCCACCTGATTTCAGAGGGGTTTAAATGTCAGGTCAAAGGGTGTAAAATTTATTCACCAGCAATAAATTCAAGGTTTTTAAGCAAGGAGTGGTATAATCAATTAATTTAACAGCATAACATGAAGTAGATTATAGAAGGAGGGAAAAAAAATTGTGGGACTGGTTAGGCTACTGGAATAGTCCAGGAGACAGGGAACAAAGGCCTGAACTGAGGCCAGCAGTGGGAACAGAGAGAGCCGTGTTGTTTTATATAAGATGGGGAGAGGATAGGGGCAGGTGAAAATAGGAGCAGGAAATTCATCTTTCTGGTTTATTATCAAAGGAAAACTTATGGTTTTCTAATATATATCTCTCGGACAATAAATTAGTGTACATTTAAAGTAGGCTTTATTCATATAAATCATAGTTTCTGAATAAAAATTAAGTTTTTAACCTACATCAGACTATTTCACTTTCTAAATTCCCATTTCAGAAGAGTTTTTTTGAATTTGCTTAAAAAATAGACGCATCTCAATACAGTATTTTTTACAATAATACCTGAGTTCTTTATGTCTCATTGAGGTCAACTAGCTGGCCACCAATGAAATTTGAGACTAGAAAAGTACCACTCTGCTCCTCTCACAGCAATGGCAATACACTCTCTAAATCGTCACCTTTCTGACAGGGCTTTCTTGACCCCATCCATCTCACACTCTGTTACCTGTTTTCTATTCCCTTTGTATGCTGTTGGTAAGCTACAAAAATATCTTTGGGTGGTCATCCTTGCTATATATCTGAAACATCTGCTGCTGCATTATGACATGTTATTTATTGCTGTTATTCATCCGTCAGTTCTCATCATGCCCATTTTTCAATCTTTGATTGCCTTTTTTGACCTTGATTCTTAGAAACTTTCACCAACTTTTTTTTCCTCTTTTATCACAAATAGTTCAGAATTCTGATGTTGGCTTTGATAGGCTGAATAATGGTCCACCAAAGATGTCTATCTCCTAATTCCCAGAACTTAATATGTTACCTTACATGGTAAAATGGACTCGGCAAATTTGATTAAGGATCTTGAGATGGGGAGATTATCCTAGATTACCCAGTTGGGCCTAATGTAATCACAAAGGTCCTTACAAGGCAAAGAGAGAAGCAGAAGAGAAAGAGAGATAGAAACAACAGAAGCAGAGATCAGAGAGGAGAGAAGATGTTATGCTGCTTGGTTTGAAGATGGAGGAAGGGGCCACAAAGCCTAAGAATGTAGGTAGCCTCTAGAAGCTGGAAAAAGCAAGGAAACACATCTTCCCCAAGAGCCTCCAAAAGGAGCATAGCCTGGTGGACCCATTTTAGACTTCTGACCTCTAAAACTATAAGAGAGTAAATCTGTGTTGTTTTAAGCCACTATGTTTGTGATCATTTGTTATAGTAGCAATAGGGTAACAATTTCCCAACAGAAAAAGAAATCCTAAATGTCTCACTTTTTTTATATATTTAAATTGAGAGAAGAAATTAGAGTATCCCAATTAAAGTGGTCTCCATCATCTTAATTATTATGCCTTACTTCATTTCCTCAGTTACTCAAGAAAAAGTTCCAGCTAATTATTTCATCTTGCAATGTCAGTGTAGAAAACCAAAGATTGTAATCCATTCCATAATCATTTGAAAAACAAGTAATTTAAAATCTATTCAGAACTTCATACATGAAGTCATTCATCCATCCATAAGAGCCATATAGAAAACTATTGTGAGTAAAAAACTGTGGTGAAACTAAAATGTTGTCTTTTTTGGTCAAATAATGCTATAACTTTTTAAAAATAGCAAAAGATTTAATGTTGTAAAAATAATATATTAGGCAACCCACGCTTCCTTCAACATTACTCAGATGAAATCTTATATTCCCTTGATCCCAACATAACAGGGCAAGATCTAAAGTTTACCTGGAATTCTCTTTGACCGAATGCTAAGAGAAGTAAAGGAAAAAGGAGACAAATTGGAAAGCACGAGGGAGGGTTACAGATGAGTAGGGGAAGAGGGATGAGGAGTGGCCTACAGATTCTCAGAAATAACCTGATCTAAAAGCAACATCAGTTTTTACTTACTCCTGTACCCAACCAACAGGAGGGATGAGGTGAAGTAAATGTCCTCACACAGACCAATGTTATTACAGGAAAGATGAGGCAGAGCTACATGACACCCAGCCCTTAGATATCATGTTTAGCTTGGATACGTAGTGGGTGGCAGGTGGGAGTTGACAAGGGTTACTTAACAGTTTTCAAAAGCTAAAATAAACTTTCATTGAAATATCCTGTCACTTTTATGGCCACATTCTGCCAACTCCACCCCCACCTCTCACACATCTCCCCACCCCCCAGAATGAGGGCAAAAAGAAAAAAGAGAAAAGGACTTGATGTTTCTGAGTGCCCATTAATGTCAGACAAAATACAAGATGCTTTTAATTTGTTATTACATTTCATCTTCATGAAAGAGCTAAAATTTCTGAGCCTTTAATGTGGGCCAAGCACTGTGCTGATGCTTATGTATAGTTTAATAACTTAAACTATACATTACATAGTTTACCTTATCTCGTGCTAATAACTACTCTCTGTGGTGCGTAGTATTGATATCCCCATTTTGTAAATGAGAAACTGAACCCTACCGAGTTTAAGTAATTGGCCCCAAGTCAAGCAGCTGGCAAATTGCAAGACTGGGATTCAAACATAGCTTTATCTACCTCATGCTAGAGCCTAGTTCTTAACCATTTCTCCAAGAGGTAAATACTATTTTTCTTTCGTTATAGATGAAAGAAACATATTTGAGTCAGAGGGATAACAAGAAACTTATATTACTGTGTCTAAATCAAAATTAGCTAATTCTGACTTCAGAATATTAGTTATACACATGATAGTGAGCTTATATTTGTAAAGCAGATAGTTCAGTTTATGATGGCTTTACAAATCGTGATTTTATAAAAATCACCCCTAAATTTACACTGGACAGCCATCCTATTACTCACGCGCTCTCAGTATCTACAAATTGATTTAGAGTAAATCCCAGCTTTCAGAGCTACAAAGTAGGACCTACTGATTCACCTAAGGGCAGAATCAAGATTTGATATAATGGTGTCAAAGTCTGAATTGGGAATAATTAAGTCTCTCAAGCACAGATGCACTTTTAATTTTCAAACATGCTCTTAAGAGAAAATTTGTGTTACATTATTCCAAGGGCTTATTTCTCTTAGATCCAAACAATTAATGAGATTTGCAGTGGGAAGAAGCCACTAACAGAACTTCACACAGACCTCAAACCAGAATCTCATCATGGTGCATCCATGTTTCATAGGATGCCCCTTTGGCCACCAGGGCTACGTGGAACCCATATGACTCAGAAATATACTGAGTTTCTTCCTCGTGGATCAGTTTGCTTCAGACAACCAAGTCCAAGTAACAAAATCGAGGATTCTTTTGTACTTCTTTCTTTTGGTTCAGACTTATGTTTCTGTGAAAAATACTCAAAAGGCTATTATGTTTTGATTAAATCTTCTAATCTGGGCAAGGCCAGAGCTAAACTTGGATACCACAGAACTCATCCATTTTGTTCCTACCACTCTTTTAAAATGTGTGTTAATTTACCCAGAGCTTGTGCCACAGTAAAAATAAATTCACATGTACCTGTAATACCTCACAGCTCGAGGAATATGAAAACAAAAAAGTTCATGAGAGTCATATGTGTTCTGGTGAGAATACAAAAGAAGCTACTAATTAGGAAAAACAAAACCACCATCGATGGAGCAGCTGCAGTAATTTTCTGTGCCTTTCTGGCATTATGGGAAACTGCATACATTATCACAGTCGCTTGTCACACCACAGAGAGACTGCATTAGCTTATTTTTTCCCCATAAATTCATCCACTTTAGGCTGCAGAAAAGCAGTTCACCAACCTAAGGTTGAAATGCTGAAATTCAGAAAATAATGTTTAAGAAGTGGCCAATAACAGATTTTGAAAACAACTTTTTTGAATAATTTTCAATTAGAGTCACAAAGTATTTAGTTGCAACATTCCTTTTCCCTTGATGAGAATTCAGGAAAACCACTATTTTACTTGCTGAAATGTGGTAGGAATATAGTCTTGGTTGGCAATAAGTAGAACAAGAAGATGGGGAGTTGGGTGGGAAAAGAGGAGAGAAGTAAAGCTGTCAGCCAAACAGAATGAAAGTGTTTACAATACAGTTCTGAGAGAAGTAAAGAAACCTAGTCAAAATCCAGCAGGACTTAGAAGCACACTCCCTTGAGATGGGGGGCGGGGGGGTACAGTGGGAAGCTGAGGGCTCCAGGTACTGCAGTGATGCTGAGTTCTGTCACACTCTGGAATGAAGGATAGTATGACCTGAGCCAAAAATGGACACCTCCAAATCTGGACATACAGAGATTCCCTCTTCAAACACACCAAACCGAGAGCGCTTATAAGCATGGTAGTCATTCTGGTTTTAAAAGTCACTACTCTATCCAGAGGGGAAACAAGAGTACACCCATTCCACCATACAGAGAACTCTGCTCCCTGTGTGCCTGCTATTTTCCCAGGTAAAATGAGATCTTTGTTAAAGTACAGGGTGTTGTGTAAATAATTTTAAATAGTAATATAATATTTAACTAAATGTGAGCTCAGGATTGAGTTGAGCCACATCCCTTCCTCCCACAACTGGGAGGCCATGTGGGAAGCAGGTCTGGCCAATCTGTCTTATATAGTTGGCATGGAGAACGAGAACCATGCCTTTCAAGTGCTTTCAACAAATAGTAACTGAGCATCTGCTGTGGCCCCACCCAAATATAATGAGGCTGTAGGATGTCTATGGAATATGGTGTGTGAAACTGAACCAAATAAGCTTATCCAAAATAGAGAGTCAAACAAGGGCAGCCTGGGGAGAATACTGGGAACTGAGATGCAAGGGAAACGGCATATAGGAGCCCTTGAACAAAAGCTGATCTAAACAAATTTGGCAGACAGCTGTTACTGCCCATTGAAGGGTTTTTTACCTGCTCTTGGCACATTCATGTGAGTGTATCAGTACCAAAGGAGCTGGAATGTGAAGATATATCACACTATTTTTAAAAAGCAACATGGTCAAATAAGCATCTTATGGTAAAGGGTAATCATTTGAGCCTATGTATTTAATACCCACCTTCCTGAATTCTCTTTGAAAAAAAAAGAAGAAACATAAAAATTAGAAAAACAACACCTGTACAAATATGGGAATCAAGCAGTGTCAAGAAATAAACCTTTTTTGATGTAAGATTTGATTGAAATCAATCAAATTTCAATCTTTGATTGAAATCTTGGGAGCTTGTTTGTACCAGCAGCATATTGATATGTTATTTTTCCAATTATAAAATGAATACAATAAAGCAATTTATACAAAGGTATAGAAGTGGATTGGCAGTTTAAACATCAAATTAATCACAGTTGTTAGCTCTGGAAAAGTAGAAGGAATGGTGCTGACGATGGTGGATAAAAGGGACTATTTCTTCTATTAAAATAAGAATTGAAGCAAGTATAGCAACATGATAATAATTACTAATTTGGGTTATGGGTACATAAGTATTTTTTATACTATTCTTTGTAGTGTACTATATTTTAATATATCAAAATTAAAATTAAAAATAAATAAAATTATATACATTCACTGAAGATAATTTGGGTATGTATAAAAGCATGAAGAAAATTAAAACCACTCATAATTCTACAACCAAGAGGCAAAACTGTACCAAACTGTAAATATATATACATACTATTTTTATAAAATAATTTTATAAAAATGGGGCCTTGTTGAATGGTCAATGCCCTGCTTTTTTCATATAACAATTAAATTTTTTCATTATATTAAATAATATTTTATAACATGATTCTTTTCTTGAGAAAAATACCTATAAAACAGAAGATCAAAGAGTTCTTATTTCCCTCCATCATTTAGTATTATCATTCCTCTATTATTTGTCAACTCAATGAGTGAAAAACATTCCACCTTCTTTATTTTGCATTTCTTTGATTGCCAGTTAGGCTGTACATTTTTGTGTGTACATATGACATTGTATATCTGTAGCGGCCACCTGGTCTTTTTGCCTGGCCTGTATCTCCCTTTCTGAGAACTGTCTCTCTCATTTCCCATGTGGTTCTGATGGAGCTGACATGCAAAATATCTTTGCCTGCCCCTAACTGCAGGAATCAGCATGGAACCCAGTTATCCTCCAGATGAGATCCTATTCCCTGACTACTGTGATTACTCCAAGAGGTGGGCTTTTGCCACAACCAACACCAGAGGATCTCCCTGAGATTTAAATTTTGAATGCTGGAGGGTGGCAAGGGGCAGGGAGCTATTGTTTTCTTCCTCAGAGTTGATGATATACAATTTTAAAAGATGAAATTTGTGACATCAAAAATATAAAATGTGGGGGCGGTGGTAAATGGGTAGAGTTTTTGTATGCAATCGAAGTTGTTAAAGCTTAAAATAGACTATCATGTTTATAAGAAGTTTTATGTAAGCCTGAGGGTAACCACACGGCAAAAACCTATGGTAGATATACATAAGATAAAGAGAAAGAAATCAAAGCATACCACTAGAGCAAATAAGCAAATCTTCAAATAACAGAGGAAGCCAGCAAGACAGAAGGAAAGGAACAGAGGAACTATACAATAGCCAGAAAACAATAAGATGGCATTTGTAAATTCTTATCTATCAATAATTACTTTAAATGTAAATGGATAAATTCTCCAATCAAAAGGCATAGAGTGTCTGGATGGATAAAAAAACAAGACCCAACTACATGCTGCCTAAGAGACCCACTTCAGATTTAACGACACACAAAGGCTCAAAGTGAAAGGACAGAAAAGGATATTCTATGCAAATGGAAACCAAAAGAGAGCAGGGATGGCTATACTTATATCAGAAAAAAATAGGCTTTAAATCAAACACCATCAAAAGAGACAAAGAAGGTTATTTACAGTGACAAAGGGGTCAATTCATCAAGAGGATACAACTGTGAATATATATGCACCCAACATTGGAGTACCTAAATATATTAAACAAACAGTAACAGATCTGAAAAGAGAAGTAAACAGCAAAACAATAATAGCATGGAATTTCAGTACTCCACTTTAAACAATGGAAAGATCATCCACACAGAAAATCAATAAGAAAACATTGGACTTGAACTATAGTTTAGGCCAAATGGACCTAACAGACATAAATAGAACATTCCATCCAAAAGCAACAGAATACACATTCTTCTCAAGCACACATGGGACATTCTCCAGGACAGAACATATGCTGGTCACAAAACAAGTCTTACCAAATTTTAAAAAGACTGAAATCATACTAAGTATCTGTACAACAATAGTATGAAACCAGGTATCAATAATGGGAGAAAAACTGGAAAATTCACAAGTGACTGGAAATTAAATAACACACTCCTGAACAACCAATGGGTCAAAAAATAAATAAAAAACAAACAAAAATGGAAACACAACATATCAAAACTTCTGGGATGCAATAAAAGCAGTTCTAAAAGAGGGAAGATTATAGTGATAAATACCGACATGAAGAGAGAAAACAAAATCTCAAACAACCTAACTTTACACCTCAAGCAACTAGCAAAAGGACAAACTAAGCCCAACGTTAGCAGAGGAAAGAGGTAACAGAATTCAGAGCAGAAATAAATGAAATAGAGAATAGTAACCATAGAAAAGATCAATAAAACTTAAGAGTTGGATTTTTGAAAAGATAGCATTTACAAACCTATCTTTGTAAACCTATCTTTGTAGCTTTCTTTGTAAGCTAGGCTTACAAAGAAAAAAAGACAGAGGACACAAATAAAATTACAAATGAAAGAGGAGACATTACAACTCATACCACAGAAATACAAAGGATCATAAGAGACTACTGTGAATATTTATATGCCAACAAACTGGACAGAATACAAGACATGGATAAATCCTAAACACATACAAACTACAAAGACTGAATCAATAGAAAATCTGCACAAGCCAATAATGAGTAAGGAGGTTGAATCAACAATTAGAAACCTCCCAACAAATAAAATCCCAGAACCGGATGGCTTCCCTGGTGTATTCTACCAAACTTTTAAAGAAGAATTAATGTCAATCCATCTCAAACTCTTTCAAAAAGTTGAAAAAGAGAAAACACTCCCAAACCCATTTTACAAGGCCAGCATTACCTTGATACCAAAGCCAGGTAAGGACACAATAGGAAAAGAAAACTTAAGGCCAATATCCCTAATGAATAGAGATGCACAAAAGGAAAGAATGGTGTAACAAACTTCTGTGCAGTCATCACCCCAGTTTCAACAAATCATCAATATACATAAGAGTATAATATACTTTATACTCTTAGTTTAATATGCTTTATACTATTAGTTTAAGTACAAAGGAGCTAGCTATACTGAGTTTTCTGGAATGCTGTCAGGTTTAAGGGTTTGGAGTTCAAGTTGACTATATATATAGGAACAACATTAATTAAAAATTATAGTAAGTTTTCAAGCTATGTAAAATTTAAAATGTATGTCAAAATATCATTAAAATTAAAATGTAAACAATAGACTAAAATTTATTTGGCACAGATGTGATATTTTAAAAACATCTTTATTATATAAAGAGATAATACTTGGTGGAATGTTCTATAAATATCAATTAAGTCCATTTGATCTAATGTGTTGTTTAAGGCTTGTGCTTCCTTATTGATTTTCTGTCTGGATGATCTGTCCACTGATGTTAGTGGAGTGTTAAATTCCCCTACTATTACTGTATTATTGTTGATTTCTCTTTTTATGTCTGTCAATATTTGCCTTATATATTGAGGTGCCTCTATGTTGGGTGCATATATATTTACAATTGTTATATCTTGTTCTTGGATTGATCCCTTGATCATTTTGCAGTGTCCTTCTTTGTCTATTGTAACAGTCTTTATTTTAAAGTCTATTTTATAGTCTGATATAAGTATTGCTACTCTGGCTTTCTTCTGATTTCCATTTGCATGAAAAACCTTTTCCCATCCCCTCACTTTCTGTCTGCAAGTGTCTCTAGATCTGAAGTGACCTCCTTTTTGTGCATGTTCTAAATTTTCCCATAAAAAAGCCTAAAACATTCTTTTGTACTTTGGACTTATTTTCTGCTGCCTTTCAAGTTTCATGTACATAAATCCCTAATTTGTGACCTTGGACAAATTTGGAAATCTCTAAGCTTTGGTTACCTCTGCTACTAAAAATCAAAACCAAACAAAGAAGTAAAAATATACCAAACGTGTAGGATCGTTAAAAGGATGAAATGACTATGACATAAATCACAGCAAGATCCTTTTTGACCCACCTCTTAGAGAAATGGAAATAAAAACAAAAATAAACAAATGGAACCTAATGAAACTTAAAAGCTTTTGAACAGCAAAGGAAAACATACACAAGACGAAAAGACAACCCTCAGAATGCGAGAAAATATTTGCAAATGAAGCAACTGACAAAGGATTAATCTCCAAAATTTACAAGCAGCTCATGCAGCTCAATATCAAAAAAACAAACAACCCAATCCAAAAATGCACAGAAGGCCTAAATAGACATTTCTCCAAAGAAGATATACAGATTGCCAACAAACACATGAAAGGATGCTCAACATCACTAATTATTAGGGAAATGCAAATCAAAACTACAATGAGGTATTACCTCACCAGTCAGAATGGCCATCATTGAAAAATCTACAAACAAATGCTGGAGAGGGTGTAGAGAAAAGGGAACCCTCTTGCACTGTTGGTGGGACTGCAAATTGATACAACTACTATGGAGAACAGTATGGAGGTTCCTTAAAAAACTAAAAATAGAACTACCATATGACCCAGCAATCCCACTACTGGGCATATACCCTGAGAAAACCATAATTCAGAAAGAGTCATGTACCACAATGTTCATTGCAGCTCTATTTACAATAGCCAGGACATGGAAGCAACCTAAGTGTCCATCGACAGATGAATGGATAAAGAAGATGTGGTACATATATACAATGGAATATTACTCAGCCATAAAAAGAAACGAAGTTGAGTTATTTGTAGTGAGGTGGATGGACCTAGAGACTGCCATACAGAATGAAGTAAGTCAGAAAGAGAAAAACAAATACCATATGCTAACACATATATATGGAATCTAAAAAAAAAAAGGAAAAAACAATGGTTCTGAAGAACCTAGGGGCAGGACAGGTACAAAGACGCATATATAGAGAATGGACTTGAGGACACATAGAGAATGGACTTCAGGACACGGGGACGGGGAAGGGTAAGCTGGGACAAAGTGAGAGAGTGGCATGGACATATATACACTACCAAATGTAAAACAGATAGCTAGTGGGAAGCAGCCGCATAGCACAGGGAGATCAGCTTGGTGCTTTGTGACCACCTAGAGGAGTGGGATAGGGAGGATGGGAGGGAGATGCAAGAGTGAGGAGATATGGGGATATATGTATATGTTTAGCTGATTCACTTTGTTATAAAGCAGAAACTAACTCACCATTATAAAGCAATTATACTCCAATAAAGATGTTAAAAAAAAAAGGAGAAAATGAAATAATGCATATCTAGCATATAATATAGTGCCTGGCATATACCAGATGCGCAATAAAGTTTTCCTTTTATTATTATTATCATTATTATTATTACTACTACTACTACTATATTACTACTATTATTATTTCAATTTCTATGTGTCAGACTTTCTTGCTGCAAGAATCAGAAGCTGATCCTGGCTGATTAAATAGAAGAGAAGTTTATTTCAAAGATATTGGGAATGGCAGAGGACAAGTTCAAGGACAGTTTAGGAATGATGCCGAAGGCCTGACCTCAGGAGAAATCTGCTGTGGCAGTTGCAGGCCAGCTGAGCACAAGCGGAAACAACTTGGCCACAGTCACCCTCACAGAACCAGTCCTGCACCAGAGCTGGACGCCAACCCCCACACTGGTCCACAGATGTTTCTGAGGAGGCCCTGCTTCCTCAGACTGCTCCTTTGGGTGCATTGGACCAGCGAATCCTTGAGGAGTCAGACCCATAAGGCTGAGAACTCTTCAAACAGGAATTTTAAAATGTTGACAACCAGGCGTAAAACTTAACAATGTTCTGTACACTTGCCTCGCTAGCTGCCCAAATTTCACATAGACCCTCCTTCTATGCTGGAACTTGACAATGACAACAATTGTTACAACAACAAAAATTCCACAATGGGGTCATTAGGCATGGCTGCCCTGGTAGGTCCTTTCTGGAAAGACGGCTGCCCTAACAACTCAAACACTGGGGAGCTTGACTCCAGGCTGCTGAGCATAAAGTTTAGAGTTCTGGGATGGCTGGAGCTTTCCCTTAAAATCCAAATTTTTTTTGGCCACACTGCGCAGCACGCAGGATCTTAGTTCTCCAACCAGAGATCAAACCTGTGCCCCCTTCAGTGGAAGCACGGAGTCTTAACCACTGGACCAACAGGGAAGTCCCCAAATCCAGATAATTTTATGCCACTGAATCCCCAAGAGAGCACGTTACTAAAGAAAATGCTCTGGGCAGTTCTGCCTGATTCGGAGGAATGTGGGATTAAATAAATGTGGGATTAAACAAATATGTTTGACCACTGAATCCCTATCTGTTAACCTTGGGTGGAAATATATTCCAGGAGGAAAAGACTGTTCCAACACATGGAGGAATACTGCTGTATAGAAACCAGAGTTGATTTTGCAACTCTCAACTACATGGAATTGTTCTGAGGGTATTGATTAAATAACAGATGTTTAAAAAAAGAGAGAGAGATGCAAAAATTCTCAACAAAATACTAACAAACTGAATTCAACAGCACATTAAAAGGATCATACACCACAATCAAGTGGGATTTATCCCTGTGATGCAAGGATGGTTCAACATATGCCAATCAAACACTACATCAGTAGAATGAAATATAAAAACTATATGATCCTTTCAATAGATGCAGAAAAAGCATGTGACAAAATTCAACACCCATTTGTGACATAAACTCTCAGAAATTTGGTATAGAAGGAATGTACCTAAACATAATAAAGGCCATATATAACAAACCCAGAGCTAACATAATATACTCAATGGTAAAAAGCAGAAAGCTTTTCCTCTAAGATCAGGAACACGACAAGAGTGCCAAACTCTCATCAGTTAGAGTCAACATAGTACTACAAATCAAGCCAGAGAAATTAGGCAAGAAAAAGAAAATAAAAGGAATTCAAACTGGAAAAGAAGAAGTAAATTTGTCTTTCTTTGAAGATGATATGATCTTATATATAGAAATTTCTGAAGACTCTGCCAAAAACTGTTAGAACTAGTAAACAAATTTAGTAAAGTTACAGCATACAAAATCAACATACAGATATCAGTTGCATTTCTATACACTAACAATGGAATATCTGAGAGTGAAATTAAGAAAACAATCCCATTTACAATAGCATCAAAAGAATAAAATACTTACAAATAAATTAAACCAAGGAGATGAAAGATCTGTACACTCAAAACTTTAAGACTCTGATGAAAGAAATTGGAGAAGATGCAAATAAATGGAAAGTTATCTATGTTCATGGATGGGAAGAATTCATATTGTTAAAACATACATACTAGACAAAGTCTTCTAAAGATTCAATGCAATCTATGTCAAAATTCCAATGACTTTTTTCAGGGAAATAGAAAAAACAATCCTAACAATCCTAAAATTGGTGTGGAACCAGAAAAGACCTTGAGATTTAGCAATTCTGCATAAGAAGAACAAAGCTGGAGGAATCATGGTTCCTGATTTCAAACTAAATTATAAAGCTACCTTTCTCAAAACAGCATGGTATTGGCATAAAAATGGACACACAGACCAATGAACAGAATCAAGAGCTAAGAAATAAACCTACAAAAATATATGATCAACTAATCTTAGACACAGGTGCCAAGAACACACAATGGGGAAAAGATAGTTCCTCCAATAAATGGTGCTGGGAAAACTGGATAATCACGTACAAAAGAATAAAATCTGACCCTATCTTATACTCTCACAATAATTAACTCAAAATGGACTAAGGACTTATATGTAAAACCTAAAACTGTAAAATTCCTTGAAGAAAACAGGGAAAAAGCTCCTTGACATCAATCTTGACAATGATTTTTTTTTTGATATGACATCAAAAGCACAGGCAACAAAAGCAAAAATAAACAAGTAGAATAACATCAAACTAAGAAGCTGCTCAGTAAAGGAAACAATTAACAAAATGAAAAGGCAACCTATAGAAAAAAATATTTGCCAACCATATATCTCATTAGAGGTTAAGATCCAAAATATAAAAGTAATTCATACAATTCAACAGCAAAATACAAACAGCCCAATCAAAAAAAAAATGAGCAAGGGTTGGGCAGGCTCCTGCACCCCAGGCCCACCATGGGGGGCTCCTGCCCCAACCACCTCCTCCGCAGGCCCCGGGAGCAAATGCCAGCAGGTTGCCCACGTACAGTGGCACGGCTGAAACTGCAGCTGAGCCCCAGGGGCCGCATGAGTTAGGAAGTAGGGCTGAAATCTCTCCCCATGGCTGTGTGAGTCACGGATTTACACCTCTGCTGCTGGCTTTGTAAATTCGGCACCTGCAGGACATCTGAACGAACAACAGGTGCTTCTGTGGCTGGGACGAGTCTGGCCTTAGCAGCTGTGGGCTTTGTGGGTGCAGGTACACAAGGGCTAGCCTGGGCCAGGGTCTGAGCTGCCTCCATCGGTCCCACAACAGTTCCAGATGTGCAACTACTGTGGTAGATCTGTGCTGGTGGCCTTGTGAAAACAATGCCTGAGGGACACCAGGGCCAACTGCTGGCATTCCCACAGATAAGGCGGGGCCAAGGGTAGTGCCAGAAACAGTGTACTTGGGGCTTCCCTGGTGGCACAGTGGTTAAGAATCTGCCTGCCAATGCAGGGGACATGGGTTCGAGCCCTGGTCTGGGAAGATCCCACATGCTGCGGAGCAACTAGGCCCGTGAGCCACAACTACTGAGCCTGCGCGTCTGGAGCCTGTGCCCTGCAACAAGAGAGGCCGCGATAGTGAGAGGCCCGTGCACCACAATAAAGAGTGGCCCCCACTGGCCACAACTAGAGAAAGCCCTCGCACAGAAACGAAGACCCAACACAGCCAAAAACAAACAAACAAACAAATAAATAAATAAATAAAAAACAGAAACAGTGTACTTTGTGAGTCCACACAATGGGTGAAAAGTGAAACAACACTCATGGGTGAACAGCTCTGGCAGAGGAATACTTAGTGAGTCCTCTCCCAGTGAGAGTACTCCAATCCTGCCTACCTCACCGCACAGCTCAGAAACGGATCTGGGGGCTTCTATTCCAACAACTAGGGAGCAGACCCTGCCCTTGACAGGGCAGTGACAACCACAGAGCAAAGAGAAGGCCCCACCCAATATCCAATGCAGGCTATGGTCCCCACAACACCAGTCACACCTCCTATCAAGGGTATACAGCCAGCATACACTGAGGAAAGAGGCCGTAGGCATCCATACTAAAAACAGCCCTTGCATCAAAAAATAATAAACCCTGGCAGGTTACACAGGGATGCTCCCACATAAAAATAGCCCTCCAAGACCACAGTATATAATTGCTTCTCCTAAACTCATAGAGCAAGAGAAATATAAGTAAAATGAAGAAGCAGAGGAACCACTCCCAGTTTATAGATCAAGAGAACTCCCCTGAAAGAACAAACAATGAAACAGACCTCTTCAGTCTAATAGACACCAAGTTCAAAAAGGAGATAATGAAAATACTGAAGGACTTAAGAAAGGCTATTGACAGAAATGCAGATTACTGTAAAAGGAACTAGAAACTATAAGGAGGAGCCAAGAAAAGTTAGAAAATTCATTTGCAGAGATGAAAGCTGAACTAAAGGCAATGAATAGCAGAATGAATAATGCAGAAGAATGAATAAGTGATCTGGAAGATACAATAATGGAAATCACCCAATTAGAACAGCGAACAGAAACCCAAATGAACAAAAAAAAAAAAGAATGCAATATAAGAGACCTAGGGGATAATATAAAGTGTGCCAATCTGTGCATAATAGGGATCTCAGAAGGAAAGGAAAGAGAAAATGGGATTGCAAATGTATTTGAAGAAATTATGGCCGATAATTTTCTAAACCTAAAGGAGGAAATAGATATTCAGGTACAGGAAGCACAGAGAGTCCCAAACAAGATAAATGCAAACAGACCTACACCAAGACATATTATAATTAAAAGGGCAGAAGTTAGAGATAAAGAGAGGATTCTGAAGGCAGAAAGAGAAAAACAAAGACTTAGTTACAAGGGAACACCCATAAGGCTATCACCTGATTTCTCTACAGAACTGCAGGCCAGAAGGGAGTGGCAAGATATATTCAAAGTCCTGAAAGGGAAAAATCTGCAACCTAGGATACTCTACCCAGCAAGATTATCATTTAGAATAGAAGGAGAGATAAAGAATTTCTCAGACAAGCAAAAACTAAAAGAATACAGCAATACTAAACCTATCCTAAAGGAAATATTGAAAGGTCTTCTATAAATAGAAAAGAAGTAAAAATCTATAGAAAAGAGGAAGTCACAATTGGAAAGTAAATCACTTAAATAAACCAGAACACAGATTTTTTTTAAAAATCAAAAATTTTCTGTAAAGCAATAATAACCACAATGAACAGCAAAAGGATAAACATGAAGATGTAAAAGAGGACATCAAAATTATAAAATGTGGGGGAGGAGAGTAAGAAAATGCAGAATTTTTTTTTTCTAGAATGTGTTTGAGCTTATATGACTATCAGTCTAAAGCAAGTAGATATAGGGAAACCAGCAACCACAAATCAAAAACATACAATAGGTCCACAAAAAAAAAAAAAAGAAAGAGAGACCATAAGCATAATACAAAAGAAAATCATCAAACCAAAAAAGGAAACACAAAAAGAAAAAGAGAGGGACAAAGATAAAAGATGAAATATAAAACCAATGGGAAAACAAAGTTTAATGTATGGGAAATACAAAGTTTAAATGTCAATGGACTAAATTCTCCAATCAAAAGACACAGAGTGGCATGGGACTTCTCTGGTGGTCCAGTGGTTAAGACTCTGTGCTTCCACTGCAGTGGGTGTGGGTCCAATCCCTGGTGGGGGAACTAAGATTCCACATGCCGTGCCCTGCATGCCATGCTGTGCACGCCGTGCCATACGGAAAAAAAAAAAAGACACAGAGTGGCAGATTGGATAAAAAAAAAAAAAAACAGAGCCTATAATATGCTGCCTACAAGAGACCCACTTTAGGGTAGAGGACATACATAGATTGAAAGTAAGGGGATGGAAAAATATATTTCACGAAAATGGAAATGACAAGAAAGCAGGGGTCACAATATTCATATCAGACAAAACAGACTTTAAAACAAAGGCTATAAAGGAAGATAAAGAAGGACACTATATAATGATAAAGGGATCTATACAAGGAGAGGCTATTACACCCATCAATCTATATGGCACCCAATATAGGAGCACCCAAATACATAAAACAAATACTAACAAGACATAAAGGGAGAAATTGATGAGAATACAATAATAGTAGTAGACTTTAACACCACACTCACTTCAAGGGACAGATCTTTGAGACAAAAAATCAATAAGGCAACAGAGATCCTGAATGATGCAATAGAACAGTCAGACCTACTTGATGTTTTCGGGACATTACATCCAAAAACAGCAGAACACACCTTTTCAAGTGCACATGGAACATTCTCTAGGATTGACCACAAAACAAGCCTCAAGAAATATAAGAATACAGAAGTTATTTCAAGCATCTTTTCTGACCACAATGGCATGAAACTAGAAATCAACCACAGAAAAAGAAACTAGAGAAAAACAATTACATGGAGACTAAACAACATGCTACTAAAAAACCAATGGGTCAACAATGAAAATCAAAGAAATTAAAAAATACCTTGAGGCAAATGACAATGAAAACACAACCATACATAATCTATGGGATGCAGCAAAAGCTGTTCTTGAAGGGACGTTCATAGCAATACAGGCCTTCTTCAAGGAACAAGAAAAATCTCAAATAGACAACCTAACCCAACACCTAAAAGAATTAGAAAAAGAAGAACAAACAAAATCTAAAGTCACCAAAAGGAAGGATATAACAGAGATCAGAGAGGAAATAAATAAAATAGAGATTAAAGAGACAATAGAAAAAAATCAATAAAACCAAGAGCTGGTTCTTTGCAAGGGTAAACAAAATTGACAAACCTTTGGCCAGGCTCACCAAGAAGAAAAGAGAGAAGACCCAAATAAACAAAATAAGAATGAAAGAGGAGAAATCACAACTGATATCACAGAAATACAAAAAACCATTAAGAGAATGCTATGAACAATTATATGCAAACAAATTCAACAACCTAGAAGAAATGGACAAGTTTCTAGAAACATACAGCCCAACAAAATTGAATCAAGAAGAAATAATTTGAATAGACCAATCACTAGAAGTAAACTAGAATCTGTAATTTTAAAAATTCCCTGCAAACAAAACTCCAGGACCAGACGGCTTCATAGGCAAATTCTACCAAACATACAAAGGAGAACTTATACTGATCCTTCTCAAACTCTTCCAAAGACTGAAGAGGAAGGAACTCTCCCAAAGACATTCTATGAAGCCTCCATCACCTGCTACCAAAACCAGACAAAGACACTACCAAAAAAGAAAATTACAGGTCCATATCTTTAATTAATATAGATGCAAAAATTCTCAACAAAATATTAGCAAATGAAATCCAACAACACGTAAAAAAGATCATACACCACAACCAACTTGGATTCATCCCAGGGTCACAAGGATGGTTTAACATAGCAAATCAATCAATGTGATACACCACATCAGCAAAAGACAAAAACCACATGATCATCTCAATAGATGCAGAAAAAGCATTTGATAAAATTCAACATCCATTCATGATAAAAAACCCTTACAAAAGTGGGTATAAAGGGAACATATCTCAACATAATAAAAGCTATTTATGACAAACCCACAGCCAATATAATACTCATTGATGAAATGCTGAAAGCCATCCTGCTAAAATTGGAACAAGACAAGGATGCCCACTCTCACCACTTCTCTTCAACATAGTACTGGAAGTCCTAGCCACAGCAATCAGACAAGAAAAAGAAATAAAGAGTATTCAAACTGGTAGAGAAGAGAAAAATTGTCATTGTACGCAGATGACATGATACTATATATAGAAAACACTAAAGACTTCACACAAAAACTACTAGAACTGATAAACAAATTTAGAAAGGTAGCAGGATGAAAGATTAACATACAGAAATTGGTTGCATTTTTTTACGCTAACAGTGAAATATCAGAAAGGGAATGTAAACAAACAATCCCTTTTAAAATCTCATCAAAAATAAATAAATAAATAAAATGCTTAGGAATAAACCTCATCAATGAGGTGAAAGACTTATATGCTGAGAACTACAATACATTAATAAAGGAAACTGAAGATCATTTAAAGAAATGGAAAGATAGCCCATGCTGTTGGATTGGAAGAATTAATATTGCTAAAATGGCCATACAACCCAAAGGAATCTACAGATTTAATGCAATCCCTATCACATTACCCATGACATTTTTTACAGAACTAGAACAAATAATCCTAAAATTTATTTGGAACCATAAAATACCCAGAATTGCCAAAGCAATCCCTAGGAGAAAGAACAAAGCAGGAGGCATTACACTCCTAGACTTCAGACAATACTACAAAGCTACAGTAATCAAAACAGTGTAGTATTGGCACAAAAACAGACATAGGGATCAATGGAACAGCCTAGAGAGCCCAGAAATAAATCCACACACCTATGGACAATTAATTTTTGAAAAAGGAGGCAAGAATATACAATGGGGAGATGACAGTCTCTTCAGCAAGTGGTGCTGGGAAAGTTGGACAGCCACATGTAAATTAATGAAGTTAAAACACACCCTCACCACCATATACAAAAATAAACTCAAAATGGCTTAAAGACTTAAATATAAGACAAAATACCATAAAACTTCTAGAAGAGAACATAGGCAGAACATTCTCTGACATAAATCATACCAATGTTTTTTTAGGTCAGTCTCCTGAGGCAATAGAAATAAAAGCAAAGATAAACAAATGGGATCTAATCAAACTTATAAGCTTTTGCATAGCAAAGAAACCATAAACAAAACAAAAAGACAACCTACAGACTGGGAGAAAATATTTGCAAATGATGGAACCGACAAGGGCTTAATTTCCAAAATATACAAACAGCTCATACAGCTCAATATCCAAAACACAAACCAACCGAATCCAAAAATGTGCAGAAGACCTAAATAGACATTTCTCCAAAGAAGACATACAGATGGCCAATAGGCACATGAAAAAATGCTCATCACCACTAATCATTAGAGAAATGCAAATCAAAACCACAATGAGGTACCACTTCACACCAGTCAGAATGGCCATCATTAAAAAGTCTACAAATAATAAGTGCTGGAGAGGGTGTGGAGAAAAGGGAACCCTCTTACACTGTTGGTGGGAATGTAAATTGGTGCAGTCACTATGGAAAACAGTACAGAGGTTCCTCAAAAAACTAAAAATACAATTGCCATAGGATCCAGCAATCCCACTCTTGGGCATATACCCAGACAAAACTATAATTTGGAAAGATACATGCACCCCTATGTTCATAGCAGCACTTTTTGTGATAGCCAAGACATGGAAACAACCTAAATGTACATCGACAGATGAATGGATACAGATGTGGTATACATATACAATGGAATATTACTCAGTCACTAAAAAGAATGAAATAATGACATTTGCAGCAACATGGATGGACCTAGAGATTATCGTACTAAGCAAAGTAAGTCAGAAAGAGAAAGATAAATACCATATGATATCACTTATATGTGGAATCTAAAATACAACACAAATGAACATATCTATAAAACAGAAACAGACTCACAAACATAGATAACAGACTTGTGGTTGCCAAGGGGGAGGGAGGCTGGGGGAGGGAAGGATTGAAAGTTTTGGATTAGCAGATGCAAACTATTATATATAGGATGGATAAACAACAAGGTCCTACTGCATAGCACAGGGAACTCTATTCAATATCCTGTGACAAACCATAATGCAAAGAATATGAAAATATATATATGTACAACTGAGTCACTTTTCTGTACAGCAGAAATTAACACAACATTTTAAATGAATTATACTTCAATAAAATTTTAAAAAATAAAATAAAATGGGCAAAGGACCTAAATAGGTATTTATAAGGATGACATACAAATGGCCACCAGGCACGTGAAAAGATGCTCAACATCACTGATCATCAGGAAAATGCAAATCAAAACCACACTGAGATATCACTTCACACCTGTTAAAATGGCTATCATTAAAAAGATAAAAGTGTTCCCAAGGATGTGAAGAAAAGGGAATCCTTGTGCACTGTTGGTGGTAATGTAAATAGGTGCAGACACTAAGGAAAACAATATGGAGAGTCCTCAAAAAATTAAAAGTAGAGCTACCATATAATCCAGCAATCCCACTTCTTGGTATATATACAAAGAAAATAATATTACTATCTAGAAGAGATATCTGCAGCCCCAAGTTTATTATACCATTATTCACAATAGCCAAAACATAGATATATGTGTAAATGGAAAAATACTATATATATTTTCTATTTTTGTTAGCTTTACTTTTTTTAATTTTTTTAACATTTGGCCCAGATTTTAATTTTTTCATTGTCAATGTGCTTTTCTTGTATTGCTTCTTCATGAGCTGCTATACGTAGAGAAACCTTCCTTAACCTGAAATCATGTAAATATTTACCTGTGTTCTCTTCTAATCCTATCAATGGGCACTACTTCTAGAAAAAAATATATATAATAGTATATATATTCTATTTCTCCGGAGAACCCTGACTAATACAAAGCCCTTGAAATTCTGCATGTTTTCTGCTCCAAAGGATCTGAAGATGTGAGACTCAAATCAGTCACTTGAATTCACTAAATTTCATATCAGTTCTGTATCCATCTTCACTGCTGCATCCAGACATTTTCTCTATTCTCACACTAGCTACAACCTCAGCTATCAAAGCTAGGAAAGCAACTTCATCACTGATGTCACTTAGGCATTATTTTCCATAGATTGGGACTATGCTATTATGGCATTTAGAGAGTGCTACTTCTAACTGCAAAATGCTTTATTACTCTCAGTATGCCTCAGCTATGGAGTTGCTTGATTAATTTTATTCTCAGATGTAGGACATACACTGCCCAGACATATAAGCCCAGGTGCTGTGCCCGTGGTAGTGGTGGTGGTAATGGTGGTGTGTTTGTATACATATGCATACTTGAGAGTCTTTATATAAATATAAAACTTAACTATCTAAATACTAAGATGCTTGTTCCTAGTGTCTCATAACCTTTACTCTTACAAATATGGTTGTGGGGAACCCTGCTGTGTTAAGCAATTAGTAAATCCTCCTGCCCTGGGCTGGACACTGAGGGGAGGGATATTAAGGAAAACTGACAACTTCTGTCCTATGAGAACTCACAGTAGAATGGAACAATCAGGATCAAGAAACAAACAAACAGGGCTTCCCTGGTGGCGCAGTGGTTAGGAATCCGCCTGCCAATGCAGGGGACACGGGTTCATGCCCCGGTCTGGGAAGATCCCACATGCCGCGGAGCGGCTAGGCCCGTGAGCCACAACTACTGAGCGTGCGCGTCTGGAGCCTGTGCTCCACAACAAGAGAGGCCGCGACAGTGAGAGGCCCGCGCACCGCGATGAAGAGTGGCCCCCGCTTGCCACAACTGGAGAGAGCCCTCGCACGGAAGCGGAGACCCAACACAGCCATAAATAAATAAATTAATTAATTAAAAAAAAAAAAGAAACAAACAGAAAAAGACAACTCTAAGTATCAGAAACTTAAAAAAATTAAATATACAAATATCAGCTATAACTTAACAAGACACAGACACCAGAATGGTTTTTACAGTTCATTTCAGCTCTAAATGTCTAAGAAGTGGGAATTCACATTTGGCTAGGACTTGAGACCTTTGTGTCTACATACAGGTGTCATGATCATCAGCTGGTTCTAATGCTGGTCTAGAGGAACAGATTATCCAATTTCCTTAAGACTCTGTGTTAATATCAAATAAGGTGCAAGTTCTCAATACTTGATGAATTATAAAATGTCTCTGCCCCTTCCTCCTTCTACCTCATCTCTTTTTTCACTATCTATTAATTTATGAAAAAAATATTTTTATATTTTCATAAAATATAAAATTCATTTATAATATCTACAATTGAATAGGTTCTATGTTAAGCAGAAGAAATATAGAGATAAAAAAATTCAGTCCCTTCTCTTATAGAGTTCACAATTTAACAGCAGTAGACAAACAACTGCAGGATAGGGTGAAAAATCCTACCAGTCTGGGGAAAAGAGGGACAGAAGAAGACATGGGGGACTCCCCTGGTGGTCCAGTGGTATAAAACACAGGGGACGCGGGTTCGATCCCCGGTCAGGGAATTAAGATCCCACATGCCACGGGGCAACTAAGCCCGTGTGCCACAACTACTGAGCTCAGGAGCCTCAACTAGAGAGCCTGCGTGCTGCAAACTACAGAGCCCACACGCTCTGGAACTTGCGTGTCACAACTACAGAGTTTACATGCCCTGGAGCCTATGTGCCACAAGTAGAGAAGAGAAAACCCGCACACCGCAACTAGAGAGAAGCCCGTGTACCACAACAAAAGATCCCGCATGTCTCAGTGAAGATCCTGTGTGCCACAACTAAGACCTGATGCAGCCAAAAATAAGTTAAATAAATAAATAATAAATAAAATCTTAAAAAAAAAGGAAAAGAAAAGAAAAAGACATGGGAGGCTTCCTGGAAGAAATGTTACTCACAGTGAAACTTGGAAGATGAATAGAAATCTGTAGTGTGTGTATGTAGAGGGTGGAAGGTTTATGTGGTTAGAGGGGAAAGGTCATAAGCATTGTGCACCATCTCTGAGAGAAGCACTATCAAAATAAACAATGATCCACTATGCTTCTATAACTCTTTGCTGGTTTACAAAGCACTTCCTTCTTGGCTAAATAGACATTGACAGAAATAGACAAGAAGTGACAGAATCTCAATCTCCAAATCCACAAGGAGCTACCTGCTGGCTTCAGCCACTTCGGCAGGGTTCTGGAAATAAAAATCATGCCGAAATGTAGATCTTCGAAATATAGATCATACAGACCTAGAAAATATATGGTATTTACTAAAAGCTAGGGCTATGGCCCTAAATCAATGAGTATTTTCCTACCCTAGAGAACTGGACTAAGCAAAAAATTCCTTTGGTGTAGACCACTGATTTTCATACTGTGTGCATTGGGGCCCCAGTGTTCTCAAGAAGGGCCACAGAGTGGGACACTGAGCAGGCAGATGCCTAATATTTTACTCAATATTTTATTGGTTTATGTATCAGAATTTTGCCTAACACTTTTCATAAAAAGGGTTCTGCTGCTCTTTTAGCAAAAGTTTAAAACCGCTGTCCCAGTGCCTTATATATTGATTGACTCTATTTTTCAAGAATGGTATCTGGAATATCCTTAATCTCTAATAAAATTTAGAAAGATATAATGGTGGATTCTGTTGTCTTAAGGTCTTTCCTGAAATCCTCTTCTTCCTTTGAGCAACCTCTCCCTATATCCAACCCCTCTGGATCCCCATTTCCATATCGTTTTTAAATTTTTTATAATAATATCCATTCTTTTTCTTTTTCTTTTTTTTTTTTTTTTTTTGCCACACCACACAGCTTGTGGGATTTTAGTTCCCCAACCACGGACTGAACGCAGACCCTCAGCAGTGAAAGCACAGAGTCCTAACCACTGGACCACCAGGGAATTCCCTCTCCATATCTTTTTGATTCATACCGGCCATTGCTAAATTCAGTGTGGTCTCAAGATGCTATTCTTTCCTGTGAGGAAGGGAACCTGTATTTATAACAAGAAATCCTCCAAGTAAAATCTGTGGCTTTGCATCATCTCCACCATCCAAGCCTCCTACTCTTTAGTTTATATTCAATGACTCTGGTAAGTTCCCAGGGCCTTCTTGTCCCATCTGGCCTTTTTCTGCCTGTATAGCTGCTGCCTCTACCACCTCCTCTAGAGGAGGTGCCTGTAACTTTTGAGACCAGCAGATTCACCCTTTGCTCCTATATTTGTCCTGGTTGTAGATTTTCCTCAAAAGATGTTTTAATTGTACTTGCTACTGTTGATGCTTCATAAGCCAGTACATTCATGGGCCCAGAGAAAACTGATGTGTACTCAGCCATGTGCTCTCCTCCTAAACTCTTTTCTCTACCTTAAAATTACTCAGGACTATGTACTTTAAACAGTAGCATGCACATACTTTTCTGCCACTCCTTTCTACTGCTAGACGTACTTCCTCTGTGCTCACCCCATTTCTTTTATGAATGCTCAGCTGGGTTTTAAAAGTTCCAATCTGTTTCTTAATTTGCTTCTGCATTTTCTCTCAGCTTTTTTATTTTTGCAAGTAACAAAAACTGAATGCAAACTCTCATAAGTAAAACAATCTATGCAATTGGGAAGCCCAAGGGATGCTAACTTCAGGCATAGCTGAGTCTAGCAGTTTTCAATTCATGCTTCTTCTCTCTTCCCTCTTCCCTCTTCTCTCTCTTTCTCTCTCTCTCCCTCTCTCCCTCTCTCTCTTTCATTTTTCAGCTCATCTTTCTCCTGTATTGGCCAGTTCTCAGGCAAACTCTCTCCATATGTCAACAAACGTGCCCCTTGGCACCTGTGATTTTAGAAGCAAAGGGACTTTTTTTCAGTAACCCTATCAGAAAAGGATACCAGTTGCCCTTGTCTAAGGCACATATACATCCATGGACCAATCATGGGAGAAGAAGAGTGTCTATTGACCAGTCTAGACCCCCGACACCCACCTTCAACTCCCTCTCTCACCCTTGGCCTCATCACAAAGAAGGAAGGGGCTCTGCAATTATCAGTCAACCAGAATTATATGGCCTAGTGTTAAGGCAGTTCACAAAAAGAAGCAAATAAAATAAGAAATAGATATAAGAATTAGCATTATTTGTTGAATTCAATGTCTTCCTTCCCTTGTTAATCCTCTCACAGTTCCTTATTTTATTGCAAAATTTAAAACTTATTTAAGCTAATGCACTTCCACTTTGAGTTTCTGATATTCTCCCTCAAAACCTTAAGCAGTAGCTTTAATTCTTACACCAAATTCTGAGCCTTTAATCAGCTGATTGTGTTTTCCCTTTGTCTGGAAGCAAACAGCTCTGAGATCCAAAGTGTCCTGGGTGAAATCCTTCTTAAAATTGCTTGCTTCATCTTTGGGTTTGCAATAAATCTGCTAATTTTATTTGGGGGGGGGGGTATAGTTGTTTTACAATGTTGTGTTAGTTTCTACTGTACAGTGAAGTGGAGTTCCCTGTAAATCTGCTAATTTTTTTCCCTCCACTCAGCCCAAGGGAATACATTCTTGATATAATATGAACCCCAACATTTCTCTATTTCTTGTTTCTTCTAGAAATATATATCAGGCATGGATAGATGGTTGACAAATGGTAGATGACAGATGGACAGACATATGTACAAACAAATAAAGAGAACCAAATAGAACAGAAGCCATCCCACTAACCAGTAGTTGGCAATTCCAATCCATACCAGGAGTAAGCCTAACCAGGCTCTAAAGCAGTACATTCCCACTCCCCAGCAACACGCAATGAGATCCCTTCCCAGTGCCAGACACTCTGCCTCTAGCCAATGCTCTTTGAAGCTCTTTGAGCAGATTTTCCCTAAATAGGGAAATGGAGAAATGACTCCCTATACCTCCCAAAGCCAGATTGCTCCAAGTAGATGGTGGTTTTCCAGGTGATCTTACTGCATACATCTCCTGACTGAACCCCAGAAAATAATCCCTCTTCCTATCATCCCATCAGTTAGAGGCCATAATCAAGATGTCTCCCAAATCAGGAATATTTTTCTCTCCACATAAGATATCAACCACCAGAAACTGCTCTAAGTCTTAAAATCCCTAAATAAACTTGCCTCCCAAAATTCAGTTCCTGATACATATCCTAACTCCCATCAGATCAACTATGCAAATGATAGTCATATCTCTGAGAGGTAAGACCAGGCTCAGTCTGATTATATCCTCCCATGAACACAAGAATGACAAGAGAGGCACCCTTCTTTTTACCCATACCATCTCTCTCCTAAATCATCCCTTCATCTCTATCCTAATCTACTTGATCTTTAAAGGGCCAAGAGACACAAACCAATAAGAGATACCACATGGGAATCACAGAAGAAAAATATAATAGAAATCCAAAAAGGAAGTGGTCAAAGTGAACACATCACCCAGAAAAGGGAGGCCTTCAGGAAGTTTACCAAGGGACATCTCAGGAAAAATATTTGCCCCTGTTATAAAGGTTTTTTCAGCAAAACTCACTGAGCAATCTAGAACTTCCTCAGCCACCTTTGCTTTTCTACACATACAAACAAAAACTACTTTATATAACCCCAACATATAACAGTAATAAATATTGCATAGAGACCCTACAGTAATGAGGTAGAAAGTTTACTTAATTGAAAGAAATGTATGCTTACTTTATGCTCTTTGCTAAAGAAAAAATTATTTTTGTCAGTAATGTAGCCATTAGCATTCTTAAAGAAGATAATTTTGGAGAGGTAGAGCTCCATGTTCAAAAAATGATTAATGCTCAATAAACAGTACAGAATGGAGATCAAATGGGTACATTCAGTCAGATCTTGTTTCAAATCCCAGCTTCAAATGGGGAATCCTGGGTAAGTTACTTAATCTCTCTGAGCCTCAATTTTCTCTCCAGGAAAATGTAAACTTCTCTCCTAGGGTTCTAGGGAGAACAAGGTAGAAATATGACCCAGAGCACCCAATAGATAATAGATAATAAACAGCAGACTTTTATTATAAGTCTATTGTAGTTGAAGAATTGGAGAGTGGTAACACTTCCTTTTCTCCCTAGACCTAGTAAATAATCTTAAGTGTAAGAATGAACCATTAGTTCATTTAGAATCCACTGCCTAAACAAAAAGTCCAATTTAGCCAGGCAAGAGTTTACTCAAACCAACTCTACTATGAAATTTTATATGGTAATATTTCACAGTCGTGCTATAATAGATTTACCCAAGTCCTATCAATCAACAACTCTTCAATTTCTCTATCCCCAATCTGAAGTATTTCAACAAAATGCATCTTCTTCTACCTTTATGTGTCAGCACTGTCTCTTCTCTAGATTACAAAATGACAGCAATAAACAGATAATTGTTTCTGAGTCACTCTAGAATTGTACTTTCTTAGTATATCAGCACTGGAACCAAAAACATGCTTGACCTTAAAACTTTTTCTCCAAGAAAATAATTAGAACATCCAATTACTAAGAAATAATCAACGTTCTTGCAAAGTAAATTCTCAGATATTTTGCAGTTTTTCATTTTCTGCCCTTCAAGTTAAGAAAACATAAAAATAAAAGGAAATAATAACTCTATGTGACATAGTACTCACTAAAGATACTGAGAACATGCTCTCGAGTATAAGAAAGAAAAATTGAATCAGAGTCAAAAAACCTAGGGTTGAATCCCACCCTCACTGCTCATCAGCTTTCAACCATGTAAACTCTCTAAACTTCAGTTTTCTCATCTGTAAAATGAGAATAATAAAATGTACCTCAGAGAGTAACATAAAAATTAAACGGAAAATGCCATCTCCATGCTTTCATATAGTAGGTTCTTTAAAAAAAAAAAAAGTATAAAATGCCTAAATACTCCTGCAATTATCTCTCCTTCCTTAGTCATAAGAAAGAAAATTAAATCAGTTAATCATGGCATTTCCTAGTAGATCACTAGTTTTCCAGTAGTTTTAGTGCCAGAACTATTTTCTCAAGCAAAACTTTATGTAGAAGCGTAAAACATTATGTTAAAATACAGCCAGAAGCAGAGCTGCTTCTTTCAACCACCTACCCACCCATCCATTCAGGCACTGAATATCATTGGTGTCAGGCACTGTGCGAGACACTGGGAATACAAAGAATAAGACATGGCTCCAGCTTTCAAGGAAACTGGCATATTATCATGTTTACTGTCTTCTGGATGAATCTTAGATGCTGGTTGGTTCAAAGTGAAGGATCCTGGATAGCTACACAAAAACTAAGGTCAGAAGTAGGGGTACATGAAATGGGATATTTGCTGCAGACCCAGCATAATATAACCCAGAATCAACATCTTGAGTGAGACTGCTTAGAAACGAGGAACAAGTCTGAAACTTGAGTGCACAAGAACAGATGGAGAACAAGAAGTAATTACCATAGGAAGGCTCAACACTTAAGCCAAACAAGGCAAAGTAAGGATTCCAGAGGCAGACACTGGAAAGATCTCATGTGGTGATCATTTACTGGGGAGGGGTTATAATTCAAGGGGCATGGCTGCTTAAGGGTTGGGTAGAAGGAAGTAGTAAATGGCTTACAGCCAGTTTGGAGGCGAAGGTTATAAAAGTATAGGAAAACACATTCAATAATATAATAATATGTGACATTTTAGAAGTATAAGGTTCAGTAAGGTACTGCATCCTAAGTGAAACATTGATGATTTACAGTGCATTTAGAGGAAAGAACTGCATGAGTAAAATGGTTCAGATATTATTTCAGGCAAGGTTTGTGAGAGGCAACTGAGTTTATTTGGCCTGGAGAAGAAAGGGTTAGGGATGCCGTGATAGCTTACTTCAAATATCTAAATGGCTATGGAGGAGAAAGGAAATAACATTCTGAGCAACCCTACAAAAGCCATTCCCAGAGCTTTCACTATGATCCCTAGTCTCTTCTGAGATCCAAACAAATAAATCTAACTATTATATAAACTGAATAATCTTGGCTGTCCACTTGAACTTTAAACATAGTTGCCTAAAACTGACTGTGTTATACTTCTCTCCAAAACTTCTACTCATTCTATAATCCGTATCCTTTTTTATTGGCATGTCCATCTTAGCCACCATGAAAGAAACCTGGAAATTTCTATAGTATGTCCACATCAATTTAACTACTAAATTCTCTTCATTCTGCTTCCTTCACATACAAAGGGAGTTTTCTAAAAAACTATGACCATAGAGTAGCTCCCTACCTAAAACTCTTGAATGGATCTCAGTAGAAAGTAGAGTAGACTTTCCCAAGGCACATGGTATCAAGTATAGTCTTATGGACAGGGTTTGCGTGAGTGGGTAGGAGTGTCTCAGGTAGAGAAGTTTGGGAAGCAGTTTAATCAAAATCTCTCTTAATGATCACAGTCAACATTAGCATACTAAAGTCTGAGAAATATTTCAGTAAAGAATATTGTTCTAAATCTGTGCGATCAGTATCTCTTAGTTGTTTTTTCTTTGACCACAATATCTCTTAATTTTCCAAACAGTTACTATCCTATAAAATATATTTCAGTGAACATTGGACTATAAAATGAAATGGCCTATAAAGCCATTCATAAGAAGTTTTCAACTTTATCTACTACTGTATTTATCGATTAATCAATTCAGGATATATTTATGGAACAGCTACAATATTATGTGCTAAGGATACAGTGGTGAACAACTAGACATGGTTCCTGCCCTCAACTATTTACTTATCGTTTCCAAAAATTACAACAATTTTTATTTCTCCAAGCCTTTGCCCATACCATGCCTACTAAGTGGAATGCCTTTCACTTGACAAACTCTTCCTCATTCTTCATCTACTTACACCCTTAACTATTGCTCCTTGACCACAGAATGTATCTTGTTTATTTCTATTTTTCTATGCTTAGCAGAGTACCTGACACATAGTTCTATTCAATAAATTGTATTAATAGATAGATAAATGAATTAAGATATTAAAATGTCTTATTTTAATATTTTGAGAAATTACATTTTTTAATGAAAACATGTACTTTTGTAATAGTTACTTCAAGTGTAAAAATATTAATAATTTATTACTTTAGGGAGATGCTTATTAGTGTTTCTTTTTAAATTTTATCTTCTGACTTCTTATCATACTTGTTTGGCATAAGTTATAGGTACACCTGTCATGTTCATAATTGTACATGAAGTACTAATTTGCAAGAGTTTTAAAAATTTATGTTACATGGATATTGAAGTAAAATAGCAATTAAAAAACTGAAGTTAAATTTTAAATGATCTAATCTCAGAAAGTCACAAATATACTTGTAAAATTGCTTTGTCTTATCACTAACATACACTAAGTATCACAAATGTTCACCTTTTGGCATTTCATATGCTTGATGAAGCTAATTGGAACCAGCATGATTTGTCAATGGGTTGAGAAGTTGGAGAGGTAAATTATTTTTTTACACTAACAACAGTGAATATGCTAGATTTTTATAGACCATATATGGTTAGAATGTTACCTAAATCTATTACAGTCAACAAATGGATCACTCTGGTGAATGGGGCCAAAAGAATACAGAAAATTTATAAAGACATGTTTATACACCAGTGAAGATAAAGAAAGAGACATGGTATAAATGGGGAGAAATAAACTTGAAGAGGCTAAAGACTGACAAAAGACAGACAACCGTAGAAGCTAGATGACAGATATGTGGGGGTCATTATACCAGTCTATCTACTTTTGTGTATAAATTCTTCCATAATAAAGTTTAAAAGCAGGGAGTGAGGAAAGTAGGGAAGGAAGCAAGGAAAGGAAGGAGGGAAGAAAAGAGAAAGGAAAGAGCAAAAAAGAGGAAAGTGTAATGAAAAAGGAGAAAAAGAAAACAAACACAAGGAAAGAAAAATATCTTCTAACCAAGCCTGACTGTATCATGGAAACATTTGGTTGGCCCATGATTCAGTACACTTGATCATGTGGGTTCCTTTTGAAACATAATAATGGCTAGTATTTATTGAATACTTCTTGTTTGTATGCTGGAGCTTTACATGTATTATCACACTTAGTCTTTGCAAGAACCCCATGAGATTAGTACTATTACTATCCACATTGATCCATGAGAAACTGAAAGTTAGAGAGAAGTGACTTGCACAAGGTCTCACAGCTGATAAGTGACTGCCAAATTTCAAGCCAGAAATGTCTGACTACAGGGACAGAATTATCACATGCTACTCTATGTTTTATATACAGTTCATCTGTACATCTTACTCTAACTTGTATTTTGATTTAGGTTGATCCAAGGCTGTCATGGTAAAGTGCTGTTGAGTAATTGGGGTGTCTGGAACCAGAATGTAAACTAAAATATACTTCATAAGAGAAGTCATTTTACTTTCAAATTAAAATCCACTTATATATTAATGGGCCCAAGAGAATATTTTTATTTATTTACTTATTATAAATTTATTTATTTTATTTATTTTATTTTTGGCTGCATTGGGTCTTCGTTGCTGCACGCGGGCTTTGCTCTAGTTGTGGCGAGCAGGGGCTACTCTTTGTTGCAGTGCACGGGCTTCTCATTGTAGTGGGTTCTCCTGCTGTGGAGCACGGGCTCTAGGCATGCAGGCCTCAGAAGTTGTGGCACGCGGGCTCAGTAGTTGTGGCTCACGGGCTCTAAAGCACAGGCTCAGTAGTTCTGGTGCACGGGCTTAGTTGCTCCGCGGCATGTGGGATCTTCCCGGACCAGGGATCGAACCCGTGTCCCCCGCATTGGCAGGCAGATTCTTAACCACTGTGCCACCAGGGAAGCCCAAGAGAGAATATTTTTAAATGGCATTACATTTAAAAGCTTATTGATGCCTACTGCAAATATTCTATTTTAATAAACAAGTTTTTAAACACATAGCAATGACAAATTTCAGTTCAAAATTGAAATGTGCCAGCAATACAGCATTACTTCTATATAACAAGTCTTAAATTATACTTTGGGCACCCATTCCACCATGTGTAGGCACCTATGTTTTCAGATAATTTGAGGCCTCCCCACCCTATCTCTAATACTACATCTACATTCAGAACATTTCTGTAGCATGGCAGCATAGGAAGGAACTAGTGAAGAGGTGTATCTGATCCTTCAATGCCATCAAAAACGCAAAACGGCATCCCATGAGATATTCCTGCCTACTCTTCAGTCATCAGTACACATGGATTTCTGCAGCTCTCCTCCATGTCAAGCTCACAAAGCTTCTTCAGGTCCTGTTTACTTTCTCTCAGTGGCTTCTCTGTCCTCTCCAAAGTTTCTTCAGTACTCTGGAGCAATAAGAAATTCAAAGGGGCTACCTAAGCATTCCTGTTAAACCACCAAGCAACTCTTTCAACTATACTGTGCCCCCTATCTGCTAGGTAATGCGCATTATAAGATTTTGTTAGCTCCTTGCACTGTACCCAGAGATAAAGCTTCTCTTGTCTGCCTGTTATACCAGCCCAATCTTAGATCTCAGTCCAGGGTTGAGGTGAGTAGGGCACAAGGCTACTTCACAGTGATCCACCAGCATCTAAGCTCTATTATGCCCCTCAATATAAGAAAACTTTCCCAGTCTCCAGGCGGGGAAAATACTGGCTCTCATTGATAACATATTTTTCTGTGTACGCTGGTTTTACCAAGAGTCTGAATTTCAGACAAGTGTTTGATTCGTTGTTATTTTTACTTTGTGTTTTTCCTTTCCAAAGTAGAGAAAGCAGAATTCCTTAGCTGTTTAGGTTGGGTAAATGTCTGTGGAATTCAAAAAAATCCATAGGGAAAAAACCGTAATTAATATTTCAAAATATTGCACACCACACAAGGAAAATATGCTTTGCTTTGTATATAAAATATATCTCAGTTCTTTTATCACAAAACTTAAAAAGTACATGATATTCTTAAATCTAATCTAGGCTCCTTCTGTAGGTAATAGAAAAGAACTGTAGAAGGAAAAATTAAAATTCAGTAACATACTCTTAATGATGGAGGTGATATACAGTATCATGATGTACTAACTCATTCTGCTGCTATTCCTGCTGTCCTAGTCAATTATGGGGATAGGCATACATGCATATTGCATGTATTAAATATTTTAATTATTGAATGTCTGATATGTGCCGAGTACTCTGCAAGGCACTAGCAATATAAAAATCAGTTGTGAAGAGAATTCTAGCTTCCACTCTGTGACTTAGAGAATTGAAGAGAGTATTCCTTCCATCATTATAATGAAAAAAATTGTGTTAACTTCAAATTTATAACTTTTTTCCCAATCCAACTGAGATAAGTTTTCAGAACAAACAAATGACCCAAAATCTGGAGATATAGGCACCTATTGGAAGAGAAGAAATGTGAGCACTTAACTTGGGTAAATGCAACCAGACACCAATAAAAATAGTTTACCTAGAATAATTGACAGGTAAATGAAAGCTGTGTGTGAAACTAGGGAACAGTGTGATGTCCACAGAGACTGCAGAAACTGAGGGAGTCTGTACTCTTTTCCAGGCTCTTTCTCTATGAATACTATGGAACACTCACAGAGTAGATCAGAAGGATCCCAAAGAAGTTTCTGTTGTGGTTCAAACCCAGGAGAGGGAAACAGCAGCCATGCTGAAGGGGCAAGAAATTCTACACAGACCCTTCTCTCCTATGTCATTTATGAAACAATAACCTTAGTCTGTGAGGAGTAGGGCAGCAAACATTGCCACCCTCAGGACAGTGGTAAAAACTCATTGCAGCTAGAGGAAGGGACAGAGGGGGGGAAAAAATCTACTCTTAAATAATGGGTAGTAGAACTGAGAAGTCCTTACCTCCAAGAACCAACAAGAATGCCTAAGAATGCCTAAGAATGAGGCTTAATTTAAATATAAAATACCCCCTATAGCTAAGCTAACAAGCTTTGGCTAACCGCAGAAGAATCCTGGGAGAGGGAAAGGAGAGAAAGAAGAGTAGGAAAAGAAGCCCTTTCTGAGGCACAACATAAAGGAACAACCTACAGCTTAAGGTCTTCCCAATAATGAATAACCCGAACCTAATCATGAGAAAACATCAGACAAACCCAGATTGATAGATATTCTGCAAAATAACTGGCCAGTACTTTTCAAAAGTGCCAAGATCATTACAGACATTTAAAGAAAGACTGAAGAACTCTCAATATTGAAGGAATAAGAAAACATGAAAACTAAATACTGGATTAGACCCTGGAAGAGAAAAGGAACATCAGAGAAACAACTGATGAAATCCAAATGAATCATGTAGTTAATAATATTTTACCAAGATTAATTTCTTAGTTTTGGTAAATGTTCGATGGTTATGTAAGATTTTAATACAAGAGGAAGCTGGATGAAGTTAGAAGTTGCAGAAGTTGCAACTTTACAGAAGTTGCAACTATTCTATAAATCTAAATAAATCTCAACTTTTAAAAGGTGAAAAAATAGATTATTGATTAGTCTAGGTCTCAATGAACTCAAAGTCTATTGGGAAAGAAAACACACAATAAAATGTTGTAATGTGGTAAGTGTAACTAGAGATATAAGGTATTAGGAAAGCCAAGGACTAACTACTGAGCAGATGAAAGACTGTGTCTAGGAAAAAGTATTTGAGATGAGCCTTATACAACGCTACTGATAAGAAAAGGAAGCTAGAATTTCCAGAAAGTATTGTTTTAATGTATGAAAGACTACAGAGTGTCCCAGAAACTACAAGTGGGATGATACAGTTGAAACAAAGGTGGAAGTGTTAAAACTTGAAATACAAGTAAACATTAGGCCTTGAGGAATGTTATCTTCTATTCTAGGTAACTATGAGTAACAAAAGGACTTTCTATCAGGGACATGACAGAGGCAGTTATGTGTTTTAGAAACATCATTTTGACAGTATTGTGGAGAATAAAATGAAGGGACACAAAGTGTTTACTTACTAGTTCAGTGTTCATTCTTCCAATTTAACTTTTATCTAGATTGATATATTAATGCAACCTATGATATCAGTTTCATAGAATCTTAATAGAAATATTTGAAGCCTTCAAATGCCAACACATTAATAATCCTCATTCCTCAAGTGAATCAACCCAGAAATGTCTATCCTTGCTACAGAAAATGCATTTAAAATTCAAATACTATGCCTACTTAATACATCAAAAATATTCTTTATATTTCTTTTGACAACATAAATAATAACATAGCTAACACTATCATTTGTGTAGGCAATAATATTTATTGAGCATCCACTATGTTCCAAGCACTATTATAGGTTTTGAAGATTTAATATTAAAAGAAAGATACAGACCAGAAAAGCCTATTCTTCATGGAGCTCATGTTCTAGGGATGAGTGGTAAGATAGAAAAAATAATTAACTAAATTATATATTTATAGTATATTGGAAGGTGATAAGATCTATGGCGAAAAATAAAGCAGAATAAGGGTGATGGGGAATGCTGGGAAGGAGGAGGATGTAAAATTTTAAATAGGGTAGTTGATTAGTTCTTATTTAAAAAGTGATATTTTGTGGCCAACCCTTGTAAATATCTGAGGAAGCAAGCTTTCCTAGTATAGGGAAAAGGTAGGACAAAAGCTCTGAAAAAGAGTATGCCTAGAATGTTCAAGTAAGAACAAGGAGCTAGCTCAGCATGGCTAAAGCTGAAGGAGCAAAAGAGAGTAGTATATAATTTTGGAGCAGTAGCATGAGGCAAGGTCTTATAGGACTTGTTTGGCCATTTTAAGGACTTTGGCTTTTATTTTGAATCAAATAAGGACTATTGGAGGATTATGAGCAGAGAAATTACAGTATTTGGATTATGCTTTTAAAAGAATACCCTTGCTTCCATATTGCAAATAGGGGAGGCAGCAAGGACAGAACCATAAAAATCAAATAGGAGGCAGTTACAGTAATTTAGGAAAGAGATTATGATGACTTATACCAGTCATCATATAAGTATATGGGACTGGTGGTCCCACGGGAGAAGTGGTCGGATTCTGGATATATTTTGAAGGTAGAGCCATTAGGATTTCCAGACAAATAGAACACGGAATATGAAAGGCAAATAAACTTCAAGGTTTTGACCTAGGCATCTAGAAAGACAAAGTTGACATTAACTGAGACAAAGACAACTGTAGATGAAACAGATCTGGAGATAAAGATAAGAAGTTCTATTCTGAACATGTTAAAATCAAACATATTTACTATTTCTACTATTAGACATCCAAGTGTATGCCTTACCAGCAATTAGATTTATAATTCTGGGGGTTTGAGGGAGTCTGGTCTAGAAATACAAGTTGAAGAGATATCAGTATATAGTATCTGAACCATGCATCTGAATGTATTCATGGAGGGGAAAAGAGTAAATGTAGATTAGGTATTAGCATGCTTTTCCTGAAAAAGGCCATAGAGTGAATACTTTAGGTGTTGAGGGCCATTTGGTTTCTGTCACAACTACTCAACTCTATCTATGCAACTCAAAAGTAGCCACAAATAAAACATAAACAAATGAGCATGGTTGTATTTCAAAACAACTTTATTTATCAAAACAGGCACAGGTTGGATTTAGGCCATGGGCCTTAGTTTGCTAATTGCTGGTATAGATAAACAAGAAAGAAGGATCAAGAACTGAGCTCTAGAACACAACAAATTTAAGAGGTCAAGGAGGAGAAGAACAAGGATCTGGCACAGGAAATTTAAAAGAAGTAGCCAAGGAGGTAATAGAAAAACCAAGAACAAGTGGTGTTGACAGCAAGAAGTAAAGAAAGTATCTGAAGTAAGAAAGGATGATTCAAGTCTATCAAGTGCAGCTAACGGTTCAAGTAAAATGAAGACAGAATTGTCAGCAATTTGAGGGTCATTGGGATCTCAGCAAGAACAGTTTTGGTAAAGTCATTAGGAGCAAAATCTAACTGAAGTGGCTTCACTATAGACAAAGAGTAAAGAATATAAGAATAGGGACTTCCCTGGTGGCTCATTGGTTAAGAATTCGCCTGCCAGTGCAGACGACAAGGGTTTGAGCCCTGGTCCGGGAAGATCCCACATGCCGCAGAGCAACTAAGCTTGTGCACCACAACTTCTGAAGTCCATGCGCCTAGAACCCATGCTCTGCAACAAGACAAGCCACCACAGTGAGAAGCCCACACCACGCAACGAAGAGTAGCCCCCACTCGCCGCAACTAGAGAAAGCCCGTGCACAGCAAAGAAGACCCAATGCAGCCAAAAAAATTAATTTAATTAATTAATTAATTTTAAAAAAAAGAATATAATATAAGAATATTAAACTCTTGCTGGGAGTTTTGCTGCAAAAGCAAGAGAAGGTGAGGTCAAGAATTTCTTGTAAAAATGGGACAAAACTGGAATATTTTTACATTGATAGGAATGACCCAATAAAGAGAAGGAAATCATTAGTATAGAAGAAGGAGGAGAGAATTGCTGAAAACATGTCCTCCTTATTTTGGAAAAAATAATGGAATATAGCTTACAAATACAGATGCCATCCTTAGATAAAAGTGGGACAGTTCATCCATAATAACAGGCAGCAGTAAAGAAATGGTGGCAGGTAGTTAGAACTGACTGTGGGAGACTATGAAAGCCATGTTCCGAAAGTCAATAGCTGAGAGTGAAGATTGTTGAAGAAGGTTTGGAGATTTGAGGAAAGAGAAGAAGGTATGAATACTTTAAGGGAGTGGGAAAGTGGATGGAAAAGTATTGTGATTGACAAGCAGCATTAAAAGTTCATATAATATGGACTTCCCTGGTGGCACAGTGGTTAAGAATCTGCCTGCCAATGCAGGGGACATGGGTTCGAGCCCTGGTCCAGGAAGATTCCACATGCCACGGAGCAACTAAGCCCGTGCACCACAACTATTGAGCCTGCGCTCTAGAGCCCGTGAGCCACAACTACTGAGCCCATGCGTCACAACTACTGAAGCCCGCACACTCTAGAGCCCGTGCTCTGCAACAAGAGAAGCCACCACAATGAGAAGCCTGCACACCGCAATGAAGAGTAGCCCCCACTCGCTGCAACTAGAGAAAAGCCCACACACAGCAACAAAGACCTAACACAGCCAAAAATAAATAAATAAATTTATTTTATAAAGTTCATGTAATAAATTCCAAGTGAAAGCAGTCAGCCAGGTCCTTTTGATTTTTTTCCTGCCTTGTTCATCTACAAAGGAGCAAACAAACCTATGCTAAATTTAACAAGTACTCGAGTTTCACCAAAGTATATGGCATAAAGAAGAGCTAATACCTATCCTTCTCAAACTAGTTCAAAAAATTGAAGAGAATGGAACACTCCCAAATTCATTCTCTGAGGCCACCATTACCCTGATACCAAAACCAGACAAAGACACTGTTAAAAAAAGGAAAATTACAGGCCAATACCTCTAATGACTATAGAAATCCTGAACAAAATATTAGCAAATTGAATTCAACAATACATAAAAAGGATCATACACCATGATCAAGTGGGATTTATTCCAGGCAGGCAAGGATGGTTCAATACTCACAAATCAATCAATGTGATACACCACATTAACAAAGGGAAGGAAAGATAAAAATCACATGATCATCTCAATAGATACAGAAAAGCATCTGACAAAATTCAACATCCATTCATGATAAAAACTCTCGTCAAAGGTGGTATAGAGGGAACATATCTCAAAATAATAAAGACCATTAATGACAAAACCCACAACTAACATCATACTCAATGGTAAAAAGCTAAAAGCTTTTCCTCTAAAATCAGGAGCAAGATAAGGATGCCCAGTCTCACCACTTCTATTTAACATAGTATTGGAAGTCCTAGCTACACCGATCAGCCAAGAAAAAGAAATAAAAGGTATCCAAATCGGAAGTGAAGAAGTAAAACTGTCACTATTTGTAGATGACATGACACTATATATCAAAAATCCTAGTCTCCACCAAAAAACTATTGGAACTAATAAATGAATAAAGTTGCAGAATACAAGATTAATATACAGAAATCAGTTGCTTTTCTATATACTAATAATGAACTATCAGAAAGAGAAATTAAGGAAACAATTCAATTTACAATTGCATCAAAAAGTATAAAATACCTCAGAATAAACTTAGCCAAGGAGATGAAAGACCCATACTCTGAACACTATAAAATACTGATGAAAGAATTTGAAAACAATACAAATAAATGAAAAGGTATCTCACACTCTTAGATTTGAAGAGTTAATATTGTTAAAATGTCCATACTACCCAAAGCAATCTACAGATTTAATGCAATCCCTATCAAGATACCCAGGACATTTTTCAAAGAACTAAAACAAACAATCCTAAGATTTATATGGAACCACAAAAGACCCAGAATTGTCAAAGCAATCTTGAGAAAAAAAGAATAAAGCTGGAGGTATCACCTTCCCAGATTTCAGACTATACTACAAAGCTACAGTAATCAAAACAGCATGGTACTGGCACAAAAACAGACATGTAGATCAATGGAACAAAATACAGAGCCCAGAAATAAACCCATGCACTTATGGTCAATTAATCTACAACAAAGGAGGCAACAATACACAATGGAGAAAAAACAGTCTCTTCAATAAGTGGTGATGGGAAAATCAGACAGCTACATGTAGAAGAATGAGATTAGAATATTTCCTCACACCATATACAAAAATAAACTCAAAATAGATTAAAGACCTAAATTTAAGCCCTGAAACCATAAAACTCTTAGAAGAGAACATAGGCAGAACGCTCTTTGCCATATATCATAGCAGTATTTTGGGGGATCTGTCTCCTAAGGCAAAAGAAATAAAAGCAAAAATAAACAAATGGGACCTAATCAAACTTAAAAGCCTTTGCAAAGTAAAGGAAACCACTGACAAAACGAAAAGACAACCTACTGAATGGGAGAAACCACTTGCAAATGATATGACCAATAAGGGGTTAATATGAAAAATATACAAACAGCTCATACAACTCAATATCAAAAAAAAAAAAAACCCAATTAAAATATGGGTGGAAGATCTGAATAGACATTTTTCCAAAGAAGATATCACATGGCCAACAGGCACATGAAAAGATGCTCAACATTGTTAATCATCAGAGAAATTCAAATTAAAACCACAATAAGATATCACCTCACATCTGCAAAATGGCTATTATCAAAAAGCCTACAAATAACAAATGTTGGTGAGGACATGGAGAAAAGGGAACCCTAGTACACTGTGATGGGATTGTAAAGTGGTGCACCCACTATAGAAAGCAGTATGGAGGTTACTCAAAAAATGAAAAATAAAACTACCAGAGATCCAGCAACTCCATTGCTGGGTATATATCAAAAAAGATTAATTAATTCAAAATATTAATTCAAAAGATACATGTACCCCAATGTTCACAGCAGCATTATTTACAATAGCCAAGATATGGAAGCAGCCTAAGTGTCCATTAACAGATGAATGGATAAAAGAAGATTGGTAAATATATTCAATGGAATATTAGCCATAAAAAAGAATGAAATTCTGCCATTTGCAACAATGTGGATGAACCTAGGGAGTATTATGCTAAGTGAAATAAGTCAGACAGGGAAAGATGAATATTCACGTTATCACTTATATGTGGAATCTAAAAAATAAAATAAACAAATGTATATAACAAAACAGAAACAGACTCACAGATATAGAGAACAAACTAGTAGTTAACAGTGGGGAAAGGGAAGGGGGAGGGGTGAGGTAGAGGTATGGGATTAAGAGATACAAACTACTAGGTATAAAAGAAATAAGTAACAAGAATATATTGTACATCACAGGGAAATATAGCCATTATTTTGTAATAACTTTAAATGGAGTATAATCTATAAAAATATCACTATATTGTACACCTGAAACTAGTATAATATTGTAAATCAACTATACTTCAATACAAAAAAAGAAAAAAGAGGTATATGGCAGAGTATTAAAAAGGCAAGAGAAATAACTGTATGTGCAGGAGGATGACTGTCATGAATCATGTCACTTTCCTTTTTATCTAGGAACGTGACATTATGAAAGGGTGAGGGACAGTGGAAAAGGTGGTAGGATCAAAGGATTGTAGGTCCCAGTAAGGCTGAAAGATTGTTAAATTTGGAGAATTATATGGAGTAACCCAGAAAGAGATGAAGTACTGACCAGAAAGTGGGATGCATGAAATTGAGATTATGGGGGTGTATAATTGCAAGTAATGATAAGGTCACTGCCTTTTTACCAAGACCCAGACCTTATTCCAGGCACTTGATATGTATTCACCCATTTAAATGACACAAAATACTGATGACCTACTTAATATCAACAAGCATGATAAACCATTGCAACAAGGAGTAAAGTAGTAATTACTGACTTTTCTTCTCTGTGGCAATCCAGAGTTTTCTTCAGAGGCAGATCATCACAGTTCCTCCTCTTTTAACCTTGGATAAGCAAGGACAACATTCTGGGGGATTTCTGTGTACCTCTAAAGAAGACACTAATCACTTCACAGCTTGCACAGAAGTATCTGTCTGATCTTTAAGGCTTCCTGATGTTATCAAAGACAGTATTTATATCATTTACAAACAATGATAGTAAATTCTGCAGCAACAGTAGATTGGCTACTTGGTGATTTAATCAATCATCTTCCTTAAAGAAGAAATAAATATATCTCAAAACTTAGAGGAAAACACAAAATTCAACAAAATAACTAAAGAGGTTAATATACATAAAATATATAATTCATGAGTTAACCTTCTTAGAATACACTCAAGTTTTTCTCTAAACCTACCAAACTTCAGAACACTGTTTACTTCTCAGTAGAGTGTCTGGAATTTAGTTGGAGCTTCGTAAGTATTAAATGAATGAGTGAACACAAAGTGAGACTGTCCTCTCTTGGAAACCAGTGACCATATCCAACATTTATTCATTTTCATTTTCCTTATGATATAAAATGTGTAAGTCTTGTTTTTTCTTTCTCTGGGACTATACTTACACAAGTTATTCTCCAACTCGCATTAGGTAACAACCTTGCTTCATGAATACAGTACTGACAGAACTGTACTGTTTATAGTCCCTTGGCTTCAAAAGGTATTTCTCCTCTCATTAATTTGTTTCCTTTTGGTCTCAAACCTCACCCTTTATAGGATGATATGTAATAGGGACAAATCTTCCCCTGCTTTGCTCATGCTCAGGAGGAAGATGAGAGCCTGGAAAGCTATACTTCATATACCAAGATGATGCCAGCCAAGTCCTGGCAAGAGAATGATTGAACATTCTCAGATTAATTTCATGGTTATTTGTTCCATCCTAGAATCACATCAAGCACAGGCTTCCAAGTTGAAATTGTATCTCTCTGTCTTTGCTGCCCAGGTAAATGAAAAATGAGCATATTCCCCACCCTCTAATGATAAATAATGACTTTTCCCTTCACAACTGAGACACATTTTATAGCATCATCAGAGAAGTCTAATTACCAAACAAAATGATAAGATATATCAGAACACAGGGAGCTTAGATTACACTCACAAGAAATAGGCATTTGCATCTTCACCATCCTTCAGACTCACTGCAGTAATAGAAATGTGGCAACTGGAAGTTGCATCATGAGTATTCCATTAAATATCATTTGGATTGTAAATAACTTAAAAATCTAAACTACCTAGTAAAAGATTGTAAGCGAAAGATGCAAACATATCCAGCTGCTAAAGGAGAAGTGACAAGCAGAGCTGGAGGGGAAAATAATAGAGGGACATTTAGCATGAACTGGGTAAAAAAATGCTGCTGTGGGCCCACAAAGACAGGAAGCGAAGCATTCATTTTTAAGAATTTGACAGGGCAAATGTGGCTTTCACAAATTTTGATCTGTAATTATCCAGGTGGACTAATATTATGCTTTCTGCAATGGGGTCATTCTTGTAATCACTTTTTTTTACACTAATAGTCCCTTAACCATAAGTGTGGTTTTCAGCATTTAGAGGTTTTCCTGGTTGTGAGTTTATTCCTTGTTTTAGGTTTTCATGACTCATTTTCATGAACTAGGTACTGAATCGAGACTTTGGTTCTAGATTCTTGTTTATTAAGATCAGCCTAGTCATTCCAGCACCAATAAAAGAGAAATGGTAATAATAACGTGTTGGAGACAATGGGGGGGAAAAAAAGATTGAAAAAGAAGGTTGAAGACATGGCCTACAGAAGGGATTTAACATTCACTGAATCACAGAGTCCCTACCAAGAACCAGATACCATCTAAGTACCTAGCAGTTATATATATAAAATCTTACTTTTTTCAACAACCACTCTGCCTGGTTGGTATTAGCATAATCCATCATTAAATGAGAAAAATGAAGTTCAGAAAAATTAAGTAACTTACCAAACGTCACACAGTAGGAAAGAGGTAAAACCCAAATATGAACCTATATAAACTCATAGGCCTTATTATTCTCATTATCTCATATAGTTTTATTTGTGCCTGTGAAAGCCATTATAGATCATAATAAAAAATGTAAAAATTACAGGCAGATTCAGGTTGGATTTTGCATACTCAGTGCCTCTTAAAATGCCTGGCAAAAAAGTATGCAACCAATTAATACTTGTTAAATAAGGAAGGAAGAAAGGGAGAGGGAAGAAGGGACAGAGGAAGAATCATCCTGCCACATTTAACTATTTTAGTAAGATCATAAGTATAAACAGTTAAAGATAATTTTTAAGAAGTAAAACACATGTAAATATAAAATGAGCACATGGGCCCAAGATTTTATTTAACTCATTAAATGAGGGAATGAATAAAATGTCACAAATGGCACAAAAGGGAATTGAAGGAACCGCGCATATGTAGACCATAAAGAATGCTGAAATGAATTTGCTTAACAGATGTAAAACTGGTTAATGCCCACAGAGCAATAATCAACTGAATTTCCAGCGGGACACAATTTCCATTTCTATGGACAAGAATCATTTACTATTTGCATCACGCAATGCTAAGAATTGTAAAATAGCTCAAAGAAAATGAAAGGCAGAGATAATCCAGAAGGATACACAAGACAGGAGACCCCCAAAATCTTTTTTTGCCTATTTTAGTCTTTCACAATTTTTTCCTGACAAACTATACACACACACACACACACACACACACACACACACACACAGAGTAATTTCAGTTTTACAAAGTATCTCAAAAGTTTGTCTCAAAGGATAACCAATGCCTTGCTGATCATTACCATTAACTTGTTAGAAACCATTGGCTATCTATGAAACAAAAGTGCTTAGAGCTATTGTATAAATCTCTTCATAAGGGTATACCATTAAATGGAATATTTTCTCTAAAAATTTGAACTTGCAGAATTAAGCAGCAAGGAATTCTAATGCCAGAGCTAGAACGCAAACTCTGCCAGCTGTCATGGCTGGACAGCCGTTCTTTCATCTTGGGCTCTTTTACCACTGCCAAAGCAAGCTAATAGAGTTCACGTCTGCCTCTAGGTTTGCTGGTTGGAGTCTGTCATCCTTAACTTTTTTGTTTGTTTGTTTTGCTAGATCTCTTTTTTTTTTTCTTACCATCTCTCTCCCTTTCTTCCTGCAGAGCTTATATGCTATACAGGTCTGTATTTCTAAAACCAGAACTCAGGACAAACATATGAATCACAGAAATGTGTTTTATAAGTGACTTTTCAGGAATGTACGTCATCCACAGGTTTAAATATAAGTGTACCATTACCTTAGAGCCTGATGTTAATGCCTAAGATTTAGAACAACTGAATTCTTAAAGTTCATTGCCACTGGCTTACTGGTTGTTACCATACAGTTTTCTTTGTGGGTGGTGCATTAATCTCCCTGTTCATAGATATTTTCCATTCATCAGTGAACATTATATACTGAATGTGGTACATCATTCAAAACTACTTAGCAATTTATTGTTTAGGAATGATTAACAATCATCAGAAAATATCTCCCCTGGGTTTAGAAAATATTTGATAGAGAACCTGTTTAAGTATGAAATGGCATTCACCTACTTAGCATGAATGTTTGTGCTATGGTTGGTCTAGTCTTGCCTGCTACTTCAGATGCAGGAATAGTGTAGGTGGTGGAGTATCTCAGAATGGTGAAAAGAACATCTGTTCATCTACAGCTTACAACACAGTCTAGAAAAAGGCAAACCATGGCCAGCACATGTCAGCACAATACTGAAAGTTATGTATGAGTGGCAATTTAAGGGCTTTTATAGCAGCTACTAGAGTGCTGCCCATCTAGGATTTTGCTTTGATGGTTTTGAAAAGGCACTACGAAACTTTATGCCAGAAATCACATTAGGCTATTGGCAGCATAGGTATTATTCTGTCCTAGAAAATAACAGGAGCACAATACAAAGATGCTCTTCTATTTCACCACAGTGCTCTCCTCAGCACAAGAGAAGACTCCAGCTTTTTTTACTGAAGTGTGTCCAGATCTTTGGGTGAAAGATACTTCAAGAGTGTTTTAATTATGCATGGTAAATGAAAACAATGGTCCTTTGATAACTGAACACCTGGATGATAGGGAAAAACAGCAACATTATTACTGCAACATTATTATTATATAAACAGCAACATTATTATTATTATTACTACAACATTATTTTTATTACCATACAATTTATATCCAGATATGTCCAAAAAGGATTTAAGATGACTCAAAAGTCATTCAGCTAGCATTTTGCTGAATTAAAATATGACATGGTCTCCCTTTGAAGAATCTATTTGGAAGAGAGAGTCATAAACTAACTAGGTAAAGTACTAAGGGAAGGCAGAGAAGGAAGAGATTAATTTTGCTCAGAGGTAATCCTGGAGGGTTTCACACAATTAATCTGAACCTTGAAGGACGAATCCAAAGACAAAGAGGAAGAAAGGCTTTTCAGGATGTTTTCAAGTGAAGGATATACTGAGGGAATTACAAGTACAAGAACCAAGGGTTCTCCAATGGGGAGCTGGAACAGAAAGGGGAGTGTACTGTCCCAAATCCAAAGAGCATTATTATGAAGGGCATTACATTTCATGTTAATTATTTTGTACCTAACCTATTGGTAATAGAGAGACATCAAGATTAGAAAAGCAGGGGAGTATCTAGAAGTATCTGGAAGTAAAAGATTCTAGAAGTCAGGTAAAGAAAAGATTTCAAGAAGGGAGTAGATAATGGTACCAAGGTCCACAGAGTGATCATGATATGGACTGTTGTATTTTACTGCTCAACATCTAAGGCACTTTTTTAATGTTGGGGAAAATCCTATTTTATGTGAAGGGTAAAGGGCCATGTATCCACTAGAGAAGGTAAAGAGCAGCCAGGGTTTCTTGAGACAAATGACCCAGGTTCAGGTAATTGGATATTCCACCCAGGATTTTCAGTCTCAAGTTGAGGATGCAAATGTATAGAAACAGCTCAGAATGTATACTCAGTGGCTGTGGAAGAGTCCAGTGCTCCCAAGCATTTAGCTGAAGTATGATTTGGCCTTGGTACCTGTTACTCAGTTTCCTTTGCTTCTTTGTACATTGCAAAGAAGTGAGATAAAAGAGAAAGTGCATATATCTCAATTAAGGAAGATGGTAAAAGGTTAGAAGAGTTTAAGACCAAGAAAAGATAATTACTTATGGAGAGTATGAAGAAAATGTTTGTTAAATAATACTCAGATTGAAAAATCAACATGAACATATGATACCAATCAAAAACATTTTACAAATAATGCAGCCATATTCTTCATAAAGCCATTTCTTAGGAAAATCTGTGACCATAATTTTAAGCCAATCCAGTGAAGACTTTTTTGCAGGAAGCTAAGACAGGACACTGTAAGCATTGAGATTTCTGGTCACCTAACTTTCTAAAACATAGAAATTAAAATGAATAGATTAATGAATCATATGTAATATATCTCATAATATTTTCTCCACTCAAAATGTCTTCACTCTCACCACCTAGAAAATGCCTATTCATTCTTCAAGAATCAGCACAAGTGTGACCGCCTCTCTCTAGAGCTTTTCTCTACCCATAAAAGACAATATTCATCCTTCTTCTCTAGTGTTTTTGTGGCACCATGTTCAAGAAATAATTTAATACTTCTCACATGATAGATCATTACTAAGTCTACCTCCCATGACATAGTGTGAACTCCCTGGAGATAGGGATGACATGTTATTTTTTTTTAACATGTTACTTTTTAATGGAACCCCCAAATCTACAACAGTACCCAACATATAACAGGAGCTCAACAAGTGCCATTTGAGTGGGTTAATGGGTATATGAAATTTTATTGAATACCTTTATGCTAGCAAGTGATTGATAGGATCTGACTAGTTCAAGGCAATCCCTAAGATAAGGATTTTGAGCACAGATTCTCTGCAGTTTGCTAAAGAAGGATCCATACTGCCCCAGTGGTTTTGTTCTCTGAAGTTTTGGAAAGTGCAATAGAGTTTGTTCTGTTAGTTCATATTAAGGACATTAAAATGCTGTAGTTTAAGTAAGGAATGTTACAATTGCGACTCTAACATCTTGGACAATAACTTTATATATCATACAGAAATGGCATATATTCTACTTTTGCTGCAGTGACTCCTGCTTTATATCATAAATAGACTTCCATATAGTAGCAGATTCTGGATTTCTGAATATGAGGAGCTTTGGAGCCGCACTCTGGTTGGATGAGTTCGTGTGTGTGTGGTGAGCAGAGAATAGGTTCTGAGGGACTTGCCTGAAGCTGTAACCACATTCCAAGAATATTGTTTTTATGCAGATTGTATGTTTAATGTGGGATGGTTTGGGGGAGACATTAAAAATTGGGGAGGTTATTGCTACATCATTACCATCCCAATGGTAAAAAATAAATTGTCTCCCTTTGGGGACCATAACTTCCAAAATTAAAACCTTGATTACACTGATATGCTAACATACATAATAAGTGCATCTCATCTCTATGGACAAGTATTTATTTTATCTTTAATCATTTAGAACAAAAGGAAGACTATAGAAAAGTATAAAAACATATTGACTAAAATATGCTTTCCCTCCATTATTGAGAAACATAACAGAGAGCTGGGTTAGGAACACTTTCATGTGTATCAGTAGCATCTTGTACTTCTTTATATCCTACTTTGAACTGCCTGTTTAGTTGTTAGCGTCTCCTACTAGGTTGCAAGCATCTTGAGATAGAAACTATGTCTTATTTATCTTTGTCTCCTTCATGCCTAACACAATCCTTGGCATTTAGTAAGCATTTCATAATTTTTTGAGTGAACAAACATATATAAGGTAGATGTCCTTCACCAAGTGAAAAAAGGTCAACACTGATTCTTTATAGAAGAGGTACATTATGTGAATCTTTACTTGGCTTTTAATTTGAAGGCTAAATTAATTGTTATTTAACTCTGGATTCTCACATTACTATTTCATTTTTTCACCCTTTACATCTTATTTAATCACAGTGTCTGCCATATCTAATCAAAATATGAAGAAATTAAAATGTTTTTCCTCCCTTTCTTGATCAAAATGCTATGTAGTAACAAGAAAATAATTACAAATGGCATGCATTTGAAAAATATATGATTCATATTTGATTTCTAGATTTAGACATCACAAAATTTACAATCATAAAAGTCTACATAGTTGTCATAAATAGGTGGCTTCAGGACTCAAGTAAGAATTTGAAGTCAAGGTTAAAAACATAATTCTCTGAAACTATAACCAACAAGCATGAATACAAAGTAGAAGTGACTAGCCATCTGCCAAAGTAGCATATCCCATGAGGCTTTGATTCATCTATACCTGGCACAGTGACCCTCGGGGAGCTGATATTATAAAACCTACTGAAATAGTAGAGCATGGACTACGACCACTGTCAGGTGCACTTCTCATGGGAAATGTAATAATGAAGCACCTCGTGTTTATATCTCACTCTCTTCTCCAATCAGTTAGTGTAGCGGGTTTCAAAGAGCATAATCAGTCCCTTGCTGAACGGATAAGAGGACATTCCTAAATCTACAAACCTGAGGAATGCATTTAGGACCCCTGGTGACACCCCTGCCATTCAGATCCTTGTAAACTTAGTCTAAATCTTTCCACAAACCTCTCTCTTACCATCTCACCTTCAATAGGTTACAGAGTCACTGGATTACTGGGTGAGGAGAAAAGTGTCCCCTGAGAAAATAGCCAAGGCCCTGCTGAGACATGTGTGCTTTCTCACATACCACCACCTCATTTGGCAAGGTGACAAAGGAATTTATTTCCTCCACTAAACCTGCTGATTGTAAATTTTAATGTTAATGGAAACTGTACTTCTGGGAACAGGGCAACCAAAAATCCTAATTGAATATTTCAGTAAATCCATGATGGTCATGAGGAAAATAAATAATTTCTGACATGTTAAACCCAGATCTCTCAGAGTACAAAATGTACTGTAGCTTGTTATATTTCTTCAATATTTTATCTGTGGACAGACTGTGACTGACTATGGTATGCAGCAAACTACATTTCATAATTTTATCCTATGACTCATTCTCTCAACAAGATGGTTGCCTCTAGACAAATGAAATGGTCTTGAATTCAAGCAAACAGAAGCTTCACAGCTTCCAAGCAACACCACATTCTGTTGAGCATAAAGCAAACAAGTTCCTTTTCTAGGAGTCCTCCAATGAATAGTGGCTGCCTTGAAGGGCATCCTTAGAGGCACTTGAGAAACTGCATGGCCATCTGTTCTGGAGATGCAGAAGAAATTACTGCATGCAAACAGAGGGTCACACTAGACAATTTCCAAGTTGGCTTCTAATCCTAAATCTGCTATAAAAGATAATGTAGATTACAATCAATATAAGTGCCATTTAAAATTTCTCTTCTTAAAAAAAAAAAAAAATTCTCTTCTTCAAAATAAATATCTACATCAACTTAGAAGGAAACAAATTATACTGGTCAACCCAAGTAAAAGGGGCAGTAATTTGAAAGACAATGCCTAAAACAAGATTCACTTAAGAAGAGAGATAATGAGAATATTCCTGACATGCAAAGATCTGTTTCCTAAGGAAGAAATGGCAATTCTCCTCAGGAAACACTGGCATTGAGGTTTCCTGCTCTTTAAAAATAACATAAATGTGTAGGAGTCTTTTTTCTTTATGAAACTAATGTTTTATTGTTAGATCTTCTTGGAGAAATATAATTTTTTATGATTTTAACTGGCATCTGAAATCTATTTTGGGGGCTTAACAAGAGAAGCAACACTACCATCCTGTGGCAAAAGAGATTAAATTTATTTTTAAAAAAGGAATAGTTCCAGTCAGAGTTGAAATTTAAATCCCCAAATAAAAGTTCTAACCAAATCCATATTCATTCTTATATCATTAGCATAGCATTTCTGTCTTTCATTAAAAAATCTGCAACTTATCCAATTTTTTGTAATTAAGGCAAAATTAATATGAAAAAGGAAACTGTTTAAGTTAGAATGTTAATAGTGGCTTCCTGTTTCCTTGTGCCTAATCAGTAAAACAAAAGAAAATATTTGAAGGCCCATAAAAGTATCAGTGACTTTACTGAAATAATGCAAGTCATATATACATAAATAAAGAACTCTAGAAAGATAATCAAGCAAAGAACAAAAGCTAGATTGTTTAATATTACCTTATATTTGAAGTACTTTTGCATGAATTATCCTAGTTGATCCTAACAACAACCCTCTGATATCATTATTAACATCCCCATTTTACTCTTGAGGAAACTAAGATCTAAAGATAAAAGTTTACTCCCAATTAGTTCACTCAGCCAGAAGGTGAGATCAGCTCACTTGTCTGTCAAGATTCTCATGACGAATGAAGGAAAAATTGGCCCTTTTCTTCTGCAACCCTGCTAATACTTTGCAACTAACATCTTAGAGCTTACTGCATTGCATTGTAATAGTGTACTTTCTCCCTCAATTGGAAGTAGGATACTTGAATTTGGTGCTATTCATTCAGTAAATATTATCAAACTTTATCTACTCTGAATGAATGCCCTGGAGTGGCATTTCAAATCCAGCCTTCTCTGCATCAGTGGTTCTCAAAGTGTGGATCCTGTGGCAGCAGCTGCAGCATCACCTGGGAACATGTTAGATATGCAAATGTTAGGCCTCTCTCAAGACCTATTAAATCAGATAATCTGGGGATGGGGCCCAGCAATCTATTTGAAAAAGTCCTCCAGGTGATTTCAATGCACCCTCAAGCTTGAGAGCCGCTGCTCTACCCAGATCACCAAGGTGGCTACAGCTGTGTGTAGCCCAGCGCTGCCTGCAAGATGGAGGCTTTCATTTTGCCAGCCACTAGGGGCATAGACAGCTGACAGCTCTCAGCTGAGTCCTTCTCAGAGCACAACCCACAGAGAAAAGTGTCCCCTTACCCAAGGTCACACTTGAACATCACCTCATCCAGGAAGCCTTCCTTAAAACATATGTTCTCCACGTGGGTTGAGGGTCCCTGCTGTGTGCTCCCATGGCACTTTGTTGATTATTTCATCATAGAACTGTGCCTGGCACATAAATGGCACTTGGCAATAAAGAATTATTTAATGAATACTACCTGTCAAAATATAAGTTGTCTATTGAAGTCTCTATTAATGATCTTCCTGTCTGGGCTGTATGCTCCTTGAAGGCAGAGACAATACTTCGTTTATACACTAATGTACAGCTCCTGGCACACTGTCAGACTGATCAATGCTGCGTGAATACTTGTTGAATTAATAAACATTCTATTTTCTGTGGATTTAAAGATGAATAAAATATGGACCTATCAATGAGGAGTTCACACTCTAGTTGAAAAAAGAGATATGTGAATAGATAAATCATGGTGCCACCTGCTACTGGTTACAAAAGAGCCATGAACAAAGTGCCTTGCACTGCACCAGGCATAATCCCATCTCCTTTCCATTTATTTCAACCTTTTCTTTTACAGCTCAGCCAAAGAAGACAGGTCTCTCCCTGCCCTAAATTCCTATAATATGTGCTCTCTGCTTCACACATTTGACCCGGACAATATGTATACTGCTTAGCAGTGTTTAACACATATGCCCTGCCTACCCATAGAAGTTAAAAACTTACATCAGAAAATATGTTTTTCTATCTCCAATGCCTATCTCAATAACTCAACAACTGTCATACAGTTTTCAATTTAGTAGATGTTTGTTTATGGAGATCAAAAAGAAATCACCCCCACTTAGGGTTCTCTGTGAAATAGATTCTGAACAGAGATTTGCACACAGAAGAGCAACTGAGGAGTGTTTGCCTGGAACAACACCTGTAACTGGGTGACGCTGTCGCAGCAGAGGCCTCAGTACATCCTACAAGGAGCTGTGGAGCCAGGATGGCCCTTCAGTGCTGTCCCACAGTGAGATCTGAGACTTTGTGCCCCCATATCAACCACTGGATGCAGGCTGTCCCCAGGGAGGGGCATAACCTTGGGCAAGACAACCCCCTTCTGCAAAGGATAATTCTTAGAGAGGGACTAACTGAACCGTCATCAGACAGTACTCACAACAGCTGGGGGAAGGAGAATTTTGGTCCTGTAGAGGGGATCTAGGCAGGGCACCTCTGCAACACTACTGTACTGATCAATTCTTTAGTTGTGAGAACTAATTATACATGTGGAGAGACATATTCACTGTTATTTGTACTTTGTTTACTGCTTGATGTATTGGATTCACATCTCCATTAGACAAATTTTGAAAACCAATTTGTCTCAATAATTTAAATAGTAACCACACTCAATAAATTCCTTTATAAAGCAATTTAAACTGCTGTTATTATAGCTGGGTCTCCAAATACTTTCCTTTAAACAACAAACATGCACAGACTCAAAGATTATAAACTCAGCTTTGCAAGATATGCCTAACTTGATCTAAAACATCAACGGCACAGATATAAATTATTTCTTTATTATTCTCATACTTTTCAGAGTTATTGCTTTATTTATATTGAAAGTTTCCTAAGATTTCTGAATTATTTTCATTCCTTCATAAAAATCCAGGTTGCAGAATCTGGTTGGGACATAAGACCTGGTAGCTAATGTATAAATAATTCAAAAATGCCATGGTCATTAGATTGAGCCCATTCTAATGTGAAGATTTACATGTCACAACATCAATTTTTAAAGTTTCTGTCATTTGGTTTTAATTTTTTGAAATTTGGTATCTTTCCCAAAATGATGTGTTCTTCTAATTTTGCATCGCTTACAATTCCTAACTCATTGTCCTTTTGTTATGATTATCAGTACAAAATACATTTTGTATTTTTTAATACCTGAATTTACTATTAGTGTTTTATTATAATTACCAGAGACATTTAGAGGACTCATCTTTATAGGCCTTAAGGAACTGAGTGTTGTAGTTAGCTCTCCTAGTCAGGACACTTGTCATTTTGGAACACCATATTGAAATTTCTTTACAAAACTGAGTCTTCAACCCATGAACATGGTATATCTTTTTATATATTTAGGTCCTATTTAATAATGTATTTCAATAAGGTGTTCTGGTTTTCTCCATAGTAATCCAACTTTTTGTTATATTCAAAAGACATCGTGTTGCTTTTGCAAGTGATATCTTCTTAAATTACATAAGATTAGTTTTGATGGGATATAAAAATAAAATTGACTTCAATATCAATATTATATATTACAGCCTTGAAAAACTCTCATTAATTTTAATACTTTATCTGTAGGTTCCTTTTGGTTTTTCAAGTAGACAATTACATTGGCTGAAAATAATTTTGTTTTTTCTATGTATTCCAAATTTCTTTTTTTTTGGCCACACCACAAGGCTTATGGGATTTTTAGTTCCCCAACCAGGGATTGAACCTGGGATCTCAGCAGTGAGAGCGCTGAGTCCTAACCACTGGACCACCAGGTAATTCCCAGATGTTATTCTTTTAATTGACTTATTGAAAAGGCTGGTAACTAGGAAAATGTTGAATTAAAGAGGTGATATCAGGAATCCAAGTCTTCTTTCTGATTTTTGAGGATATACTCTTAGGAGTGATGTTTCACGTGAATTTTTGTGTATATCTTTATCAGCCTAGGAAGTTCTCTTCTATAATTTGCTTTCTAAGAGGTTTTTTTTTTAATATTGCTTTAGCGTTACAATTTTCCATTATATTCTTCTTGAGATGATTGTATCATTCTTGTCTTTTAAATTATTAGCATGAAATACATTGATTTTTCTAAATCTGAACCAACGCTTATTCCTAGAATAAATCTAATCTCATAATAATGCATTAGCTTTTAATGAATTATATTCACTAATATTTATGTTTTGTGTGTTTCTGTGTGAAATGGGTCTATAATATTTTTTCCTTTTTTTTTCCCCTCATTTTGTTTTGGTATCAAGGCCTTACTAGCCTCACAAAATGAGTTAAAAAGTGTTAGTATTTCCCAGTAGAATGGTATATTTGTCAGTTCTCTCGTAGCTGTGCCAATTGTTTTCATGTATATTTAAAACTAGATATTAGGTGCATGCAAGTTGAGAATTTAATATTTTCATAAGGAAGAGAAATTTTTCTCAAGGCACACCGGTTATTTTTCCCTCGTAAGGCCTTGTTGTAAATTCCACCTTGTCTGCCATTTAAGTAGCAGGCAGTTTATATGAAAGCTTTTTGATGTGGCATCAACATACAATACACATGAAATTCCAAAGTAACGAGTACATCAAGTCTAGATTTTCAAATGATGGATCTGACAACTGGTTCACATATTTAAAAATTATTTGCTCACAATAAGGATCAAATATATCAAAAGTAACCAATAGGTAGGATTTAACAAGGATGATTTTGAAGTCATTCATTGTACTGCTAGGAGTCAACCCTCCCACTATCACCACAGGCAGAAAAACAACATTAGAAACAATTCTCCATGTATCTTTCATGTTCCTAGGTGTCTAGGCATTAACAGTCCATTTGTTCCACGACTATTTTTTCATGAATATCTGCAAGGGGCCTTGGCAGGATAGAAACAATGACTCACTCTCGAGCATATTTTTTTACATTAATGTATAATAAGATATAGATATCTCCTCTCATGGAGATATTACAAGGTAATATAGATGTCTCCCTCTTCTCCCCAGAGAGATTTGTTTATAGTACAGGGTAAGAAAAATAACCTCTAGCAAGGAGGATGGGTAGACTTACCATCAGCCCCTTATAAGATTTTATAAGATCAGTACTCCGCAGCTTTGACACAGATCCACTGTGGGTGCAGAATCCACCTAGATCTACTTCCAGATCACTTTCTGGGACTTGGAGGAAAAGGGAAACTGATGTGAATGTGGAACGTATGCTGCCTGCTGTGCTGTAAATAATAAAATCTAAATCTATGTGGGCTCATTGTCTCCTGATCAGCCAAAACTATTGAAGACAAGCTAGCATGTCACTATGCTTCTGTTTCAGAGCTGCCTGAGAGGAACTTAATGTCTAATAAAGGAGTTTGCAGAAGCTTTAGTAACTTGTCTCTTACAAGGTTATCAGTACTTGAATCCCAGGGATAAGACATGAAATTCATGGTTAGAATGTTAGTATGGGATCATTTTTAAGGGTCCCTAGTCAAGAGAGCTTATTGCTAGGATAAGATGACCCTAATAGAAAGGAAATGTGGAAAGTATTGTCAGGGGCACATGATGAAAGGGCATCATCTGAAGAACCACTGCCCACTAAGAAAGTTGTAGTTCAATGGGCAAAGCAAGTAAGTTTCCACAGAAGCCATGACAGGGCCCCACAAGAGAAACACTGGTCTGAATATCAGTCGAGCCTAAAGAACCAATTTATGATAAAATCAAATAAAAATTTTTATATACCCTTACTTTTCCAACTCCAATACAGTTTTCACAAAATTATTCAATTACAACTAAATATTTAAATGAATATGAAAGTGTTCATTAATGTTTGAAGGGAATCTGCTTTGCAACTTAATATAATTTTGAATTTATTTTCTAAGAGTAAATATAAAAATTAAAGGGCCTAGACTTCTCACTAAGTAGAAGGGAAAGGATTAATCCACTTCAAACCACTGAGCATGTTTAAAAAAAAAATAGGTGATGACAAAAGTAAAGTTGGTTTCATGATTAAACTCCATAAATCCTGATTGTTCAATATAGACAGTATATTAACAAGAGTTAAACTAGCTTCCTTTTACTTTGCATTTGCCTACTATAACTTCTCCTAATCTTTTTTTAACCCTAGTTTGAAAATTTTTGTCTTTTACCTAAGTAACTGAATCCATTTACATTTATTGTTTTGTAATTTTTTAATTTTTCTATGTGATTTTATTTCTTCTTTCTTATGTTCCTTCAAACTGATTGAATTGTTTTCTTCAATTTTTGAGTTTTCACTCATTCCACTTTTTCCCTGTTTTGAAGTTAAGTTAATCACTCCACTTTATTCATTTTAATAGTAACTTTAGAAATTTAGAAATTTTAACAAAATCTAGAATTTAAGGAAAAAAGCATATAAGTTTAAAACCTCAACTAACATTTATTGAGTGCTTACTAAATGCCAGGCATTGTGTTAAACACTTTTATACAGTTCATCTTATTTAAACCTCTCAACAATCATGTGAAGCCACTATTATTATCCCTTCCTACCAGATGTGGATATTGAGGCTTAATAAAAGGTAAATTACCTGCCTAAGATTATCTCATAAGCAGCAGAGCAGGAAATCAAACCCAAGTTTTTCTGGAGCTCTTAAGTATTTTGCTTTCCATTTAACCCTCACTCTCCACCTCCCAAAAGGCTGTGGGGGAAGAATTATTGTCCCCATATAAGTTTAACAAATTTCCAGTCAATTTACTGTTATTTTTTTATTGCTAGTATGTATGTGTGTGTACTTGCATATAGAAAAATTGACTATATGCCATAGTATCAAGTATGATGCCTTGAGCATAGTTAGGGTTGAGTAAATACAAGTTAACTGATTTTGTGCTGTGTTGTTTCACGACATCATCTTACACCACATGCAGGGTCAGATTCTACTTCCTCATGCCCCCAGAGTGCGCAATGTGTAGTGTGTACTCCAGGAATCTTATCCACAGCATATGTTTGTTACTTAATCTATTTCTATCTTTGTGATTCGGCTATGATTCTTTAAGTTCTCACCCAGATATTTTGTCTGCTATGAATTTTTTTTTTTTAATTGGAGTATAGTTGCATTACACTGCTGTGTCAGTTTCTGCTGTATAGCAAAGTGAATCAGCCATACTTATACATATATCCCCTCTTTTTTGGATTTCCTTCCCATTTAGGTCACCACAGAGCACCAAGTAGAGTTCCCTGTGCTATACAGTAGGTTCTCATTAGTTATCTATTTTATACATAGTAGTGTATATATGTCAGTCCCAATCTCCCAATTCATCCCCCCCTGCCGCCTTTCCCCCTTGGTATCCATACATTTGTTCTCTACATCTGCGTCTCTATTTCTGCTTTGCAAATAAGATCATCTTTACCATTTTTCTACATTCCACATATATGTGTTAATATATGATATTTGTTTTTCTCTTTCTGACTTACTTCACTCTGTATGACAGACTCTAGGTCCATCCACGTCTCTGCAAATGACACAATTCCATTCCTTTTTATGGTGGAGTAATATTCCCTTGTATATATGTACCACATCTTCTTTATCCATTACTCTGTTAATGGACATTTAGGTTGCTTCCATGTCCTGGCTAATGTAAATAGTGCTGCAATGAACATTGGGGTGCATGTATCTTTTTGAATTATGTTTTTCTCTGGGTACATGCCCAGTAGTGGGATTGCTGGGTCATATGGTAGTTCTATTCTTAGTTCTTTAAGGAACCTCCATACTGTTCTCCATAGTGGCTGTATCAATTTACGTTCCCACCAACAGTGTAAGAGGATTCCCTTTTCTCCACACCCTGTCCAGCATTTATTGTTTGTAGATTTTTTGATGATGGCCATTCTGACCAGTGTGAGGTGACACCTCACTGTATCAATAGTTTTGATTTGCATTTCTCTAATAATTAGTGATGTTGAGCATTTTTCATGTGTTTTTTGGCCATCTGTATGTCTTCTTTGGAGAAATGTCTATTTAGGTCTTCTGCCTGGCATTTAGTAAGCACTCAATAAATATTAGCTAATTCATTATATTCATTTAAAGTGCCCAGCACAGGCCTGATTTATGTAATTGTTTTTTTTTTTATGTAATTGTTAAACACATGTTATGTCTTATTCTTTTTTCCCTAAGTGTCAACAAGAAATATTGTTATTAATAAGAAATAACATGCACAGCTATTTTATACAGAATGGATAAACCACAAAGTCCTACTGTATAGAACAGGGAACTATATTCAATATCTTGTGATAAAGCATAATGGAAAAGAACATGAAAAAGAATGTATATATATTTATAACTGAATCACTTTGCTATACAGCAGAAATTAACACATTATAAATCAACTATACCTCAACAAAATTTTTAAAAAACCTTAATTAAAATCATTTTCTTTTGACTTCCATTCTATTGTCCAGAAGCTTAGTCCTTTTTTAAAATGTTCTATAATTTCATCTTTTTATAACCTTAGATGTTAATACATTTACTCACATGGTTATCATTTTCTTCTCTCATTATTTCAAACCACCTTGTCATTTTTTTCTTATAACTGACATATCTTTCAAAGGTTCTTTAGTGAGAGCTTGATAACGGTAAGTCTTCTCTCTCTCTCACTTTTTTTGTATGCCTGAAAATTCCACTATGACGATTATTTTCTCTCCAATCTTTAAACATTTTATTCCACTGCCTTATGGGTTCCCTTGCTGCAACTGAGAAATTAGTTTTCAAGCCAGCTACAATTTTTTTGTAAGTAATCATTCTTTTTCTCTTTGGCCGCTCTAAAGATTTTTCTTTTGTTTTAAAAAATTAGAACTCTGATTAGATACAATTAGACCTTCTCAATCTAGTCACCATATTTCTTAATTTCTCTTTACTATCTACCATTTCTTAGTCTCTTTTGGTTTCATTCTTTAATTTCTTCAGATTTATCTTCCAGTCCTCTAAGCTATTTAACTTATCCACTTTATTTCTAATGTCAAATTCTCCATTTAATGAAGTTTCTGAAACTTTTTTCAAATATGACTGATAATTTTTATAGTTTCTTGTTTTTGTAAGTTCAAAAATATTTGTTCCATTTATATTTGAAGAATATTTGGGCAGATATATAAGTCTAGAATAACAAAATTCCAGTATTGGATGTTATGGTGAAATCTGTGGCAAGCTCAATATATTTTGTACTTAAATAACTTAATCTCTTTGTGTGCATACACAAAATATTTTGTGTTTATCATTGGCATACATTAAATGTGAAAGAAAATATAAAAGACTTTTTTCTTCATTAAAAATGTGTAAGATAATTGTAATCAAAAATTATATCGGGCTTCCCTGGTGGCGCAGTGGTTGAGAATCTGCCTGCTAATGCAGGGCACACGGGTTCGCGCCCTGGTCTGGGAAGATCCCACATGCCGTGGAGCAACTAGGCCCGTGAGCCACAACTACTGAGCCTGCACGTCTGGAGCCTGTGCTCCACGACAAGAGAGGCCACAATAGTGAGGGGCCCGTGCACCGCGATGAAGAGTGGCCCCTGCTTGCCGCAACTACAGAAAGCCCTAGCACAGAAACGAAGACCCAACATAGCAATCAATCAATCAATCAATCAATAAATCTTAAAAAAAAAAAAAGGGTAGGGCTCTATACCTGCACACATACACACAAGTACGTGATTTAAAAAAAAAAATTATATCAACACATTATGGAAGTTATGCCCTATGTAGAAGTAAAATATATGACAAAAATAGCACAGATGATGGGAGGCGGAATGGAAGTACACTACTGTAAAGATTTTACACTATTTATAAAGTGGTCTAATATTACTTGAAGAAAAATGTGATAAATTAAAGATGCATATTTTAAAGTCTAAATCAGCTACAAAAAAGTATATAGCTCATAACGTACTAATGGAGACAAAATAGAATATTTATTAAAATACACAATCTAAATAAAGACAGAAATGAAGAAAAAGAACACAGATAGGAAATAAAAAGCAGAAAGCAGACTTAAGTCCAAATATATTGAAAATTACATGAAATATAAAGAGTCTAAACATGCCGATTAGAATGCACAGACTGTCAGAATGATTAAAATCCTGATAGGGATTTTTCTGTAACAATTTCCCTTGGGATATGGTATGACTTTTTAAATTTATTGATTTCAACCTTTTCATTTTAGAAGACTTCTTGAGCTATATTTTTCAATCTTTTTAGTTCTGTTCTTCAGTCAAAATAATTATGGGTAACTGGAATCTCCTTTGTCTCTCTTCCATGCATATAAATTTCTCTCCAATCCTATATTATTTTCCTATGGCTGCTGTAATAAATTATCACAAACTTAGTGGCTTAAAACAATACAAACTTGTTCTCTTATAGTTCAAGGGGTCAGAAGTCTGAAATGGGTTTCACTGGGCCAAAACCAAAGTGTGGGTGTAGTTGTGATCCCACTGGAAGTTTTAAGAGACAATCTGTTTTCTTGCCTTTTCCAGATTCTAGACCTGCATTCCTTGCATTCTTTGGGCCATAGTCACTTCTTCCATCTTCAAACTCAACAACATATCATCTTTAAGTCTATCTCTGCTTTGTTATTACATCACCTTCTCCTTTTCTGTCTCTGTAGTCAAATCTCCCTCTGTCTTCCTCCTTTAAAAACATTTGTGATTACATTCAGGGAGCATCAGGATAATCTCCCCATCTCAAAATACTTAAATCATATTTGCAAAGTCACTTTTGTCATATAAGTAATATTCAAAGGTTACAGGGATTAGGATCTGGATATATTTGGGGCCATTATTCAATTTACCACAAATTCTTTTTAATTATTCGTTTCCAACACATTTTTCTTGCTTCTACCATTCTCACTGTGTTTTCAACAGTTTCTATTCTCTTATGTTATAAGTCACATGTGATCTTCATTTGAGGGATCATTTTATTCTAGTTCTTCTTAAGATCTGAGCTCATGGATTTTTAAAAATTGTTATATAATATTTGAAGCCTTCAAAAAACAGTATGATGATTTTGAAATGTTTGAAAATGCTTCGTTTCTCATCCTATCAAAAGAATCTAATTTCTCTTCCTTTGAATGTGGATTGGACTTGTTGACTCACAACCAAATAGGGTATGGCATAAAAGATACTATGTAGCTCTCAAGACTAGGTCATAAAAAGCATTGTTGGTGCGGAGTCAAGATGGTAGCATGGGAAGAAGTGGAGTTCGCATCTCCTCACAACTAGGGCACCTGCCAGACGCTGGTGGGGGACCTTGATGCCCAAGAAGATGGGAGGAACCCCCAAGCAAACCGGTAGGATGTGGGGGGACTAAGAGGGGAGGAGAAGTGGAGGCTGGACAGGACAGGCACCCCTGAGGGGAGGCTGAGGGGGGTGAGGGGTTGCCATGCCTGGAGGGACGCTTGGGGGCTCAGACCAGGGGGTAGTGCGCTGAGCGCTTCCCCTGTCCAATCGCCTGGGAAGTCTGCACTGCTCTTCAGCCGGGTCCTACACCCTCAGAAGCCCACTCTGGGCCATGTAGGTCCTGGGGGTGTAGGAGGGAGGCTGGGGGAGAATAGGGGAGGCAGACAGGAGGGGCTCTCCAGAACCAGAGGAGCAGGAGAGGAGCAGAGGGCGGCTGCCCCACCCACTCAGGCAGGGAAACCTACTGGGCTCCCAGGCAGGACCCCCTGCCCTCTGAGACCAGAGGCATGCCTGGGCCCCTTCTGTTCTGTTGTGCCTAAGCCCCACACCCCACACCCCCCCGGACCTTTTCCAGCCCTGTGGGTCCTAAGCATAGGCCATGCACACCGCCCAAACCACCCACTGCCTAAGTACTGCCCTCCACAACCAAGGCCTTTTCCACCTTTTTTTTTTTTTCTTCTCCTCTTTTTTACTATTGTGGTTATGTTTTACTCTCTGGCTGTTGTTTCATCTATATTTTTACTGTAATAATCTTTCTAACATATCTGTTACTTTCTTAGTCTAATTTTATTTTTACTCTTTGTTACTGCTCTCTTTTTATTTTATTTTTATTTCTGCCACCCCACACAGCTTGCAGGATCTTGGTACATGAGCAGGGGGTCGGGCTGAAGCTCCTGCAGTAGGAGCCGCAACTCCAAACTACTGGACTAACAGAGAAACACAGAAACCAGGGAATATTCATCGGAGTGAGGTCTCCCAGAGGTCCTCATCTTGGTACCAAGAGCCAGCTCTACCCAACAGCCTACAGACTCCAGTGATGGAAGCCTAAGGCCAAACAACCAGTGAGACAGGAACACAATCCCACTCATCAAAATAAATAAATAAATAAAATGAGAGGGCAAAAAAATATGGCACAGATGAAGGACCAATATAAAAGCCAACAAGACTAACTAAATGAAGAGGAAATAGGCAATCTACCTGAAAAAGAATTCAGAGCAATGATAGTAAAGGTGATCCATAAACTAGGAAATAGAATGGAGACATAGACTGAGAAAATACAAGAAATGTTTAACAAAGATCTAGAAGAACTAAAGAACAAACAAACAGAGATGAGCAACACAATAACTGAAATGAAAAATACACTAGAAGGAATCAATAACAGAATAACTGAGGCAGAATAACGAATAACCGAGCTGGAAGACAAAATGGTGGAAATAACTGCCGAGGAGCAGAATAAAGAAAAAAGAAGGAAAAGAATTGAAGACAATCTCAGAGACCTCTGGGACAACAGTAAATGCACCAACATTCAAATTATAGGGGTCCCAAAAGAAGAAGAGAAAAAGAAAGGGTCTCAGAAAATATCTGAAGATTTTGTAGTGGAAAACTTCCCTAACATGGGAAAGGAAATAGTCACCCAAGTCCAGGAAGCACAGAGAGTCCCATACAGGATAAACTGTAGGAGAAACACACCAAGACACATATTAATCAAACAACCAAAAATTAAATTCAAAGAAAAAATATTACAACCAGCAAGGGAAAAACAAAAATTAACATACAAAGGATTCGCCATAAGGTATCAACTGATTTTTCAGCAGCAACTCTGCAGGCCAGAAGGGAGTGGCAGGATATACTTAAAGTGATGAAAGAGGAAAACCTATAACCAAGATCACTCTACTCAGCAAGGATCTCATTCAGACTCGACAGAGAAATCAAAACCTTTTCAGACAAGCAAAAGCTAAGAGAATTCAGCACCACCAAACCAGCTTTACAGCAAATGCTAAAGAAACTTCTCTAGGCGGGAACACAAGAGAAGAAAAAGACACACAAAAATAAACCCCAAACAAACCCAAAAAACAAAAACCAAAAAATTAAGAAAACGGTAATAAGAACACACATATTGATAATAACCTTGAATGTAAATGGATTAAATGCCCGAACCAAAAGACACACACTGGCTGAATGCATACAAAAACAAAACCCATATATATGCTGTCTACAAGAGACCCACTTCAGACCTAGGGACACATACAGACTGAAAGTGAAGGGATGGAAAAAGATATTCCATGCAAATGGAAATCAAAAGAAAGCTGGAGTAGCAATACTCATATCAGATAAAATACACTTTAAAATAAAGACTGTTAAAAGAGATAAGGACAGACACTATATAATGATCAAGGGATCAATCCAAGAAGAAGATATAACAATTATAAATCTTTATACAGGCAACATATGAGCACCTCAATACATAAAGCAAATGTCATGAAAAGGGAAATCAATAGTAACACAATAATAGTAGAGGACTTTAACACCCCACTTACACCAATAAAAAGATCATCCAAACAGAAAACAAATAAGGAAACACAAGCTTTAAATGACACAACAGACCAGATAGATTTAACTGATATTTATAGAACATTACACCTGAGAGTGGCAGAATACACTTTCTTCTCAAGTGCACACGAACCATTCTCCAGGATAGATCACATCTTGGGTCACAAATCAAGTCTTGGAAAATTAAATAAAATTGAAATTTTATCAAGCATCTTTTCTGACCAAAATGCTATGAGACTGGAAATCAATTACAGGAAAAAAACTGTAAAAAACACAAATACATGGAGGCTAAACAGTACACTACTAAATAACCAAGAGATCAGTGAAGAAATCAAGGAAGAAATAAAACAATTCATAGAAACAGATAACAACAAAAACACAAAGACCTAAAACCTATGGGACTCAGCAAAAGCAGTTCTAAGAGGGAAGTTTATAGCAACTCAATCTCACCTCAAGAAACAAGAAAAATCTCAAATAAAAAATCTAACCCTATACCTAAAACAACTAGAGAAGGAAGAACAAAGAAAACCCAAAGTCAGTAGAAGGAAAGAAATCATAAAGATCAGAGCAGAAATAAATGAAATAGAAACAAAGAAAACAATAGCAAAGATCAAAAAAACTAAAAGCTGGTTCTTTGAGAAGATAAACAAAATTGATAAACCATTAGCCAGACTCAGCAAGAAAAAAAGAGAGAGGACGCAAATCAATAAAATTAGAAATGAAAAAGGAGAAATCACAACTGAAACCACAGAAATACAATGGATTACAAAAGACTACTACAAACAACTATATACTAATAAAATGGACAACCACGAAGAAATGGGTAAATTCTTGGAAAGGTACAATTTTCCAAGATTGAACCAGGAAGAATCAGAAAATATAAACAGGCCTATCACAAGTAAAGAAATTGAAACTGTAATTAAAAACCTTCCAACAAACAAAAGTCCAGGACCAGATGGCTTCACAGGCGAATTCTGTCAAACATTTAGAGAAGAGCTACCACCCATCCTTCTCAAACTCTTCCCAAAAATTGCAGAGGGAGAAACACTCCCAAATACATTCTACAAAGCCACCATCACCCTGATACAAAAACAAGAAAAAGATATCACACACAAAAAATTATACACCAGTATCACTGATGAACACAGATGCAAAAATTATGAACAAAATACTAGCAAACAGAATTCAACAACATATTAAAAGGATCATATACCATGATCAAATGGGATTTATCCCAGGGATGCAAGGATTCTTCAATATGTGCAAATCAATCAATATGATACACCATATTAACAAATTAAGGAATAAAAACCATATGATCATCTCAACAGATGCAGAAAAATATTTTGACAAAATTCAACACCTATTTATTATAAAAACTCTCCAGAAAATGGGCATAGAGGGAACCTACCTCAACATAATAAAGGCCATATATGACAAACCCACAGCAAACATCATACTCAATGATGAAAAACTGAAAGCATGTCCTCTAAGATCAGGAACAAGACAAGGATGTCCACTTTCACCACTCTTATTCAACATAGTTTTGGAAGTCCTAGCCACAACAATCAGAGAAGAAAAAGAAATTAAAGGAACACAAATGGGAAAAGGAGAAGTAAAACTGTCACTGTTTGCAGATGACATTGATACTATACATAGAAAATCCTAAAGATGCCACCAGAAAACTACTAGAACCAATCAATGAATTTGGTAAGGTTGCAGGATACAAAATTAATGCACAAAAATCTCTGGCATTCCTATATACTAACAACAAAAAATCAGAAAGAGAAATTAAGGAAACAATTCCATTTACCACTGCAACAGAAAGAATAAAATACCTAGGAATAAACTTACCTAAGGAGGTGAAAGACTTGACTCAGGAAACTATAAAACACTGATGAAAGAAATCAAAGATGTCATAAACAGATGGAGAAATATACCATGTTCTTGGATTGGAAGAATCAATATTGTGAAAATGACTATACTATCCAAAGCAATCTACAGATTCAATGCAATCCCTATCAAACTACCAATGGCATTCCTCACAGAATTAGAACAAAAACTTTAACAGTTCGTAAGGAAACACAAAAGACCCAGAATAGCCAAAGCAATCTTGTGAAAGATAAACAGAGCTGGAGGAAGCAGGCTCCCCGACTTCAAACTATACCACAAAGATACAGTCATCAGGACAGTATGGTAGTGGCACAAAAACAGAAATATAGATCAATGGTACAGGATAGAAAGCCCAGAGATAAACCCATCACACATATGGTCACCTAATTTATGTCAAAGGAGGCAAGAGCATACAATGGAGAAAAGACAGCCTCTTCAATAAGTGGTGCTGGGAAAACTGGACAGCTACATGTAAAAGAATGAAATTAGAACACTACCTAACACCATACACAAAAATAAACTCCAAATGGATTAAAGACTTAAATGTAAGACCAGACACTATAAAACCCTTAGAGGAAAACATAGGAAAAACACTCTTCGACATAAACCACAGCAAGATCTTTTTTGACCCACCTCCTAGACTAATGGAAATAAAAACAAAAATAAACAAATAAATAATTCAACTTCAAAGCTTTTGCACAGCAAAGGAAACCATAAACAAGACAAAAAGACAACCCTCAGAATGGGAGAAAATATTTGCAAATGAAACAACGGACAAAGGATTAATCTCCAAAATATACAAACAGCTCATGGAGGTCAATATCAAAACAACAAACAATTCAATTAAGAAATGGGCAGAAGACGTAAATAGACACTTCACCAAAGAAAACATACAGATGACCAAGAGGCACATGAAAAGATGCTCAACATCACTAATTATTAGAGAAACGCAAATCAAAACTACAATGAGGTATCACCTCACACTAGTCAGAATGGCCATTATCAAAAAGTCTAGAAACAATAAATGCTGGAAAGGGTGTGGAGAAAAGGGAACCTTCCTGAACTGCTGGTGGGAATGTAAACTGATACAATCACTATGGAGAACATTATGGAGGTTCCTTAAAAAACTAAAAATAGAACTACCATATGACCCAGCAATCCCACTACTGGGCATATACCCTGAGAAAACCATAATTCAAAAAGAGACATGTCCCACAGTGTTCACTGCAGCACTATTTACAATAGCCAGGATATGGAAGCAACATAAGTGTCCATCGACAGATGAATGGATAAAGAAGATGAGGTACATATATACAATGGAATATTACTCAGCTATAAAAAGAGACGAAATTGAGTTATTTGTAGTGAGGTGGATGGACCTCGAGTCTGTCATACAGAGTGAATTAAGTCAGAAAAAAAAAAACAAATACCGTATGCTAACGCATATATATGGAATCTAAAAAAAAAAAAAAAAATTGGTACTGATGAACCTAGTGGCAGGGCAGGAATAAAGACGTAGACATAAAGAATGGACTTGAGGACACAGAGGGGGAGGGGAAGCTGGAGCAAAGTGATAGTAGCATCGACATATATACACTACCAAATGTAAAATAGTTAGCTAGTGGGAAGCAGCAGCATAGCACAGTGAGATCAGCTCGGTGCTTTGTGACCACCTAGAGGGGTGGGATAGGGAGGGTGCGAGGGAGGTTCAAGAGGGAGGGGATATATTTATGCATATGGCTGATTCACTTTGTTGTACAACAGAAACTAACAGAGTATTGTGAAGCAATTATACTCCAATAAAGATGTGTTAAAAAAATAATAAAATAAAATAACATACAACAAAAAAAGCACTGTTGCTTTTGCCATGTGATCTTTGAATTACTCAGCATGAGGGAAGCCAACCACCATGTTGTGAGGACATTCAAGCAGCCTGTGAGGAAGCTCACATTGGAAGAAACTGAGGCCTCCCACCAACAACCAGCACCTATTTTCCAGCCATTTGAGTGGGTTACCTTGAAAGCCAATTTTCTAGTTCCATTTAAGCCTTTAGATGCCTACGTCCCCAGCTGACAACTTGACTGCAAACTTCATGAGAAACTTCAAGCTAGCTAAACTGTTCATGAATTCCCAACTCAGAGAAACTGTGAGGAAAATAAATACTTATTATTTTTAAAGTCACTAATTTTTGAAATAATTTGCTATGCAGCAAAAGATACTTAATACATGCATGTAACATATTATAAATTAAGAAATAGAATAAAATGGACATCCATGAAGTAACCACCAAATTAAAAACAGAATATTGCCAATATCATACACCAGAGGTATTGATGATCCTTCCTCTCTCTTTCAATCTGCCTCACCTTCTGACTGTTTTCTTAAAATACAGCACATCTGTGTAATTCCTCTTTCAACTGTATCTCATGTGATTCCCCTGTGCTAGTCTGAATCCAAGAAAGCTTCTGCAGGCAGCCCAACCATCCCAGTCCTTTTATTTAAAAGGGATTATTGATATTTCCCTTCAGGTTATGATACCAATTTTGGAAAATAGTAACCTAATTTTCTTTTTCTTTTTTTTTTTTTTTTTTTTTAATTTCCTTGCTCTTCAAAAGCCCAGCTTTCAGAGCTGTTATATAAGAGATGTGCACTAAGGAATATGTTAGTTTCTCAATTTTTTTAAGATTCCTAAAATTTTATCCATGTATTAAGACAAAGCATTAAAAGCAGCAATCCTGAACCACTACATTCTCTATTTTCCCTTTGCCCCATCCATTCACCAACTACTATCTATTTGCAGACCTGTGCTTTCTCATTATTTCATTCACTTTCACTGAAGGCCATCATAAAGAACAGTAAGTGGAGAAACAATGATGCACTTCTTTTAAAGTTGCTCTCGATTTAATTTTCTATTATGCTACTTATGCTTCTTACCCCCAAAGACCTTTAATGATAAATTTATCATAGGATTCAAGACCAAGGAGGAAAAAATAGTTTTATGATGAACTAGTATATAATTTCTTAACTGGTAAATGAGAATTTTTTGGTTCAGAGTTTATGACAATGGGATCCATGTGCATATATTTAGTGTTAGTATTACATTAGTACCAAGTAGAAAGGAAGGTTTAATAATAGGTATAATAGAAAAAAAATGGAAGAATTGAGTCTTCACAGGAGAGAAATTAAATTAGTAAAAGCTTCCTTCTGTAAACTAAAACGGTTTTCCAGAATAGTGTTACTTACAATAATGTATATCCTATTCTCAATTAAGGCTTTTTATAGTAAGAACAATATGAAACTTTACTTCTAAATCTATGTATCATACTTCTTGCTCCTCCTATCCATTTTGAGATTCTCAAATAGGAATGCACAACAGCAGTCCTGGCATTAGGCATCATCTACACAACACTGTAAGTAAGTCTTTTCATTTAATGTCTTTTCATCTTCTGCCCTATTTTGGAGGAGAGAGGACGGGAGAAGAAAAAAAAAAAACAGGTATTACAAAGATACCACACTCAGAAGAACCAGTGTCTTAGTGGTAATACTTCCAAGTTGCAATTTTATGTTAGTAAATGTCCAAAAATACTTTTTTATTGTTGAATTATCATTAATTTATACATTTATTTTTCTAGTTTTATCTATTTATAAGTTCTAAAACACAGAGTACACACTTTGTAAATTTTATTTCAGTTCCATTTAAGTTACATTATGAGGCAGTTAATTTAAATCTTCCTTATGAATCTATGAATATGTTTTTCGTTTCCTCTAAAATACTGATATTGATCATTGTTTTTCCCTCTTTGCCCTGGCTGATAAGAAACTCAGAGCTAAGCTTTGTTATCAATTGCTACTCCATCACAGATAGTTCCCTACAGTTTTCTTCTTCCTTCCTTCCTTATATCTCCATTTCTTTGTCTTTGGTAAATTTTTTTGACCTCATCATATTTGTTTTTTACAAGATTCCTAAAATAAATTTAAAACATATACAAAGTAAAAGTAATCAATAAAGTATCTACTAAAGTGCTATGCAAAAATTTTAGTCTCTCTTTCTATAATAGTACAATCAAATTTAACTTTCTGCAATGATGGAAATGTTCTATATTGTAGCCATTGTTCAGTATGGTAGCCACTAGACAGAAGTGCCTACTGAGCACTTGAAATGTGTCTGTGTGACTCAGGAACTGAATTTTAAATTGTACATCATTTTAATTAATTTAGATTTAAATAGCCATACATATCCAGTGGCTACAATATTGGACTGCAAAGGTATAACTTATATTTATGTATTTCTTCCCATAAGATATAAACTTCATGTGGAATATTATATATTTTATATAATGCCTCAAGCACACCAAGGCAAGTTCATAAATAAAAAGTAAGATAATATACTCTTTGCAATGGACTGAATGGTTATACTCCCCCAGATTCATATGTTCAAACCCTAGCCCCAATATGATGGTATTAGGAGAGAGGGTTGAGCACTCATAAATGGGATTAGTGACCTTATAAAAGAACCCCTAGGGAGCTCCCTTGCCCCTTCTGCTATATGAAGACACAGCAAAAAGGCAGCTGTCTATGAACCAGGAAGCAGACTCTTACCAGACACTGAATCTGCTAATGCCATGATCTTGGATTTCCCAGCCTCCAGAACTGTGAGACATTCTTCCTGTTTCAGCCACCCAGCTTATGGTATTCTTTTACGGCAGCCTGAACAAACTAAGATATTCTTGTTCTGTGAAAGACCATTAAACTATGAAACATTTTTGAGTTTTTACATCTAATGCAAATCAATACACCACTATGAGTTCTTCATCTATAAAGTCCAGATATAATGTGATTGCTACTATATCTCACAAAGTTATGTTAAGAGTTGATAACAATACTTTATTACTATGTTGGAGACTTAGGAGAAGAAGCTTGGTATTCAGAGGGCAACACTTTTATTGTGTTATGACCTCCCTTTTATGGTTTGAGTAATGAGTTATTTAATTCCCACAATATTAAACAATTTAAATAAAACTTTTGGAGATGGCTAAATTAAATGGGTTGATGGCATAATGTTTAGAGTTAAGCAACTGAATAAAACTGTAGGGAGCATGTGTAATCAAGCTAGATTTAAGTAGCATCTGATGCACATTTATGGAATAATAGCCTTGATGATAAGCTAATTTGAGAAAAGTCGGTCCAGCTGTATATTCATTAGAAAGAAGGAAAATGCTCTCCGTAAAACATAAAGCAACACACAAGAGGCAATCTACTAAGATATCCATTAGCTTAAGGGTATGTATAATTTCAACAGCAGTCTTAGTTCCCTCATTGACTAAGCAAGTTCATTTCAGTTCCTTCCTTTATGTTCCAGTGCCTCAGAAAAAGAGGGGAACAATAGTACATTTGTCTTGCATGTTTCATGAATACATTGTGATTATAAGTATACCAATATGGATGAGGAAACAGTGTATACTGAACATTTTAGGCAATGTATAATATTACTTCAATTTATTAGGACAAGAACTTCAGAACTTTTCAAACCACACAGTGTGAAAGAACAGTATGTTATCGTTAAAGAGTTATTTATATGCAGTCCAAACTTATTTGCACTTACTGACTTTAATAAGTACCTGTAAAATTCTTTTAACACCTGAGCAATTTCATAAAATGTTTTCAGAATGAAGTTTTAAAAATGTTTACAAATCCATGTTGAGGTGTACAGTATTCCTCACTCTGTTCTATGGAAGATCACAATGTGATATATCACAAAGGTGGGCTTTATGCGCCCAACAAACCTGAGTTTGAGACTCAACAAATAGTTTGTTACTTAGTAATGTTACCTCTTCATGTCTGTTTTCTCATTTATAAAATAGGTATTATAAAACCTATCAGTATGTTTTAGAAATTAAGCAAAAAACATACGTATTTAGCATCTGTGATAACATAGATGCTTATAAATATATTCTTTACCATTAATTCTGAAGTTATTTGTCAGTTTGTTCTCCCTTACTCCCATTGCTGTGCATATTTAACCCTCTTTCTATAACACAATCTGATCATATGATTCAATCACAAGAGGATGAAGAAAGAACATTAAATCTCCTTTCATTTCCTTTTGGGATTATAATCATAGGTCGAAAAACTACAGCTCGGGCCAAACACAGCCTGAAGCCTGTTTTTGTATGGCCCATGAGCTAAGCATAGGTTACAAAGAAGAAGGAAGAAGAGGACAAGGAGCAAAAGGAGGAGAAGGAAGAAGAGAAGGAAAATGGAGAGGAGGAGAATATGTGACAGACTATATGTGGCCTCTAACACCTAAAATATTTACTCTCTGGCCCTTAAATGAAAATGTTTGTCAACTTCTGGACTATACACTGAAGTCTTTATGATTGAAGGTCTCCTCTTATTGTGTAGTATTGAGAATTCAGCATAATTGTTTGTAAGGAAATAATAAATAAAAAACCTAGACTTGGAAATAACAATGTTCATTAACAATAAAGAAACCAAAGGAAGATTAAAGGTATAACAAATCTGTGATTATTTTTAGATATTAGTAAAGATAATTCTTAGTTTCACAGAGTCTGAGTTAAAATTAAATTCATTTGAAATGTTGCTTAAATTACCAGAGGGCTTCCAGTTTTGCAACCAAAAAGGCTCACTGCATCATGCATTATTTGAATATTATGCCAGTGAAAGTTAAAGATGCTTAACTAAAAAGCCTAAACCGCAATATTAGTAGTTATTTATTGAGCTGTTATTTCAGAGCTTTGGAGGAAATACAATTTATATCTTAAGCAGGCAATAAAAATTCCAGTATCAGAGCGGAGTCAAGATGGCAGTGTGGGAAGACACAGAGTTCACATCTCCCCACAACTAGGGTGCCTTCCAGAAGCTGGTGGGGGACCCCGACGCCCAAAAAGACAGGAAGAACCCCCAAGCAAACCGGTAGGACATGTGGGGACTGAGGGGGGAGGAGAAGCGCAGGCCAGACAGGACCAGAGCCCTGGAGGGGTGGCTGAGATGGCAGAGGGATTCCCATGCCTGGAAGGACCCTCAGAGGCTCATACCAGGGGGGAGCAAACCCAGCATTTCCCCTGCCCAATCAGCTGGGGAAGTCTGCCAGGCTCTCGGGCCGGGTGCTACATCCTCAGAGGTCCCCTCTGAGCCAGATTGGTCCTGGGGACATAGGAGGGAGGCCGGGGAGATCAGGAGAGGCAGGTAGGAGGGGTCCCCCAAAACAGGAGGAGCAGGAGAGGAGCGGAGGGCAGTTGCCCCACCCACTCAGGCTCAGGGAGCCTGCTGAGGTCCCAGGACAGTCCCCCACTCTCCAAGGCCACCTCCGGGACACGTTGGTCCTGGGGGCATAGGAAGTAGGCCGGGGAGATCAGGAGAGGCAGGTGGCAGGGGACCTCCAGTACCAGAGGAACAGGAGAGGAGCAGAGGGCATTTGCCCCACCCACTTGAGCCCAGGAAGCCTGCTGGGCAACTAGGTGGGGTCCTCCACCCTCTGAGACTAGAGGCAGGAGGCACACCTGGCCCCCTTCTGTTCTGTTGAACCTAAGCCTCACCCCCCACACCATCTCCCCTGGGACTTTTCCAGCCCTGTGGGTCCTAAGCATAGGCCTTGCCCACAGCCCAAAACTCACACCTGCTTAGGCTACGCTCTCCAGAGCCAAGGCCTTTTTCCACCTTTTTTTTTTTTCTCCTCCTCTTTTTTACTATTGTGGTTCTGTTTTACCTTCTGGTTGTTGTTTCATCTATATTTTTATTTTTATGTTCTTCCAACATATCAGTTATTTTCCTGGTCTAATTTTAATTTTTACTTTCTTATTGTTCTCCTTTTTCTTTTTTTTCTTGCCACCCCACGTACATTGAGGGATCTTGGTTCATGAGCCAGGGGTCGGGCCAAAGCTCTTGTGGTGGGAGCTTCAAGTCCGAACCACTGGACTAACAGAACCTCAGACCCCAGGGAATATTCATCCGAGTGAGGTCACCTGGAGGTCCTCATCTCAGCAGCAAGACCCAGCTCTACCCAACAGCCTATAAACTCCAGTGTTGGAAGCCTCAGGCCAAACAACCAGTAAGACAGGAACACAATCCCACTCATCAAAAAAAAAAAAAAAAAAAAAGAGATGGCGAAACAATATGTCACAGATGGAGAAGCAAGGTAAAAACCGACAAGACCAAATAAATAAAGAGGAAATAGGCAACCTACCTGAAAAAGAATTCAGAGTAATGACAGTAAAGATGATCCAGAATCTAGGAAATAGAATGGAGGAAAGGATTGAGAAAATACAAGAAATGTTTAACAGAGATCTATAAGAACTAAAGAACAAACAAACAGAGATGAACAACACAATAACTGAAATGAAAAATGCACTAGAAGGAATCAATAACAGAATAACTGAGGCAGAAGAACGAATAACTGAGCTGGAAAAGAAAATGCTGGAAATAACTGCCAAGGAGCAGAATAAAGAAAACAGAATGAAAAGAATTGAAGACAATCTCAGAGACCTCTGGGACAACACTAAACTCATCAACATTCAAATTATAGGGGTCCCAAAAGAAGAGAAAAAGAAAGGGTCTGAGAAAATATTTGAAGATTTTGTAGTGGATAACTTCCCTAACATGGGAAAGGAAATGGTCACCTAAGTCCAGGAAGCGCAGAGTCCCATACAGGATAAACCCTAGGAGAAACACACGAAGACACATATTAATCAAACTAACAAAAATTAAATTCAAAGAAAAAATAATAAAAGCAACAAGGAAAAAAAAAATTACATACAAAGGATTCCCCATAAGGTTATCAGCTGATTTTTCAGCAGCAACTCTGCAGGCCAGAAGGGAGTGGCAGGACATACTTAAGGTGATGAAACAGAAAAACCTATAAACAAGATTACTCTACCCAGCAAGGATCTCATTCAGATTCGACAGAGAAGACAAAAGCTATTCAGACAAGCAAAAGCTAAGAGAACTCAGCACCACCAAACCAGCTTTACAACAAACCCTAAAGAAACTTCTCTAGGCGGGAAACACAAGAGAAGAAAAAGACCCACAAAAACAAACCCAAAACAATTAAGAAAATGGTAATAGGAACATACATATTGATAATAACCTTGAATGTAAATAGATTAAATGCCCCAACCAAAAGATACACAGTAGCTGAATGGATACAAAAACAAAACCCATATATATGCTGTCTACCAGAGAATGACTTCAAACCTAGGGACACATACAGACTGAAAGTAAGGGATGGAAAAAGATATTCTATGCAAATGGAAATCAAAAGAAAGCTGGAATAGCAATACTCATATCAGATAACATATACTTTAAAATAAAGACTGCTACAAGAGATAAGGAAGGACACTACATAATGATCAAGGGATCAATCCAAGAAGAAGATATAACAATTATAAATGTTTATGCACCCAACATAGGAGCCCCTCAATACATAAGGCAAATGCTAACAACCATGAAAGGGGAAATCGACAGTAACACAATACCAGTTGGGGACTTTAACACCCAACTTACACCAATGGAAAGTTCATCCAAACAGAAAATAAATAAGGAAACACAAGCTTTAAATGACACAATAGGCCAGATAGATTTAATTGATATTTATAGAACATTGTACCCGAGAGTGGCAGAATACACTTTCTTCTCAAGTGCACATGGAACATTCTCCAGGATTGATCACATCTTAGTTCCAAATCAAGCCTCGGAAAATTTAAGAAAATTGCAATCATATCAAGCATCTTTTCTGAGTATAACGCTATGAGATTGGAAATCAGTTATAGGAAAAAAACCTGTAAAAAACACAAATACATGGAGGCTAAACAGTGCACTACTAAATAACCAAGAGATCACTGAAGAAATCAAAGAAGAAATTAAAAAATACATAGAAACAAATGACAACAAAAACACGACGACCAAAAACCTATGGGACACAGCAAAAGTAGTTCTAAGAGGGAAGCTTATAGCAATTCAATCTCAACTCAAGAAACAAGAAGAATCTCAAATAAAAAATCTAATCCTACACCTAAAGTAACTAGAGAAAGAAGAACAAAGAAAACCTGAAGTCAGTAGAAGGAAAGAAATCATAAAGAGCAGAGCAGAAATAAATGAAATAGAAATGAAGAAAACAATAGCAAAGATTAAAAAAAAACTAAAAGCTGGTTCTTTGAGAAGATAAACAAAATTGATAAATCCTTACCCAGACTAATCAACAAAAAGGGAGAAGACGCAAATCAATATTATTAGAAATGACAAAGGAGGAATCACAACTGACACCACAGAATTACAAAGGATTATAAGAGACTACTATAAACAGCTATATGCCAATAAAAAGGACAACCACGAAGGAATGGACAAATTCTTGGAAAGGTACAATCTTCCAAGACTGAACCAGGAAGAATTAGAAAATATAAACAGACTTATCACAAGTAATGAAGTAGAAACTGTACTTAAAAATCTTCCAACAAACAAAAGTCCAGGACCAGATGGCTTCACAGGCGAATTCTATCAAATATTTAGAGAAGAGCTAACACGGATCCTTCTCAAACTCTTCCCAAAAATTGCAGAGGGAGAAACACTCCCAAATTCATTCTACAAAGCCACCATCACCCTGATACAAAAACAAGAAAAAGATATCACAAAAAAAGAAAATTATAGACCAGTATCACTGATGAACACAGATGCAAAAATCCTCAACAAAATAATAGCAAACAGAATCCAACAACAAATTAAAAGGATCATACACCATGATCAAATGGGATTTATCCCAGGGATGCAAGGATTCTTCAATATGTGCAAATCAATCAATGTGATACACCATATTAACAAATTAAGGAATAAAAACCATATGATCATCTCAACAGATGCAGAAAAATATTTTGACAAAATTCAACACCCATTTATTATAAAAACTCTCCAGAAAATGGGCATAGAGGGAACCTACCTCAACATAATAAAGGCCATATATGACAAACCCACAGCAAATATCATACTCAATGATGAAAAACTGAAAGCATGTCCTCTAAGATCAGGAACAAGACAAGGATGTCCACTTTCACCACTCTTATTCAACATAGTTTTGGAAGTCCTAGCCACAACAATCAGAGAAGAAAAAGAAATTAAAGGAATACAAATGGGAAAAGAAGAAGTAAAACTGTCACTGTTTGCAGATGACATTGATACTATACATAGAAAATCCTAAAGATGCCACCAGAAAACTACTAGAACCAATCAATGTATTTGGTAAGGTTGCAGGATACAAAATTAATGCACAAAAATCTCTGGCATTCCTATATACTAACAACGAAAAATCAGAAAGAGAAATTAAGGAAACAATCCCATTTACCACTGCAACAGAAAGAATAAAATACCTAGGAATAAACTTACCTAAGGAGGTGAAAGACTTGACTCAGGAAACTATAAAACACTGATGAAAGAAATCAAAGATGTCATAAACAGATGGAGAAATATACCATGTTCTTGGATTGGAAGAATCAATATTGTGAAAATGACTATACTATCCAAAGCAATCTACAGATTCAATGCAATCCCTATCAAACTACCAATGGCATTCCTCACAGAATTAGAACAAAAACTTTAACAGTTCGTAAGGAAACACAAAAGACCCAGAATAGCCAAAGCAATCTTGTGAAAGATAAACAGAGCTGGAGGAAGCAGGCTCCCCGACTTCAAACTATACCACAAAGATACAGTCATCAGGACAGTATGGTAGTGGCACAAAAACAGAAATATAGATCAATGGTACAGGATAGAAAGCCCAGAGATAAACCCACACACATATGGTCACCTAATTTATGTCAAAGGAGGCAAGAGCATACAATGGAGAAAAGACAGCCTCTTCAATAAGTGGTGCTGGGAAAACTGGACAGCTACATGTAAAAGAATGAAATTAGAACACTACCTAACACCATACACAAAAATAAACTCCAAATGGATTAAAGACTTAAATGTAAGACCAGACACTATAAAACCCTTAGAGGAAAACATAGGAAAAACACTCTTCGACATAAACCACAGCAAGATCTTTTTTGACCCACCTCCTAGACTAATGGAAATAAAAACAAAAATAAACAAATGGGACCTAATTCAACTTCAAAGCTTTTGCACAGCAAAAGAAACCATAAACAAGACAAAAAGTCAACTCTCAGAATGGGAGAACATATTTGCAAATGAAACAACGGACAAAGGATTAATCTCCAAAATATACAAACAGCTCACGGAGCTCAATATCAAAACAACAAACAATTCAATTAAAAAATGGGCGGAAGACCAAATAGACCAAGGAAGACATACAGATGGCCAAGAGGCACATGAAAAGATGCTCAACATCACTAATTATTAGAGAAATGCAAATCAAAACTACAGTGAGGTATCACCTCACACAAGTCAGAATGGCCATTATCAGAAAATCTAGAAACAATAAATGCTGGAAAGGGTGTGGAGAAAAGGGAACCCTCCTGCACTGTTGGTGGGAATGTAAATTGATACAACCAACCACTATGGAGAACATTATGGAGGTTCCTTAAAAAACTAAAAATAGAACTACCATATGACCCAGCAATTCCACTCCTGGGTATATATCCAAAAAAAACAAAAACAAAAACACTAATTTGAAAAGATACATGCACCCCAGTGTTCATAGCAGCATTATTTACAATTGCCAAGATATGGAAACAACCTAAGTGTCCAGCAACAGATACATAGATTAAGAAGCTGTGGTATTTATTCACAATGAAATACTACTCAGCCATAAAAAGAAAAAAATTCTCCATTTGCATCAACACGGATGGACTTGGAGGGCAAAATGCTAAGTGAGATAAGTCAGACAGAGAAAGACAAATATTGTGTGATATCACTTATATGTAGAATCTAAAAATACAACAAATTAATGAATATAACAAAAAAGAAGCAGACTGACAGATATAGGGAACAAACTTGTGGTCACCAGTGGAGGGGGGGAGGTGCTTCATAGGGTGGAGGAGTGGGAGGGACAAACTACTGGGTGTAAGACAGGCTCAAGGACGTACTGTACAAAATGGGGCATAGAGTCAATATTTTGTAATAACTGTAAATGGAAAGTAACCTTTAAAATTGTATAAAAATTTTTTTAAATTTTAAAAAAATAAAATAAATTGCTTCCATTTCAAACAGAAATAAAATAAATAAAGTACAGGGTCTTTCTCCCAGGCTTGAACAGAAACTCCACCCACAACTACTTAAGGTGAGAACTTCAGAATATCAAGTCACCTTGGCATCAAAACCAGTTCCTGAAGATGCTTTAGTCATTCAACAAATATTTGCTGAGCACCCGTACTTCAGCGGAGGATATAGGCTTTATGAGGCCTTAATCTTCCACAATTTAGGAGAAAAGGGCCTCTTTTAAAAAAATAATATACAATTATAAATACAAAAGCATCTAGGAAGGTATTTATTTGAAATGATAAAATAAATTTAAAAATTACAAATTTTATTAAATTGTAATACCAAACACATAAAATGAGAAAAATGACATATTTCTATCAATTAACTTCCTTTACTAAATTAACTTTCAGGCTCAAAAATTGTCATTGGTAACAAGAGGTAAAATTTTAGGATTGTTGTCATATTTGGGAAAACCTCTATCAAGAAGAAGACTATTTTGACTAGGTTTAATGAGTACCCATTTCTCTGCTTATACTTTACTCATCCGATGTATGGAAGAATTTTCCACAAATTAGCTTCTGGCTCTGAACATTTCTAACTTTGTCTCTCCCCACATACTTTAGGTGCTGAGGCTGTAGGACAAATTCATATGATAAACAACTGCCTATGATGCAGTTTTATGTCTCAATCCTAACTGAGTGAACACAACAGGCTATAGTAATATTCCTAAAAATCATCTCTGCATCAACATAGCTAGCAGTGTTTTAACTATATGAGGGAGCAACTGCAAACCACATAAATAAATCTCAGTATTCAAGTGTATTACCAAATCAATTTCCTCTAAGCCAGATCCCAAAATTGCCCACAGCTACTTGAATGCCAACTCAGTACAAGGGGAAGTAAGATAAAGGTGAAGATGCAGTGGACAGACTGACTATAGATATTTTAAAATATTACTTTAAAAAATATTGCAAAATTTTACACAAATATATGAACATTTTTAGGGCCTCTCCCTAGACTTTGGAATGAGCCCAGGCAAAGTAAGGGATCCTGAAACTATGCTTCCTTTAATTCATGCTAAACCTGCCTCTGCATCCTCTCACAAGCAAGACTAGGACTTTATTTTAGAAAAATGGGTGATGTGTAAAGGGTAAATGCTCTGGAATCAAGAAGGCTGGGTACAACTTGCAGGCTCCTATTTAACTGCTGTTGGCAATGGACCGTGCACTTGCCTTTAGTGTCCTCATCTCTAATATGAGGCTGATGACAATAATGTCTCCCAAAAGATATAATTTAAGTATATGCAGTTCTTAAACTATAGAGTGCTCTATAACTGTTCATAATTATTCTTATTAACATTATCAGTACTAGTATAAGTAGTACTGTTAGTATGAATAATCAACTTAAGGTTATAAAAATTGCTTTTGCCCTTCTGAATTCTTAGCATCTAGACTATAATGTTTGCTCTTCAGTTGCTAACCTAGATGAAATGGAAGCACAGCAAGATTACAGCCTTGTTATACATGGACTCCTAGTACACAACTATCCTTTACCAGTGAGGAAAAAATTTCCTTCGTAACTTGTCTTACAAAGCCCATTCCCCATAGATACCTGAAATATCCAAGCAATAGGTTGAGTATGCAAGTTTTTTCTTTAGCAATCTCTATAAATTCCTAGCAATTTTTTGAACAGGACTTCTTAAAAAGATTACATCTTCTTGCCTTTTCTAAACATTGTTGAAATGCATTGGAATGGCACCTTATGATTATTTTTGTGTTTTTAACAAAGATATGTGTTGATCTGCTCATACCAAGTGATCAAGCAAATGTAACTCATGACGGTTCATGGTTGATCTCCCAGGTAAATCTACTTGGAAACCCAGTAATACTCCCCAAATTTGTAAGAAATTATAAAACACGTCATTTAATACTTTATATCAAGTTTTATTCATATTTCTCTAATGGACTAAATTTAGATTTAATTTTCTCTTGAATACTTTGCTTGGAAATCAAGTTTTCAAAAAAGAAATTTTAAAAGCTAGGAAAATAATCTGGCATTTTAAAGTGAGCATAAAAGTCTTACAAAATCACTTAAGTGCCAAGGGGACTATTTTAATGTGATTTGGAAAAGAATGAACAAAAATAAAAATATTTCTTGGACAGTGCCTTTTAATAATCCTAAGTAAATTTGAGATCACTTCATAGTCATTACATTACAGCAGAACTCTGTAGAAATACAGTAAAGTTTTAAATTTATTCCCACAGTTCTCATAAAGTAATTATTTAACTAATAAATGGAAAGTGAAACCAAAGCATAAAAGTATAGAAATCTACACAATAAATACAATGGTATCAAAGGGACCAATTTAAGAACTTAGGTGTTTTAAAGTATAAAGGTGACGTTAGCAATTTCTCTGGGTGCCTATTTCCAGGACTGTGTCTTCTCTAGCTGTTCTGTGTTACAGAGTTTAGGATCAGGTTTTCTGTGTATTATGTTTGTCTTTTAATTCATTCAACAAATATTTATTAAATCCTATTATTTTGCATATAGACCCTGGAGATACAAAATCAGGAGTATAATGATCCCAGATCTCTGGTATTAATTTTTAGTCGAGTGTAACTGAGGTCCATATGAGATTTTGTCCTGTTTTCTAGGAATTGCTGCAAAGACTCAAAATTACTTGCAAAACGTGCAAAGTTCTTGCATTCTAAGTTCAGAGATCACTAGGAGTTGGGGCCAGACACATCTTCAAGGTCTAACGAGAGGCAGAATCCAAGCATCTTCTCTTCCATATCTAATGCCCATAACTCTGACAGTCAAAACACATAGAAGACTGGTGGTAAGAAAACGAATTGCCTTTTCAGAAGCAGTGCCCAAGAGGAAAGACTACTTTCTTCCTTTTTCAGCATGAGCCTATAGGAATGCTTATCCTTCCAAAATCCACTGGAAATGGGGAGCTTCATGAGAATCACTTATTCAATAGTAGGATTTCTGCCAGAAAAGGAGAAAAGTATTTTGTCCCCCAGTTGTACACTGTGTAACCAGCAGACTCACTAATCTGCCCCTGGGTCACCATGAGCTGGGAAAAGAAAAAGAAGACAGGGCTAAAATAGAGGGAAAAGTGAAACTTCACTTACTGTTAAGGTTGAGGCGAGTGAACATTTCAGAAGATAGCTGGGTTTGAGCTATCTTGAAAGAACTTCTCCCAAGAGGAACCTAAGCAGGAAGGTGTTGTGGGAGAAGCCAGGAGCTAAGAGCACAGGAGGTGGAAAATACCAAGTCAGAGCTAGATCTCCCATATCAGGGTCTCAGCAGGAAATCTGAACAGGGCCCTCCTGGGTCCCATGACAGAAATGACCAATGTGAGCCAGACACCTCTCATCAATTAACAAGTAACTGCTTTCATCTGCAGTTCAATAAGGAGAGGTTTGCCTTTTCCCTCTCCTTGTGCTCTACCAGAACCTAACAGAGAAGCTAGCACCTAGAAGGAGGAGGCAGATGGAGAAACTGCTCCAAGCTGCTAAAGACACAGATAGTCCTACCTATGCTTTGAAGAGAAGAGAAAGCTTTGAACTGAGTTTCAGACAGAAGTCTTAAAATATACAAGACTGGATGCTAAATGCTGAAATAGGACTGTCCTAATAACTGAAAAGTGCCTGGAATGTGAAAGAGTCTATTCACAATTACATTAGGCAAAGTGAATGGCTTTGCTCTCCCCAGAGTTTGGCCCAAGTCTTAAGTAAAGCTATCAGCAATAAAAACTGAGTTAAGCAGATGTTTTGTTGAAAGCTAGATGTAGGGCACAGGCAGGCCTGAATCCCAGAAAAGGTATCTGAACTGAAGGCACAGCGTTGGAAGCTCTTAGCACTTAAAAATAATATCACCAATAAATAATATTAACCAAAATATATTAACAAAAATAATAGTATTTACAATAATAATTAACATTTATTGACCTCTTACCACCTGCCAGGCACTATACTGAGAGTTCTATATGAGCTACATAATTTAATCCTTAGGACATCCTAATGTACCTAAGGTACCACTATTGTGCTTATTTTACATGGAAGTAAAATGAAAATTTAGAGAATTTGAGGAATTTGCCCCAGTTTCCCAGCTAGTAAACAACAGAACAAGCATCTAAATAAAAGTAGTTCTGACTCCAATGTCCACTTGCTTAACTGAATTCATTAAACTGCCTTCTGAACATTTTTAACTGTATGAAAGTACATGTTATCATTTAGAGATACATGAAGTAAGAAGGAAGGGGAACTCTGAAAAACAAAGTAGAAAAGACAGAAAATGAATAAAATTAAGTAAGGTTAATTTAGATACTTTGTAAGATGAGGGCAGTGAGATGATTACAGAAATATAAAAGTTTTTTTCTTCCCAATCAGTGTTGAGAGCCAATTTAGGATGGAGAACATGAATTTATAATAGCACCAACTTTGCTGGTGGTTGCTATGTCTTCACAGGTAAAATGTTTGTTTTCTTTAAGAAATAACACTTCATCTACCAATTCCATTCTGTATTCCTTGATAGCAGCACAGGATAAGTACATGATTAATAACTTCTATATACGTATACCTATATGGAAAAGCTATAACTGGTGGATAAGTATATATACATTTTTAAAAATAGAAGTATAATTTGTGGATCACATTCTTTTAACATAATTCATTTTATGGGTTACAGAACATATTTCCAGTAAGATGCAGGAAACTGAACTAAGACTGTTAAGGTCCATTTCATAGCTAAATATCCAAAGCTATTGCATTCACTATCCCTCTTGTTTTATATAGTCATACCTCATTTAACTGACACTGCTCAGGAATATGGTATGCAACATAGATCAATTTTCCAGATAGCTAAAGCTTACCCACTATAGTATCAAATTGATTCTATTTTAATGAATCTGATAGAAACCTTCTAAAATATATACTTCCTGTCCTTCTTACAGTAGGTATATTATATAAAATTTATCCTTTTCTTGATGGTCTAGAATCATCCTTATACACATCAGTGTTTGTGCTGCACTATAATATAGCAATGCCCTGAGGAGCTATCCAGGTAGTTTTTCCTTTAGACAAGGACCACTTCAGAGTTGGCATAATTATATTGAATAAAACAAAGCACAACGAATAACACCATGAGCCTTGAATCCAGCCATATATGAATTAAAATCATGGGTCTCCCATTTAAGAGTTGGGTTACTCTTTAGGTAAGTTATTAACCACTTACAAGTCTTTGATTTCCCATTAGCAAAATGGAGGTAAAATAAGAGCTAATATTGAGTATGTGCTAAGTGCTGGCTACTGTGCTACAGTCTTAACTCCACACTGAGAAGCATACAGTGCAGGAATCAGAAACACAGACTATGGAGCTGGACCATTTCCTAGCTCTGTGACCTTAGGCAAATTACTTAACCTCTCCATGACTTAGCTTCCTCATCCGTAAAAATGAGACCATAAAGATACCTTCTTTATGGAGTTACTGTAAAAGTCAGTATACTCAAAACACTAAGAGGAGTGCCTGAATCCTCGTAAGCGTTAAATAAGTGATGATGATGTTGATGATGACCTCATTTAATCCTCAGAGCAATCTTGAGAGTAACTTAATAACTCCTTATCTTGGAGATGAGGAAACTAAGATTTAGAGACCTTAATTAACTTGACAAAGTAACAACACTAGTAAGGAAGTGCTGACTTCAGACACAAGGATGTAACTACTAAACATGGCCACTAGATGCACACTCCAACACATGCTGCTCACATTGTCGGTAATGACCTGGGACTTATGCAGGGCACAACCCAAACAGCAGCTCTACCCCCTAGGCTAACTCTCTGCTTCACGCAACATTTTTTTGAAGATTAAATGAAAGTATGAAGGCACACAACACAATTTTTTGCACATAGTCTTTCAATAAATGATAAATCCTTGTCACCTCAACATGCTTCAGTTTTTTTAGCCCTTTGAGCCGCATCCAATCTAGTACACTCTGAATCTAAAGAGAAGTGAGATAACTTGTCAATTCAATAATTAATTCGAAGCCACTTTCTGGCCTGAAAAATATATTCTTATCTCCTACAAGGAAAAGTTCATGGACTTTTTGACAGATATTTTATTCTGGGTGTTGTAGGTAGTTTCTAAAATGGTCCCCAATGATCCCCACCTCCTGCCATTGGGTAATCTCTTTCCCTTGAGTACGGGCTCAACCTAGTGACTTGCTTCTAACAAACAGAACAGGGCAAAAGTGAGGAATGTGACTTCCAAGATTAAATTATGAAAACTATGACTCCTATCTTGCTTGCACTCCCTCTCTTGTCCTCTCACTTGCTTACTCTGATGAAGTTAGCTGGTGTACTATGGGCTGCCTTATAGAGAGGCACTCCTGGTGAGAAAGCAAAGGTGGCCTCCTGGTAATAGCAGCAAAGAACTGAGGCCCTCAGCCCAACAACTCACCAGAAACTGAATCCTGCCAACAACCACATGAGTGTGCCTGGAAGCAGACCCACTCCTGACAAACCTTATGATGACTACAGCCCAACCTTATTCCAGCCTTGTTAGGGACCCTGAGTCAGAGGACCCATTAAGCTAGCTCCTGACCCACAGAAATTTCCAGATAGTTGCTTTAAGCCATTAAGGTCTGGGATAATTTGCTACATAGCAATAGAAAAGTAATATAAATCTCTGACAAAATTTGCCACATGGTATTGTCATTATCTGACTCCTTTTTTGCCTATCCTACTAGACTGTGAGCTCCTTGAGAGCTAAAATTGTATCTTTTGCCTTTATTTTCCAAAATCAGGAGCCCTGTTACCTAACAATTAAAATATCTAGAGCAAGGTTAAAAGACATAGATGAAGTACAAGCCCAGGAGAAGCAACAATACTGGAAGGTAGGGGAAGGGGGAAGAGGAGGCTGTGATCAAAGAGAGATTTCAGAGTTTGAAATCCTACAAACAAAACAATCAGAATGATGATAATGTGTGAAATGTGACAGTACTCTGCTGGGCTGCTGGGCACACAAGCCATTCTTAATTAGCTCTTGAGTAGTAGCTTGTTAAAGGCAATGACCACACGAGGAAGAATTAGTGGTGAGCCAAGCTCCCTCCATTTTGAGAAAGCAGCCTAGAGCTAATGCCAACAGCCCAATGCCTCTCTAACATTTCCTGGCCTCAGTAATGAGATCCAGGATGAGAACATCACACCCAGTTCCATTTCCAGGCCCAGCACGACAAAAGGAGTAGGGGCCCAAACCTTGACACATCACTTAGACTGCTAATCAAAAGAAAAAATTGTCTGTATGAAGTCTCATGAGCAGAACTTTGAAAGGTTACTATTACATTAGTGTATTTTATCTGTCCAAGTTGACCTGATCTTTGATGATAACTTTTTAAGACTAATTCAGAAATGTCATAATCAGTTTTTGTTTAATAACCACTCTACTTTTAACAGCTTAACAAATAGGAAAGAGACTATATCCTATGGAAACAACACAGATCAGAACACAGGAAGTTTGAGTGCAAGTCTCAGATATTCAATAAACAAAATGTATCCTTAGGTAATACTTGACTTCTTTATGGCTTAGTTTCTTTATTAGTCCAATTGGTATGATAACTGCTACAGAATTTTTGTCTAGATAATATAGGATGATAAATGTGAAAAGCCTTTGATAAGGTTAAATGCAAGGTTCAGTGCAAATTATAACACAAATACCAATCTGCTTCTATGACCTCCTTCAAGAAAGAACTCACTTTCTTTAAGAAACTTTCTCTAACTCATCAGCAATCTCCCTCACTCTAGAATTATTCTGTCCTTCTTGTGTGGTTTATTTTATCATGTGCTTATTTATAGTTACAAAAATTTTCACTCAAGTTAAAGGTACAAAAGTAGAAAAGGTTTTAAGGTATATATCAAAGTGAAGTTTCACCTTCCTGTTAGCACCAAACCAAACTAAGTGTGTGCCCCCATGTAATTTGTTAACCTCTCCAATAACCTGATTGAACGTTTTACATCTAGGATATTCCACAATGCCATCTCTCACCACCAGCAACAACTGGCCAATACTTTCAGAATCACATTTTTCAGGATGCACAATAGCATTTCCAGGAAGTTAGTTTTGTTTATAGGGAATCAAAACCTCCTGGTTTCAGGAAAAATCCCTGCAAGAGATAAAGCCTCATGAAAGAAAGAAATGGAAACAAATGTCTCCACTCTGGCCCTAAGAAGCCCACGTCCCTCTTTCCAACTTTACCTAACACCTGATTAGAGCTGGGCCACGGTACAACCTTCCAAACACACAAGTCCACCCTGCCTAGAATTCCAGGCCAACTGTGAGCACACCATGCTGGACACTTTTCAATGCCATCTCCAGACACCCAGTGAGGTAAACTTTGCAGGTTAGAGGACCCAACATCAACAGGTCTTTTTCCTTTGCTGCTGTGGCAGGAGCTCCTCATTTTCTCCAAACCTCTTTTCCCTGTATCTAGGGAGTTCCTCTACAACAGGCAGAGGTAAAACGAATTACAAGCATTTCGCAGCTTAAGCAACACTTAGTTGATTCATATATCATCTCTACTCTTTTTTAGGGTTTTACTCCCAGTTCATTGTCCCAGATTTGCTTTCCCCTGTTTTTGGTGACCGGTGTGGTGGGAGGAAAGGTGAAGAGGAGACAGTGACACATAGTCCACTAACCCCACAAGGGATCCTACCTCAACAGGAACATTACAGAGATGCTAAATCACTAGGTTGTTAGCACTGCAGTCCCTCAATTGTAATCACAGTGCCCTATCTTTGAGTTACTTCTCTGACGTGAAGGCATCTGCCAGTGCTTTCCAAGTCACCCAGCCTTCCAGTATAGGCACTCTTATCCCAGAGTACACCAGTCATCTCTTACTATTATTGCAGCTTCTACAGAGTATATATACAAGACTCCCCAAAACTGTGCTCTCTTTCAAAAGGCAGGAAGCTATTCCTAGAGAAGACAGCATATTCCAGATAAGTTTAAGTCTCTCTTACGTGCACCTACAGCACACTGTGCATGCCCTTATTAAACCACCTATCACAGCATTGTATTGAAATTATCCATTTTCGCAGTTAAAGTGTAAACTCTTTGAAGACACGTACCAGATCTTAGCATTCTTTTCTTAGAGCTATGCATCTGTCTTTTAAACTGAACTAAGTGAGAGCAATGTACTGGGAAGTTGTAAATCTCTGGGTTATCCTTGCTATATTTCATATGATCAAGATAGAAAATGCTCCTAAAACCCTTGTAATGAAAATTTTCAAATATAAAATATGCTCTAGGATATTGAATTTATAAATGTTAAGATCATTTTTTATTCTTTAATTTTTCTGTCATTAAGATTTTCAAAAATGTGTATATTTCTTAATATTGATATATATTAAGATTCTAATTCTTTGGCTTAACTCAACGTTGCATTATTCAACTACCATAATAAGATACTCTCACGAAAACAGAAAATCTAATACTTCCCATTTATAGAACAAATATGATAGTAGTACAAAATTGGATTATAAAAGATTGTGAGTGCTTGGATAAGCAGTGATTAGGAAGCAGAAATATATCAAATTTTTTATACTAATTATGATTTAAGGAGATAATAAAGTCTTGAAACTAAGCAACTGAGTAATTGCATAACAGACTAGAAATTGCTTTAAGTGAAAAGCTAGTCATCTCATTTTTTGTTTTAGACTATTAATCATAGGGTATTCTTACTTTTTGCTTTATATTAATAGATGGTATCATAGTAATAAAAACAACATAAATTCAGCTCTGTGACTCCTGTAGGCTCCTTGATTTCAGAGTAGACAAATCTCAGTTTCTGTAAAACTGGCCATGCTCATAGGGACCAAGTGCTATCCAAGTGTATTTCTCTCTCCAACACTGCCCCAAACCACCCACCTAACCACAAATACACATAAAGAACCTCCACAGGTACAACTTTTATTTTATTTCACATAAGAGTAAACCTAGCTCTCTCTAAAGAGACAAAGCTTGGTATTGCAGCATGCCATGTTCCTTGACTCAGTCCACAACATTTACTGAAGAGCCACAATATGTCAGCCAACTCCTTCATTGAATGTGCAATCCAATAAGCATATCCCAACACTCAAGCTCATCACATCCTTAAGACTGTGGCCATTCAAGCACAACCTAAGCAACTTCAATTATTCTTCTCTACGCACTTCACTTAGTAGAAGCCCATCTACTTGTACATGTTGTAATACCCAGGTTCTCCATCAGAGTATCTAAGTCCCCATGTGCTGTCACTCTCCCAGAGGTCTGGAGTTCACTTGAAAATAACCTGGAAATAAATTATCTTGACCTCTCAAAGCCCTCTTGTCCATAAAGATAGAAATACTCATTGCCACCATAAACTTTAAGTCATGCTCTTTCTCTCCTGAAGGCTTTGGATTCTACAGTCTATTCTCCTTTAATTTTATTCAATCATCCATCTTGTCCAGCCAAACAAGATTATTTGTTTTTATCTCACTATGCTGTAGGAAAATATTAAAACACTAACTTGAAGGAATAAACTCAGAAATGAAACTTCCAGTGATAAGAGGAGAAAAAAAAGCAAAAGATATCTGAGAACAAGGTAGCAGAGACATTAAATTAACATATACTATACTTTAAAGCCATGCTGATTTTTCTGGAAAACTGAGGATAAACTAGGTAATGAATCTAACAAAAATGAGATTGACATTTCACAAAGGACATTTCTTATCCCTTATCATAAGGGATAAGAAAGAATGGAAGGCTTCTGGAAACAAAACTGCAAGACAAGCAAATAGATACATGAATCCACTGTCAGGTGAGAAAACAGTAAAGGAAAGCTGCTGACAGATTTCATCAAGAATCATTATAGAATGCTTGGTTTATGATGCTTTACCCATATAGAATTATTCATTAGTAACTGGTAATTATGCATGATAACACTTCTTTATGATCAAACATTGTTTTATTCATTTGTATCTGATCAGGATTATATATTAATTAGGTTCATGGCATCATTTAGAGTAGAGAAAAAGTATATAAACTTTTCTAGGTACTGATTCTTTAGGAGATACAAAATAATATTGAATTGGAATAATAAAGCATCACTATTTACAGGCTACAGGTGTCAGGAGATCTCCTTGTGCAAAGTTACTCAAAAATCAAAGACAGCTTCAATCATCTCTTCACTTGGCTGATTTGTTCTTGGCCTTGAGTGTTATCCTAAGCCTTCTTTGAGTTTGATGTTCCTCTTATGTACTCCTATAATATCTTATGCTTCTGTCACAACACCAGTTATACTTTATATTATTGGCTTGTATTTCCTGCTAGATTTCAAATAAGTGTGACTGAAACTATGTTTTACTTACTAATATAGCATATCTAGCAAAGTCCCAGAACACAGTAGGCAGTCAATAAATATTTACTGAAGCAATGTATGAAAGCTTACATAGGAATGATTACTTACCAAAGAGTCAAGAATATGTAGTCTAAAAAAAAGTTTGTCATTTCTTGATAGGTACTTCTGGAGAATCTTAGAGAGAATTAATGTTAACATTAAGGCTATGATTGAAAGCATCATGGTCCCTAGGAAATGAATGCCTATTAGAAGCTTAAGATTTGAGGAAGTAGGCATCCAACCTAATTATAGTCTCATGATGATGACAAGAGAAGGCAGATAGGGCCTCCGTGGTGGCGCAGTGGTTGAGAATCCACCTGCCAATGCAGGGGACACGGGTTCAAGCCCTGGTCTGGGAAGATCCCACATGCCGCGGAGCAACTAGGCCCGTGAGTCACAATTACTGAGCCTGCGCGTCTGGAGCCTGTGCTCCGCAACGAGAGGCTCTGATAGTGAGAGGCCCGCGCACCGCGATGAAGAGTGGCCCCCGCTTGCCGGAACTAGAGAAAGCCCTCGCACAGAAACAAAGACCAAACACAGCCAAAATTTTTTTAAAAATTAATTAATTAATTTAAAAAAAAAAAAAAAAGAGAAGGCAGATAAACTAGACTCATTCCTGCCCTAGCCTGATTCTCAGAGTCCTGTAGTTCATTTTACAGTGTTCATGACACCATGTTTCCTATATTTAGAATTCCTTGTAATGACTAAATTCCAGTAAGACTAAAGTCTCTGATATGCAGTTGAGATAGAACAATATTAAATGTTCACGAGCTTTAAAGTACCAACTGCAATACAATCCCCTTGCAATTGCCTGTAATTGCAACTTACATATGTTTTATAAAGGGACAACCAGAAATAAATTAGAGTTCTGGTAATTTTGATACAAGTAAACACTTCTTCCTCCTCTATACTCAGTAGTTAATATGTGTCCTGAGAAGTGGTTTTCTAATTATAAATCCTTTCATTTAATAAAAGATTAAAGAATGATCTTTACTCCTATGACCACTTATACAAGAATTTCATTTTAAATTTATTTTTTTAAGTTATAATAATGAACCTAATATTTTAATGAAAAGGGAATCAAGTATAGTAACACAAAATTTCATTTATTGCATCTCAAGTTTTCAAAGAACAAATGCTATTGAAATGGTTGAGATGATTTGATTGATGGGATATTTTGTACTATGGTGGTTGGTTTTACATAGTTTAACATTTTGACTGTTTCTTCAGAAACACTTAGGCCTTTGTTTCATTTTGAATTATTAGAACACATTAAGATCTACAAACACTGTGCACTTAAAAATACTAATCAGACTAAAGAGACACATAAAACATAATTTTTTGAAAATCAGTAACATACTAAACCTGTAGCAAATACTTTGTGGAGTAAACAATAATGTGAAGAACATTATTTCTTTCAGGATAACAAAAGACAATTTAGTTTAATATCTAAAAGAAGACTTTTACAAGAGAGGAATTAAACTTCCCCTAATAAAAGAAAACAGATTATTTCTAAAAAGTATTTCATTGAAAAATTCCTAAATTGAGAAGTTATGATAACCTCTCATCCATAATTAACCAATTATTTATTAATAATTCACTACTGTACCAAATACAGCTATAAAACCTGAACAGAATGCATAGGGCAGCTACTTGAGGATTCTAAGAATTAAATTGTAGCAAGCAGAGGATTAACCAAGATGGAGGAGTAGAAGGACATGCTCTCACTCCCTCTTGCGAGAGCACCAGAATCACAACTGGCTGCTGGACAATCATGGACAGGAAGACCCTGGACTTCACCAAGGAGGATACCCCACGTCCAAGGACAGAGGAGAAGCCACAGTGAGACGGTAGGAGGGGCGCAATCAGAGTAAAATCTAATCCCATAACTGCTGGGTGGGTGACTCACAGACTGGCGAACACTTATACCACAGAAGTCCACCCACTGGAGTGAAGGTTCTGAGCCCCATGTCAGGCTTCCCAACCTGGGGGTCCGGCAACGGGAGGAGGAATTCCTAGAAAATCAGACTTTGAAGCCTAGTGGGAATTGATTGCAGGACTTCGACAGGACTGGGGGAAACAGAGACCCCACTCTTGGAGGGCACAAAGTAGTGTGCGCATCGGGACCCAGGGGAAGGAGCAGTGACCCTGGGGGAGACTGAACCAGACCTACCTGCTGGTGTTGGGGGGTCTCCTGCAGAGGTGGGGGGTGGCTCTGTTTCACTGTGGGGACAAGGACTCTGGCAGCGGAGGTTCTGGGAAGTGCTCCTTGGCGTGAGCCCTCCCAGAGTCTGCCATTAACCCCACCAAAGAGCCCAGGTAGGCTCCAGTGTTGGGTTGCCTCAGGCAAAACAACCAACAGGGAGGGAACCCAGCCCCACCCATCAACAGTCAAGTGGATTAAAGTGTTACGGAGCTCTGACCGCCACAGCAACAGTCAGCTCTACCCACCACCAGAGCCTCCCATCAAGCCTCTTAGATAGCCTCAACCACCAGAGGGCAGAAAGCAGAAGCAAGAAAAACTACAATCCTGCAGCCTGTGGACCAAAAACCACAGTTACAAAAAAATAGACAAGATGAAAAGGCAGAGGGCTATGTACCAGATGAAGGAACAAGAAAAAACCCCAGAAAAACAACTAAATGAAGTGGAGATAGGCAACCTTCCAGAAAAAGAATTCAGAATAATGATAGTGAAGATGATCCAGGACATCGGAATAAGAATGGAGGCAAAGATTGAGAAGATGCAAGAAATGATTAACAAAGACCTAGAAGAATTAAAGAACAAACAAACAGAGATGACCAATACAATAACTGAAATGAAAACTACATTAGAAGGAATCAATAGCAGAATAACTGAGGCAGAAGAACGGATAAGTGACCTGGAAGACAGAATGGTGGAATTCACTGCTGCGGAACAGACTAAAGAAAAAAGAATGAAAAGAAATGAAGACAGCCTAAGAGACCTCTGGGACAACATTAAATGCAACAACATTCACATTATAGGGGTCCCAGAAGGTGAAGAGAGAGAGAAAGGACCAGAGAAAATATTTGAAGAGATTATAGTCGAAAACTTCCCTAACATGGGAAAGGAAATAGCCACCCAAGTCCAGGAAGCACAGCGAGTCCCATACAGGATAAACCCAAGGAGAAACATGCCAAGACACATAGTATTCAAAGTGGCAAAAATTAAAGACAAAGAAAAATTATTGAAAGCAGCAAGGGAAAAACGAAAAATAACATACAAGGGAACTCCCATAAGGTTAACAGCTGATTTCTCAGCAGAAACTCTGCAAGCCACAAGGGAGTGGCATGATATACTTAAAGTGATGAAAGGGAAGAACCTACAACCAAGATTACTCTACCCGGCAAGGATCTCATTTAGATTTGATGGAGAAATCAAAAGCTTTAAAGACAAGCAAAAGCTAAGAGAATTCAGCACCACCAAACCAGCTCTACAACAAATGCTAAAGGAACTTCTCTAAGTGGGAAACACAAGAGAAGAAAAGGACCTACAAAAACAAACCCAAAACAATTAAGAAAATGGTCATAGGAACATACATATCGATAATTACCTTAAACGTGAATGGATTAAATGCCCCAACCAAAAGACACAGGCTTGCTGAATGGATACAAAAACAAGACCCATATATATGCTGTCTACAAGAGACCCACTTTAGACCTAGAGACACATACAGACTGAAAGTGAGGGGATGGAAAAAGATATTCCATGCAAATGGAAATCAAAAGAAAGCTGGAGTAGCTATACTCATATCAGATAAAATAGACTTTAAAATAAAGAATGTTACAAGAGACAAGGAAGGACACTACATAATGATCCAGGGATCAATCCAAGAAGAAGATATAACAATTATAAATATATATGCACCCAACATAGGAGCACCTCAATACATTAGGCAACTGCTAACAGCTATAAAAGAGGAAATTGACAGTAACACAATCATAGTGGGGGACTTTAACACCTCACTTACACCAATGGACAGATCATCCAAAATGAAAATAAATAAGTAAACAGAAGCTTTAAATGACACAATAGACCAGATAGATTTAATTGATATATATAGGACATTCCATCCAAAAACAGCAGATTACACGTTCTTCTCAAGTGCGCAAGGAACATTCTCCAGGATAGATCACATCTTGGGTCATAAATCAAGCCTCAGTAAATTTAAGAAAATTGAAATCATATCAAGCATCTTTTCTAACCACAATGCTATGAGATTAGAAATGAATTACAGGGAAAAAAAACGTAAAAAAGACAAACACATGGAGGCTAAACAATACGTTACTAAATAACCAAGAGATCATTGAAGAAATCAAAGAGGAAATAAAAAATATACCTAGAGACAAATGACAATGAAAACACGATGACCCAAAACCTATGGGATGCAACAAAAGCAGTTCTAAGAGGGAAGTTTATAGCTATACAAGCCTACCTCAAAAAACAAGAAAAATCTCAAGTAAACAATCTAACCTTACACCTAAAGAAACTAGAGAAAGAAGAACAAACAAAACCCAAAGTTAGCAGAAGGAAAGAAATCATAAAGATCAGAGCAGAAATAAATGAAATAGAAACAAAGAAAACAATAGCAAAGATCAACAAAACTAAAAGTTGGTTCTTTGAGAAGATAAACAAAACTGATAAGCCATTAGCCAGACTCATCAAGAAAAAGAGGGAGAGGACTCAAATCAATAAAATCAGAAATGAAAAAGGAGAAGTTACAACAGACACCGCAGAAATACAAAGCATCCTAAGAGACTACTACAAGCAACTCTATGCCAATAAAATGGACAACCTGGAAGAAATGGAAAAATTTTTAGAAAGGTATAACCTTCCAAGACAACCAGGAAGAAACAGAAAATATGAACAGACCAATCACAAGTAATGAAATTGAAACTGTGATTAAAAATCTTCCAACAAACAAAAGTCCAGGACCAGATGGCTTCACAGGTGAATTCTATCAAACATTTAGAGAAGAGCTAACACCCATCCTTCTCAAACTCTTCCAAAATATTGCAGAGGAAGGAACACTCCCAAACTCATTCTATGAGGACACCATCACCCTGATACCAAAACCAGACAAAGACACTACAAAAAAAGAAAATTACAGACCAATATCACTGATGAATATAGATGCAAAAATCCTCAACAAAATACTAGCAAACAGAATCCAACAACACATTAAAAGGATCATACACCACAATCAAGTGGGATTTATCCCAGGGATGCAAGGATTCTTCAATATACGCAAATCAATCAATGTGATACACCATATTAACAAATTGAAGAAGAAAAACCATATGATCATCTCAATAGATGCAAAAAAAGCTTTTGACAAAATTCAACACCATTTATGATAAAAACTCTCCAGAAAGTGGGCATAGAGGGAACCTACCTCAACATAATAAAGGCCATGTATGACAAACCCACAGCAAACATCATTCTCAATGGTGAAAAACTGAAAGCATTTCCTCTAAGATCAGGAACGAGACAAGGATGTCCACTCTCACCACTATTATTCAACATAGTTCTGGAAGTCCTAGCCACGGCAATCAGAGAAGAAAAAGAAATAAAAGGAATACAAATTGGAAAAGAAGAAGTAAAACTGTCACTGTTTGCGGATGACATGATACTATACATAGAGAATCCTAAAACTGCCACCAGAAAACTGCTAGAGCTAATTAATGAATATGGTAAAGTTGCAGGATACAAAATTAATGCACAGAAATCTCTTGCATTCCTATACACTAATGATGAAAAATCTGAAAGAGAAATTATGGAAACACTCCCATTTACCATTGCAACAAAAAGAATAAAATACCTAGGAATAAACCTACCTAGGGAGACAAAAGACCTGTATGCAGAAAACTATAAGACACTGATGAAAGAAATTAAAGATGATACCAACAGATGGAGAGATATACCATGTTCTTGGATTGGAAGAATCAACATTGTGAAAATGAGTATACTACCCAAAGCAATCTACAGATTCAATGCAATCCCTATCAAATTACCAATGGCATTTTTTATGGAGCTGGAACTAATCATCTTAAAATTTGTATGGAGACACAAAAGACCCCGAATAGCCAAAGCAGTCCTGAGGGACAAAAACGGAGCTGGAGGAATCAGACTCCCTGACTTCAGACTATACTACAAAGCTACAGTAATCAAGACAATATGGTACTGGCACAAAAACCGAAACATAGATCAATGGAACAAGATAGAAAGCCCAGAGATTAACCCACGCACCTATGGTCAACTAATCTATGACAAAGGAGGCAAAGATATACAATGGAGAAAAGACAGTCTCTTCAATAAGTGGTGCTGGGAAAACTGGACAGCTACATGTAAAAGAATGAAATTAGAATACTCCCTAACACCATACACAAAAATAAACTCAAAATGGATTAGAGACCTAAATATAAGACTGGACACTATAAAACTCTTAGAGGAAAACATAGGAAGAACACTCTATGACATAAATCACAGCAAGATCTTTTTTGATCCACCTCCTAGAGTAATGGAAATAAAAACAAAAATAGACAAATGGGACCTAATGAAACTTCAAAGCTTTTGCACAGCAAAGGAAACCATAAACAAGACAAAAAGACAACCCTCAGAATGGGAGAAAATATTTGCAAACGAATCAACGGACAAAGGATTAATCTCCAAAATATATAAACAGCTCATTCAGCTCAATATTAAAGAAACAAACAACCCAATCCAAAAATGGGCAGAAGACCTAAATAGACATTTCTCCAAAGAAGACATACAGACGGCCACAAAGCACATGAAAAGATGCTCAACATCACTAATTATTAGAGAAATGCAAATCAAAACTACAATGAGGTATCACCTCACTCCTGTTAGAATGGGCATCATCAGAAAATCTACAAACAACAAATGCTGGAGAGGGTGTGGAGAAAAGAGAACCCTCTTGAACTGTTGGTGGGAATGTAAATTGATACAGCCACTATGGAGAACAATATGGAGGTTCCTTAAAAAACTAAAAATAGAGTTACCATATGACCCAGCAATCCCACTACTGGGCATATACCCAGAGAAAACCGTAATTCAAAAAGACACATGCACCCGAATGTTCATTGCAGCACTATTTACAATAGCCAGGTCACGGAAGCAACCTAAATGCCCATCAACAGACGAATGGATAAAGAAGATGTGGTACATATATACAATGGAATATTACTCAGCCATAAAAAGGAACAAAATTGAGTCATTTGTTGAGAAGTGGATGGATCTAGAGACTGTCATACAGAGTGAAGTAAGTCAGAAAGAGAAAAACAAATATCGTATATTAATGCATGTATGTGGAACCTAGAAAAATGGTACAGATGAGCCGGTTTGCAGGGCAGAAGTTGAGACACAGATGTAGAGAATGGACATATGGACACCAAGGGGGGAAAACTGCGGTGGGGTGGGGATGGTGGAGTGCTGAATTGGGCGACTGGGATTGACATGTATACACTGATGTGTATAAAATTGATGCCTAATAAGAACCTGCAGTATAAAAAACAAACAAACAAAACAACTAATACTAAACTTTCATTGGGTTATTTATATGGAAATATGTTAATATAAATGTTTCAGACATTACATGAAATTTCTAAAAATCTTATATTTGTATTTGTATGGAAATATGTATGGAAATATGTTAATATAAATGTTTCAGACATTAAAATAAATAAATAAATAAATAAAAGTAAAAAAAAAAATTGTAGCAAGCAGACTGGGAAAGAAAAAACAGAAATCAGAGTGCCACTAAACTGACAGTGAGTTTTAACTTTTATTTTACTCTGGCATCCCGTGTCTGGACTCAATTCAGCCTGAAATTCAGAAATGGAATTTGGTCAAGAACAGCGAATGCCAAGAGAATTCCTGCAGTTCTGGCTCAAGAAATGAGAAAGGCGTCCCCTAACACTCAGAGAGAGAGCAAGAGCTCTATTTTTCTTCCTTTTTCTCCATTCTCTCATGCCCCAGATCCAAGCAAGCCAATGGTGGCTCAGTGACCACGGCAAAGGTGGCAATGAGAGGTATGGGAGCCTAAAACTCTAAGTGAAGGGAACTTTCATCTCCTGTAGATGAGCTGTGGTCCAAAGAGGGTAAGGCAACTCCTGCCCACCCACCCACCTTTGTCTTCTTGCTACTTTGCATCAAATGTCATATTTAGAATTCCTTCCTATGATAGAGTCATAGGAAGTATGAGAGTGGAGTAAATAAAGACATATTTCTGGCCAGAGGACCAAAAAGGGGAGCCCCAAGAAACAGGTAAGTACAGGAAATACTGCAGACTAAGGATTGTGGGAAAGTGACACCACAAATTCTTTATGAACTACAGTGCTCAACCCTAGCTACACATGTGCGTATTTCACCTTAAACAGCACACCAACAACTCTGAGAGGTGAATCAGGATTTAGACCACTGCCCAGATCCCATACTGGCCACTGTGAGTGGTACACACACAAAAAGGACCCTTTGCACTATAAAAACTTTGAAAACAGAACTGACCTTGAAACCACATTCTGCAGAAAGCTGGTTATAATTTGTGGTCTGAACCCAACTTGGCCAACTGCCAGCTAAAACAAAAATATCAATATTTTTCATAGGATTTAAACAAGACCCAGAGTCTCATAACATAATATTCAAAATGTCCTAGATATAACCCCAAATTACTTGGGGTTACCAAGAAATCTCTCACAGGGAAAGAAAATCAATAAATGCCAATGCTGTAATGGCAGATTCTGTAATTATCTGACAAGGATTTAAAACAATTTTTATAAAAACATTCCAACAAGGTCAAATACCTTGAAATAAATGGAATGGTAGAAAATCTTGAAATAAAACAGCAATTATAAAGAATCACCAAATGGTAATTTTAGAACTAAAAATACAATAACAAACTTAAAAACTTACTGAATGGGATCCATGGAGATGACAAAGGAAAAAGATTAGTGAATTTGAAGATAGAGCAATAGAAACTATGTAATCTGAAAAACAGAAAAATGATTGAAAAAATTAAATGGAACCTCAGGAAACTGTGGTACAATAATAAAAGGTCTGATATTTGTGTCATCTGAGTCCCAGAGTGGAGAAAGAGGACATTAATAAAACATATATATATTTTTTTTTTTTTGAAGAAATAATGGTTGAAAACTACCCAAATGTGCAGGGAAATGCACAAACCTGAAAGTTCAAGAAACTCAGTAAACCCAAACAGAATAAACACAAAAAAATCCATGCCCAGACTCATCATAATCAAACTGCTGAAAACTACAGACAAAGAAAATATCATGAAAGCAGCCAGAGAGAAATAATGCATTACGGATAGGGAAACATTTATTCAAATTAACAGCTGTCTCGTGGAGGCCAGAAGGAAATGGAACATTTAAAAAATGCTGAAAGAAAATAATTTTTAACCCAGAATTCCATATCCAGAGAAAATATCTTTTAGGAATGAAAGTAAAATAGACATAGTCTCAGATCAAGGTAAATAAACTAAGAGAATTTCTTGCCAGCAGATCTGTTCCAAAAGAATTGTTAAAGGAACTTCTTCAGACAGAAGAGAAATAATACCCAAAAGATGCCTGCAGCATTGAGAATGAAGAAAGAGCAACAGAAATGGTAAATATATGGGTAAACATAATAGACTATTCTTATCCCCTGTAGTTCTTTAAAATATATTTGATATTTGAAAGCAAGAATTGTAACACTGAGTTTTAAAATCTGTGTAGATATAATACATAAGATAGTTACAATACAAGGTGAGATAAAAACTATATGGTGGAAAAGTAAGTGGGTGCTTTATAAATGATAACCTATAGGAAGACAAAACTAAATATAAAGATTCCAAATGCAGTGTGACTGTCTACAGGAAAATGACTTCAAAAGTCAGAAGCAAGGTTAATCAGGAATAGATTGGGGAGTGGTATAATATGAAATCCTCAAACAGCATATAAGCATGCTCATGATCTTGACCCATCATGAGGACTGCTTACCTCTCCAGCTTCATCTCACTCTTCATTTCCTTGTACTATATACCCTAGTCATATAAAAATTATTTGCAATTCCCCAAATATTCCATACTAACAAACCTCCATGACTCTGTATAAGCTACTCCTTCTCATGAGACTTCCTTCATTCCTTTCTTCACCTGGCTAATTCCAATTTATTTGTCAAGATTAGCTCAGGTGTTTCCTTCTCACACAGGACCCAAAGTTAGGTTTCATGACTTTCCTATGCAGTCCACATACATATTATTATATGCATATGTATATTATTATATACACATTATATATGTATATATACATATTATATACACATATACATATAATACATATTATTATATACATTATTATATACATATTAATTATATAATACATATATAATATGTATATGTATATGTATATATACATACATGTATAATATGTATATACATGCTCGTTAATACATGTTAGCTCGTTAATACAATACATGTATAATATGTATAACATATATAATATGTTAATATATACATAAATATTAATTATTTGGTTTAAAATTTCTAACAAATGTTATCAAATTAGCATATAATAAAATTATAAAGCAATAAAACTATTTGGGGAAATAACAAAAGTCCTCTTAAATCAATACATCAGTAGAATAGTTGAAAAATAAATGAACTAATTTAAAATCATTTAGAATCAGTAAAAAATGCATTTAAAATTATCTCTAATACACTATCTTATTTAGTTATCATCTTGCTACCATTATTAGAATGATCTTAACTAATGTATTAAATGCCCTAAGGTAAAATTACTTTTATGAATAATATTTAATGATCCAGAAGAACAATATTAAACCCACAAAAATGTTTTTCAAAACCCATTTTTAAAACTCCGTATTAAAATCACTGTTAAATAAACATGTGTTCTGGCATTTGATAAATTTATTTTAAGTTTGCTGGAACTGAACGAATCTAAGAAATCTACTTCAACTTCTCTATTTTACAGACAAGAAAATAAAGAACCAGGGAGGTGACTTGGGGAAGTTACATAGCTAATTAATGGTAGAGCTACATTAGAATCAATATTCTTTGACTCCTTCCTAGAGCAGAGTTCTTTTTTTTTTTTTTAATTGGGGTATAGTTGCTTTACAATACTGTGTTAGTTTCTGCTGTACAGCGAAGTGAATCAGCTATATATATACATATATCCCCTCTTTTTTGGATTTCCTTCCCATTTAGGTCACCACAGAGCACCAAGTAGAGTTCCCTGTGCTATTCAGTAGGTTCTCATTAGTTATCTATTTTATACATGTAGTGTATAGATGTCAATCCCAATCTCCCAGTTCTTTCTAATACACTACCAAACCTCTCATAGATACAATAAATTCTAAACTTATGAATGGATTGTATTTTAAAAATTCATTTATGATTCACTTTCAGTTAGAACTGGGAATTAATTTTTCCCCTAGAATAATTTTTTATTTGGGTTGAGTTCCTAAATTAGTCCCCAAATATAGGTACTCTGAGGAACGAACAGTCCTTTAATTCAACAATCTGAACAGAGAAAAATTAAGTTTAAAGGAGGGGCTATTTTTATGTGTAGATCTTTGACACTCATAAATTAAACTCCTTGAACATGCCACTAATGATTATTGCTATAGTTGAAAATGCAAGATGACTTTCTAAACAGGTATTACTATAATTCTAGCACAATCTCCTGATTTTCATGATCCAACTTTGTAAAATTATATTTGGGGATTTTCCCCCCTTCCTTATGGTATCTTCCAGATGTTTTGTAGTTGCTAGCCATCTTCAGCTGTGTACCTACCTGACTTCAAAACCCTCTTATAGGAGCTGGAAGGATTTTTGTAGAACATGGCAAATTCAACAAACTCATTGGCTTAATTCACCCAACACTAACTGCATCCAGGAGAACTGAATGTTCTTATTAGTTTAAGGCAATTCAGGGCTCCCCTGAGCTGGCAGCAGTCTATCTCCCTAAACTTATGGGCCATGTACCAAAGGGGTGGATGGCCTAAGAAAAATCTGGGTATTATAAGGAAGGTGGGTAAGGGAAAGAGATGTTATGTAATCAATCAATAAATGTCCACTACACTAGGAGATAATGTCCCTTGTTCTATGAAGTTCCTTCAAGGCAGAGTCATTTATAGTCTTCATGCACTCTTTAATGACCAAAATATTCACAAACTGCCCCTCCTCTATAAATTCCCTTCTACCAATGTTTTTGTCATACCCTGAGTTTACCAGAATTCCCATGTACATAATATAGTTATGGAGCAGTCCACCAAAGGATTTTTTCTGATTTGGGAATTCATACATACATACATACATTCATATCTTAAACATGTATAATTGTACAGCTAAAGACCAATTGATTATTAGTGAATCACTTTTAATTGAAAAACACAAAAATTCCATTAAACAAAGGGGAACCCAGATATTTGATGGTTGTATATTACATTAGCATTTTCCACATATGCTGACTAAAATTCATTATTAATTTTTACTCCCTGCAGGATATTAAAAGCCCTGACTAAGCAGAGTTAAAAGAGAATAAAGAATTAGCACTAAAGTTCAAAGAAAAGTAGAAGTCTATAAAATGACATATGATATGAAGACTAGGGTTCCCTGTAGCCTCCTTCCTTACTGCTACCTCTCCATCAGATGAGACAAAGGATGAAGGGGAAAAAAGTAGATAGAATAAAAGAAGACGTAAGAGAAAACTACTTCATGTGAATGGCTGTAAGTAAAAAACTAAAGTTCTGCATTAATAGCAGAATATAATTTATAAAACTGTATTGCCTATTGTCATGCACTAAACAAACACATAAACACACACACACACACACACACACATACACAAATTAGAATTATTCAAAGAGAAAAAACCCAGGGAGGGGAACTAAACACTGTAACATTCAAGTATAGTAAAACCCTAACCGAAACAAAATTGAAAATTACTTAAACGTTTTTCCATATAATTTTAATATGCATTTTTAAGCATTAACAAGACATCAGAGGAAAGTGGTTTATTTTGGAAAGATGTTCAACAATAATATTGAAACCAATAGTATTCTGATTAAATAGAAAATTCTGCTTAGCTAGTATACCCCATATACAGCCAAGATTTTTTTATCTGAATTTCAATTTTATATACACACATGTGCATTCACACACACGATACTTAAGATACAATTTTCACAGAGATTAGCTTAAATTCTAAAATGCAGAATTTCTCCTTGAAAGCTATTAGATATTGATATTAGTTTTTAAGGAAATGTTCAATTCCTTATCTCTGAAGACTTCTAAAATCTGTTGTGGTTTAGGAGCCATCAAGCCTTAATCAGTACACTTACGTGCTGCTAAACAGAGAACTGCAAGGACAGTCCACTAAACAGCTAATATGCAAATATGTGAAAGCATTCACATGAACCACAGGAAGAAATGTAGAAAAGGATTCACCATCACCTTTTTACTGTGTTCTCCCATACATGAATGAGGTGTCTCAGAATCATCACTGCTATTTTTATTATGGCTATTGTTAACCAGCTCAATTGCAAATTCCTGCTTTTCCTTATAGTTTCCATTAAGTCTTGGCTAAGAAGCCTTCCCTCTCTCCCCTGAACAGGTTTGGGTCCTTCTTCCTTCTGTGATCCAAGGCACTTTGAACACATCTCGATTATCAACCTTAAATTCTTGCATTTTAATTGCTTAATTGCATGACCATTTCCGAAGTAGGTTTCAATCTCCTAGAGAAAGATATTCTATCACTGTGCCTAAGTAACTTCTACTTTGTTGGAGTTCAATATATGCCTGTCGAACAAATGGTCAATCAAAATCTGTATCAGAGATTAATTCCTTCAGTTAATTATATAGAGTAGGAGTTGAGATGGCAAGACAGTTTTTCTGACATGTTTTCACTTCCCACACTCTCTGTATTACTAAGGAAAAAGCCTAAATTGCCTTCTTAATAGAAGGGAGGAAGTATTTCCCGCTCCCATCAAAGGCCAGCATATCCACTTCTATTCCATTCCCTCTCAGTCTCTCATGGGGTTTGCTCCCACAATTATCCCTTTCCTGCATCATCAATTATTTTCTTGAGCTTAATTATTCCCATCAGCTTACAAACATAGCCTTGTATCCTGTATCTTAAATTTTTTAATTATAAATACATCAGATAGAAACCCCCCTCTTGCCCTCATATACTCTCCCAGCTACCTTCACATTTCTCACCTCCTCTTCACTGAAAAACTTCGTGAACCTGTTAGTGATGTTTGTCTTAACTTCCTCACTCCCATTCTCTTGTCAAGTCACTCCAATTGTCCTTCATTCTTCCCCCACTACACTAAGACTGCTCTCATGAAGGTGCTGCTGATCTCTGTGTCTCCAACTCCCACAGACAACTTCTCTGCTATCATCCTGCTCAACCTCTCAGGTCATTGGACAGCGTGGATCACTCCCTTCTGGAGAGTTTATTCTCTTGGCTTCCTTAACACACAGGCTAGTTTCTTTTCCTATCTCAATGACTGTGCCTTTTCTGACTTCTTTGCTAGCTCTTCTTCCTCTCCTCAATGTCAGGAGTGACTCAGTGATGAGCTCTATTCTCTTCTCTATCTACATCTCTTCCTATAATTTTAAATAGAATCTATATACAGATGCCTCTCAAATTTCATTCTGTAACTCTGACCTCTCTCTAAAACTCAAGAATCTTATGTCCAACTGCATATTTGACATCTGCACTTGAATTTCTACTTGGTATCTCATAATTAACAAGTCCAATGCAGAAATCTTGGTTTGTATTTGTTCTTCCCCTAATCTTTTCCATCAGAATAAACTCTACTACCATTTATCCAGTTGATTTCTTAAGAACAATGAGGATCTTTATATTAATCATGTATTGATTGCTGTGTAACAATTCTCCCAAAACTTAACTGCTTAAAACAATGAACATTTATTGTTTTGAACAGTTTCTGTAGGTCAGGAATCCATATATGGCTTAGTAGGTCTGGCTCAGGGACTCTCATAAGACTGCAGTCAAGATGTTGCCCGAGGCTCGTCGTCCAAAACCTTGACTGGGGCTGGAGGATCCACTCTGGTGGCTCAACAGTGCTGATTGTTAAATAGAGGGCTTCAGCTCCTCTCCACAGGGACCTCTCCAAATGACTGCCTGAATGGCCTCAGAATATGGCAACTGACTTCCTCCAAAGCAAAAGATCCAAGAGATAGCAAGACTGGAGCAGGAATTTCTTTTCTGATCTAGTGTCAAGAGTCACATTGTCATTTCTGCAATATCCTATTGGTTACACACGTTAGCCATACTTGGTTTGTGATGGGATGACACAAGGACTTAAATACCAGGAAGCATGAATCATTAGGGACTCTCTTGGAAGCTCGTTAATACAATTTTGCGTAGGGGGAAAAAAAATCACATAACTGAATCCTTCACAGTTTTTTCAACCCCAAATGTTTCTTTCCTGTAAATTATTCCATCACACCCAAACACAACACAGAAAAATATGGAATACGGCAGCCTAACTATAGGTCCACATCCTCCTCCTTCTCCTCTCAAACCTCAGTAGACTTGGATTGTGCATTTGAAACCACAAGCTTTACTAGAGGCTTTGGAAAAATAAGTTAGGGACTTCCATCTACTCTGTACTAGGTAGGAGATTAGAGGTCTCAGGAAGTAAAACTCCCCCCAAAAGACAAAACACTATAGGTCATAGAAATAGCTTAGTTGTCAAACACCTGAGAAGCTCCTCAGGAAGACCAGCACCCAACTGTAAGCAATCCAGATAATCTCCCCAATGTAGTCATATGGCTTCTGTTACTATATAGAGTTCTGCAACATAGTGGAATGATATAAAACCTTACCAAGGAGTTAAGTGGCATCCTCCCTAAGAAATATCAACATCATTAGTATTCTTGAAAAATTCTCTTTTACTGGAGATCTTTATGTAACCGAGCAGGACCCTGTGGGTACTTCCCGGGACAGGAACCCCCCTCCAACCCCATGTCCTCTGCCTGCCTCCTGTTTGTAGAAAAGCCGTAGTTTCCCAGGACTCCCCCTGAGTCACAAAAGCCTGGCTCAAGAATTAATGATTGAAAGAATGTGAACATGTAGTGACAAAAATATTAGTTGGGCCAGGAGAACTGGTAACAATTTAAACAGTCAATCTGCCATATATCAGTCACAGAATTTTTAGTTCCTCCCTGAAGAACATGGGTAACAGTGTCTGATGCACATTCCTGAGTCGTTTTACAGATACTAAAACTCCCACCAAATGGAAGTTAACTACTTGATGATCATGAGCACAGAGCCCCCAGATCAGCTGGAGCCTGAGGATTGATGATATTAACCTCTGTGACACCACACTGTTACCTCACCATCAACCAATTAGAGAATTGTGCATGAGCTGATCACTCACCCTGCGACTCCCCACCCTCACCTGGCCTTTAAAACTCCTTCCCTGAAACCCATCACTGGAGAGTTAGGGGGTTTTGAGCATTAGCTGTCCACACTCCTTGTTTGGCACCTGCAATAAACACTGCACTTTCCTTCACAACAACCCAGTGTCAGTAGACTGGCTTTACTGCACACAGGCGAGTGGACTCAAGTTTGGTTTGGCAACATTTAGATGGTGACAAATATGTAAACAAATTGAAAGAAAAAATTATGAATCATGTAATCAAATCATAGGGATATAACTAGCCTCAGAGAGACTAAAACTAGCACTCTCTAGCTCTCCTTTCTGTTTCTTTTTTGGCATCAGTGCATTTTACCAGACCAGAAGTCTCCATTCAGTTGTAATTATAGTCACCATTGGCTCCTGGCTCATATCTTCTCAGTTCAGTCACCAGAAAGAGAAGGCTCTTCCCTCTTGACCCAGTTTGAAAAAAATCTCATAGGACTCTGCTTAACTCAGCTTGGTCACGTGACTACCTCATTGAGTCAGGGGAGCAGAATGCTATGACCCAGTTGGACATATTGCTCATTCCTGAGAGCAAGGAATATGGAAGAGTTCATTCAGAATACATGCTACCGTGGGAGAAGTAGTGCTCCAAATGAGGAAGTAAGCTATTCTCAAAAGAAATAAGAGTCAGCTGCCAGACAAAACAATGAATGTCAACCATACTTCCAACCCTAAACTATAGCATCTGTCTGCATACCTGAGGATACAGGAATTGAGAAATGAATGGCTGAAAGTAAAAAGTAGTTATTTTTAAATACTTGCATGGACTTATCCAGTCTTCACAGGGACTCATCTCAGTTACTGATGGTAAAATTTTTTTAAAGTCTCTTATAAGAATACATAAATTAAAGAAAATTAATGTATGCAATGAAAAAACCAGCAGTTCAAAGAAGAGGGTCCTTTTTGAGCATATAGTGAGTTACCATAAAACATAAGAGAGTAAAAGAAATTGGACCAGTGAATTTAAAGCTCAGTTGGAAGAATTCTCTCAGAACTTAAGGGAAAAAAATAATAAAATGAAAATTATGGAAGGAAGGACTTTAGAAAAATAAGATAGCTCCAGGAAATAAAATAATCAATAATCATAAAATAATCAATAGTCAATAATACTAGTTGCAGAAGCAGGGAGGCGAACAGACTGGAACAATATAAAAGAAGAGGAAATTTTCTCAGATCAGACCAAATATTAGTCAATATTCATGTAATCAGACTCACAACTAAACACAGCATGGTAGAATGGCTAAATTTCAAGGATAAATAAATCTGACAAATATGCAGAAAGATTTCATAAAAAGTTTCCTAGGAAAGATAACTGAATTACATCACCTATAGATAAGCTTTCTTTTTAGTGATAAGAAACTCATCCATTCACCAGATATTTACTAAATTCCTACTACGTACTGTTTAGCAGCTGGAGATAGAGCAGTGAACAAACTACACAGTCTCTGCCATAGAACCTTCATTCTAGTGGGAAAAAAATTAAACTGCAAGGCAGAGTGGAGAAAGCTTACCAAGATAGATAATCTCTGTTCAAGGTGGAAAAATTTTGTTTCATCATATTTTATGTCTCATCATATTTAAGAGGTGATGCATTCATTTCATTTTACTTTGAGATATTCATTCTGTCAATTAGGATTAGTTTCAGCCACAAGAGTAAATTAACAGAGGCCCTTATTTCTTTCACATGTAAGTCCACAGCTGGGCAGTCTGCGGGCATTTTAGCAGATCAGCTCCATGAAATATACAGAGACTCAAGACTCCTCTATTCCTAAGAATGTACCCTGTACCACCCTACTATGCCCACCCACACACATACACTCCCCCAAAACTGTTTGGGGAATCCAAGGAATCTGCATTTTAACAGGTATCCCAGGTAATTCAAATGCAGGTAGTTTATAACCCACCTGAGACATCCTGATGTAGAAGACTGAGGAAAAAGATGATAAAATGACTCCTAAAACCTTGGTAATGAGAGAAATGAAATTACTTCTAAGAATCAAACTGTGAGATCAATAAATAGTTCCTAAGAGCAGAGATGTGTAAAGTCACCTTAAAGAAAGCCAAACCACCCACATTTGACAAAACCTCAACTTTTAGATATTTTCTTATCTAAAGAAATGGTCGGAGAGAAGGTGGATGATGCAGAGTGAGCCCATAAACAATATGGAAGCAACTAAAAGATAGTCTCAGAGGTCTTCTCAAGACATGACGCCTACATCTTATTGCACACCTTTTCAGAACTCCTCCAACCATTCTCTTATGAAAAGTTTGGATTTACTTTTATTGTTACCTTTTAAAATGTTTCACATGAAACTTTATAATTTTAAATTAATTTTGTGCCATTAATAGTATCCCCTGTCAGATTATGTCTTGGAAACATAGGTAATATTAGGCTGTGGCTACTCATACCAAAGGCTGTATATCAGATAATGTTCAACTAGGGAGCTGGGCAAAAATGCAAGATAAATTTTGGCTTCCACATTCTCATCTTCATTTCATTCTAAAGGGAAATAGGAAACAAAAGAAAAGAGAAAAGAAAACCCTAGAACAATGTGTCATAAAGCCAGATTTTAAAAAAAGGGTTAACACTATTTTGTAACATCTATCACTGTACTTCTTTTCCATAACACAAATGCAAAACTGAGTTGATTGTTCCTGTTCACCAAGAGCTTTTTGAAAATTCCTAGAAGAATTTTAGGTCCTGTTCAGAAAATATATGTATCTCCAACGAAATAATCCTAAATTCAATAGGTAAGGTAAACTCTGCACGCCATTATACTACTCCACCCTAAAAGATTTTCTCTTACCTCTCCTTTTTACTAAAGCCTATGCTTTCAAATTGCTGTTTAATTTCCAAATTAATTCTTCCACAGCTTCAAATCCCTCAGGTAACCTCTCAGTCTCTGAACTAAGGGACTCCCACCACCAAATAGTTTCCGACTGGAGATGGAACGTTTATTAAAACTAAGAAGTATGAGGTCAGCCAACAGGACCTGAGATTTGGGGCAAGTTCTTCAACGCTGGGAAACTTAGCTTTTTCATTTGAAAAATGACGTTTGATGCAGATTTCTAAAATTCCCTCAAATGTATAATGGTGATTTAAACATAGCCAGAATTCTTGTTTGATATGGCAGTAGATTTTCTTAAGGGAAGCAATTTGGCAAGTTTTGCATCACCTGTCCCAAGCCCCTTATTGTGTGCACTTACGGAAAACTACTTAAGCTCCATTTTACTACCGAATTAACCGGTGGGGAGGTGGAACGGGGGGCGGGGATGTTAACCTACATTTTAGCACTGGGGAGAATGGAACTGTGGCCCCTGCTAAAATCTACGAAGGGGACAGCACTGCAACATACACCCAGGAAGCTTTCTAGAAGCAAAACCAAGGGATCTGTCAGGTGAAAAGTACGCCCCAGGTTTGTTTCACATGCTAACCACTGCCTGAGATCCTCTAAGGCCAGGCAGAAAAGGCTTGTCTGTTCGTTTTTTCTTTGCAAATTTCAAATTCCTTTAACCCAAAGGCTGGGCTCCAAACCATGCTGTGGGGGACTAAACCGCCTCACCCGTTCTGAATGTGGAAACATGACTCCGCCTCGCCAACGACCGCAAGAGGGAGAAGCAGCTACGAAGCCAGGTGAGGCCGGGCGCCTGTCTCGCCGACCCCGCCCGGGAGTAGACCTGTCGGCGCAAGCCTCACGGCCCCGCGCGAAAGCCTTGAGAGTCCACAGCCCACGCCGACGGCGGCGGGGTCAGGGCGGCGCGTCACGTGGCCCAACGGCGCAGCCAATCAGCGCAGCGCTCTGAGGTATTCAAATCGATGGCGGGGCCGACGGTTGTGCGGGGTTGTGCTGCTGCCGGCGTCTCGGAGGCTGAGTGTCGCCTTCCGCCGCCATGCCGGGCACCGGGCGCTGACAGACCTTCGGGCCCGGTGGGCGGAATGGAGAATCAGGGTGTGCCTCCCGGGCCTTATCGGGCCACCAGGCTGGTAAGACCGCGCGTGAACGAGACTGGCCAGCCGCGGTAATGGCCTCTTTTACGTTAAAACGTTTGTAGTTTTCCCTCGGGCGGAGGGATAGGTCCCAGAACCTCTTGGGTGGCTGAAGAGAATGAGGGGAGTTCACGGGTATCTCGGGCCCTTGCAGGACACGCCTGTCCCCCTCCTTTGCTCCGGGCTCCCCGGGTGGGCGCATCGGACTCAGCTTCTTAAGCGACTCCTGTTCTTGGTGCTGTCGGCGTCCCCTGGAATATTCTGAGTTTAGTCGCTCCCCACGCCTGATTTTCTACCCGCATAAGGATTCGAGAAGAGTTTTGAGTTCCAGTGCTTTGTAGGGTCAGACTGGAGGCAAGCCCGATTGTTTGTGACAGCTTCGTTTTGCCGGTCCTGTAGAATTTAATGCAGGATGTACCGACTGAATGCCACTCAGTAACAGCTATTTCATAACTAAGAATATTTTAAGTACCCATCGGGAACCACTGTTGATAGTCACTGGATTTGTACTTGCATAGAGTGTCTTGTGTATTTGGATCATCAATCCAAGAGGATACTGTGCCACTGGTTTTGTGACATTAGGAGAGTCACTTCTGTGAGCGTCAGTTTCCACCTTGGTAAACTAGAGCTAATGATACATGCCCAGGCTAAGAGATGTCCCAGAGTAGACATACTGTATGTGAAAGTGTGCTGTGATCTGTAGAATAACAAACAACTTATTCTCTGGATAAATTGCAGCTCAATATAAGTTTCTTGAATAATATATGAAATGTGGAAGTGTGGAAAGAAAAGAATACAGTTATTGTGTTTTCAGCCCTTAAATTCTGCGTTGTGATGTTGGGACCACATAGGTTAGATAAGTGGTAGCATAGCGAGTAGTAGCATAGTTGGGGTTACAAATCAGATTTCTTAACCTCTAATGTAGGATTTTTTAATTAAAAAGTTATATGTTTATTCTATACCACTCCTCTTAGACCTGCCACGAACCCAAAAGTTTGGGTAATTTGAAAACAGTTTTGGAAAGTGTGAGTATCTTTTGAAAATGTAGATATATCACAGCGTCATTAAACAAACAGTAGACTTAAAACTTAATTTACCACATCTGTTCTATGTTAATTATTGGGATCTTCACTAGTAAATATACTAAAGGTATATTAATACTTTAATACTTTAATACTAAAGGTATTTCACCAGTAAAACTATTGCCTGCCAAGAGTTTTGTTTGGCCTGCATAGTTAGTTATGAGTGCAGGTTCTAGAGTCAATCCAATGCCTGGGTTTTAGCTGTGTGACCTTGGTCAAATTATTAAATATCTCTGTGCTTCATATTCCTTATCTGAAAATGGGATAGTAATAGTACCTATTCATAGAATTGTGAGAATTAAAGTGAAATAATGAGTGTAATGCATAGTGTATGACACAAATGCTACTATCATATTATTAATATTAGTTGAGGTTAAAGAAACAGGAAGAAACAGGAATAAATGCTTTCTCTGTTGAGGACTAAAGGCGGGTTCATTGTAGTTCTCCATTATTCCTAGGTTTCCTAAATAAACCAACCAGCCAGTGAAGTGCTTTTAGTCAAAAACTATTACATAAAAATATTATTACAACACTAGAATTAATAAAAAGAAATCAGTATGAGATGTAAAATTTTCTTTAGCACAAATAAGACAAGTGATTTCTTCATGAATTTTAATGATTTAACAAGATGCAAATGAGAGAATTTTCTTTGTGTAATTAAAAAAAATTTTTTTTCCTTTCCATTTGCAGTGGAATGAAGTTACCACATCTTTTCGAGCAGGAATGCCTCTAAGGAAACACAGGCAACACTTTAAAAAATATGGCAATTGTTTTACAGCAGGAGAAGCGGTAGACTGGCTTTATGACCTATTAAGAAATAATAACAATTTTGGTCCTGAAGTTACAAGGCAACAGACTATCCAGCTATTGAGAAAATTTCTTAAGAACCATGTCATTGAAGATATCAAAGGCAAATGGGGGTCAGAAAATCTTGATGACAACAGTCAGCTATTCAGGTACTAAACAAAGAAATAACTGCAAAACTGAATTACTTAACAATGAAGTTTCACTCCACTTCTAATATACTTTTACTAAAACAGCAGCCTCTTCAGGGGAAGTAATATCTTCTGTAGAAAACTTACTGCTCTTAGTCCAATTAAAACCATTTAAAAGTTAAAGTTAGTTAAAGGTTATTGCTGCACAATTCAAACTTATAATAAAATAAGGAGTTGGGAGGAAAGAATGAGATAGTGTCACTTTTACATATTCTGAAAGCTCTATAACATGTCAAGGACAGAACATTATCATCCTTTAGTTTCATAGATTTAAGAATTACAAGACAAGTTCTCACAGGTCCTTACCTTCAAGTGACGTGTAGTCTATATAATCTAAGAACACATGTGATGAAATAAATAATAGCAAACTTTATATAATAACTAACAAAAGAAATATACCACAGGTTGAAGAGAATATTTATTAAGAATTTACCATGTACCAGAAGCCCTACTTTATGAGTTACATGTTTTCTTTATTTAATCCCTAGAATAGCTCAGCAAGGAAGGTATTAACTCCTTCTTACAGGTGAAGAGCCTGAGACCATGCTTCAACAAATTTTATTCCCTCAGTCTGAAATATGTTCATGTACACATTCATCAGACTAGTAAACATGTTTCTTCTCATGTCAGCTGTATTGTAGCCTCTGTGGGGCCTTTCTGACTCCCTCGGGCCAGCATAATTGATTTTTCTCTCTTGCACACGGAGTTCTTGATTATATATCCCTTAAATTAGGTCTTTGGATTCTAATACCCATGTTTTTTTACTCTACAAAATTAGTGCTTTTCAAATGAAATGTTGTAGAAATTGATTCTTGCCTATGTGTCAAAGATGACTTATATCATACAAGTAAACTGCAATAACAAGCATATGAATATCTTGTATAACACCCTACAAATCTTTCCTCTCTCCACTACTCGTCAGTCACCTTTTGAGTTCCTTTGCTGCTGCTCATCCTTTAGCTTTTACTGTCCTCAAGGTCCTAGGCTTGTCTACCCTTCACCTCTCTCCCTGGGCAATCTCATACCATGTCTCCACTTACTTTTCTTATGACTTTCAGACCTCCAACCCAAATACCTCTCCTGAGCTTTAGGACCACTTTTGCCTATTAAACAGGCACTACAAACATAGTATATGGAAAATCACTACCATCTCTTAACCTAAATTCTGACCTCTTATATCCATATTTGAATGAATGGCACAGTCTTCCCTGTAGTTGCCTTCATTCTTTCCCTTCTCCCCTTTACATATGATGTAATTATCAAACCATGTCTATCGTGCTGCCTCAGTATTCTCTGATCTGTCTACTTCTCTTCATGAATGTTCTTTTCGTTAGACTACTATTCTCTCTTACCTGGAATTCTGCATAACTCTTCAACTAGTCTGTCTACCTCTAGTGCTTTTATAGTGGTAACAAAACTATGACATAGTTAAAAAAAGTATAACAAAAATGTGTAAGACCTTACTGGAGAAAATTATCAAACTGTACTTAAAGTAATAAGTGGAGAAGGATATTCTGTTCATGAGTGAGAAGACTTAGTGTCATAAATAAGTCACTTCTTCCCAAATTGATGTATAAATTCAGTGCATTTTCATTCAAAACCCCTACATAATTTTTTGTAGGATTTAACAAGCAGATTTTAGAGTTCATTTGATAATGTAAAGGTCCAAGTCAATTTTGAGGAACAATGAGGGGAGAATTGCCTTACCTGATTATCTGGGCTTAATTAAATTTAAATTAAGACCATTAAGTGCTGAGAATATAAACCCTTACATATAAAGAAACTTGGTGTGAGTTATACATGAATTAAATACCTAAATATGAAAATAAAAATCTTCTGAAAGAATATAAGAAACTATTTTTAGGACAGAGGAAAAAGAAAAAAACTTCTGAGGTGACTAAAAACTTATGCATAAACTTGATGTATGTTAAAAGACACCATAGAGATATTGTTTATGTATATTTATTTAAAGTATGAAAACATGAACAAGAAGGAAATGCACTAACTATAGGTTAATGATTTCCCTTAGGAAGAGAGAAATAGAATTAGCAAAGAATTTCTTTCACTTAAAAAAAAGATAATGGGGCTTCCCTGGTGGTGCAGTGGTTAAGAATCCACCTGCCAGTGCAGGGGACACGGGTTCAATCCCTGGTCCAGGAAGATCCCACATGCCGCGGAGCAACTAAGCCCGTGCACCACAACTACTGAGCCTGCGCTCTAGAGCCCGCGAGCCACAACTACTGAGCCCACACGCCGCAACTACTAAAGCCCACGTGCCTAGAGCCTGTGCTCTACAACAAGAGAAGCCACTGCAATGAGAAGCCTGCACACCGCAACAAAGAGTAGCCCCCGCTCGCCACAACTAGAGAAAGCCCATGCGCAGCAACGAAGACCCAACGTAGCCATAAATAAATAAATAAATAAAGTAAATTTGAAAAATAATAAATTTAAAAAAATTTTTTAATTTAAAGAAAGATAATGAAGTCTTGATAAAATGTTAATAGTTGCATTGGTTGATGGTTACCTATGTGGATGTTGTTTTATATTCTGTACTTTTTTGTATCTTTGAAATATTTTATATTAAATTGAAGGGAGGAAAAGCATTATAATCAAAAGGAGCAAGAGTTCTGGAAATTGAACAATTACAAAGGGTAGAAAATATATACAAATTAGGTAACTAATGAGAGAAATTTAGAAAATGTAACATTCTAGAACCATTTATTATGTAAGTGATACCTCTCCAAAAGAATTGATCCTAATAATAACCCTGATTTATACAGGAATAAAGTTAAAATACATACAGTTTACTAAAGAAAGCAGGAAACTATTAAAATTTTTTTAAAGGTTTAATGGGAAAATTAATTTATGTAGAAGATTCATTCCTTGATAATGTAAATAAATCCAGTTTTTTGAGTTATTTTTAAGATAAATGGGCACTAAAAGTTTGTTTACGATCTCACATTATTTAATAGCATATTATTCTTAAACCAGATTTCCTGCAAATTCTCCACTTAAAACTCTTCCACGAAGGCATCCAGAATTGAGAAAAAACAGAATAGAGAACTTTTCCAAAGATAAAGATAGTATTTTTAAATTACGAAACTTATCTCGGAGAACTCCTAAAAAGCATGGATTACATTTCTCTCAGGTAAAATAGCCTTTTTACTAGTTACTAGTTTAAATATAATTACTGCGTGCTTAATAATAGAATCATTAAAAGTGAATGATTAAGATTTGAAGCCAATACTTGGAGTCTCTTAACTATATTATATTCTAAAATGTATGTGTAAATTTGTTTGGAACTCACAGAAACGATAATAAAAATGGTAGTGAGACATACTTGAAATAGTATTTGTATAATTTAAGCATGTTTTGTTTTAAATTAATTTGAGGGTAGTGGAGGCAGCTGCAAAACCAAAAGCTCTATTACCATATATTGCATTATTTCTTCAAGTGACACCTTACAGCTGCACAATGGGCTGATACTAATAGAATTACTAAATATTAGAAGTGGTGTCAGTTCATTATCTCCAAAATGTGAGCATACCATATTAAACCAAAGTAATTCTTTTTTCAGGAAAATGCAGAGAAAATGAACTGTGAAATAATCAATGAAGATCAAGAAAACTCAGTTGATAATAGAGAAATAAGCCAGAAAGATGTTGAAGAAGTTTGGAGATATGTTATTCTGATCTAGTAAGCTATAACTAAGCTATAACCAAGTTCCTGAGGTGTTTAGAATGTTAATTTGATATTTTCATCAAGATATGCAGTTGAGGAAGAACAGATTAATTCACAAAGCTTAGAATTTAACCTGTATATGTTTGTTAATAAATATTCTTGCGATAATTCTGGTACAATAGAAGTAGAATGTTTTCAATATGATTTGCTTTTTCTTTGACTCAAAGTTGTAGCTCTAGTTTGGGGTCTATATTGGAATCCTGCAAAGGTTATTAAGATACTTTAAAGTAGATACTAATATAAATCTTAGAGGTTGATTTAAGAAAAATATTCCAAAAGCTTTGTTTGTTTTCCATTCAAACTCTTTCATATTTATGTTCTATTCCACTTATTTTATGAAGGAAAAAAAGTTTGTATTCTTTCTCCTATTTAGCCTGCAAACAATTTTAGGTGTATCATCCCTAGAAGAAGTCATAAATCCCAAACAAGTAATTCCTCAGTATATAATGTACAACATGACCAATACAAGTAAGCATGGAGTAGTTATACTGCAAGACAAATCAGGTTGGTATCAATAAAAGAAGTTGGAATCATTTTAAACATGCTAACAAAGCTTGCAGCTATGGTGGGGATAAAGAGAGACCAAAATGTAGAAAGTAGAATACTTCAGTTGAGAGAACATCAGGGAGACTACAGTTTTATCAGAGGCGCTTTAGTAATCATAGTGGACTAATTTTTAAATAAATATTATTCACACTTATTTTAGCTCTTAAGGTGGATTCCTGAATGATTTTTTTTTTAATGACAGCGTTAAGCATCCAAAAGGTATGCAAATATGATTAAAACTATTGATTAATCACATTTTATTGAGGACCAACAATGTGCCAGGCACTGTGCTAAAGATTAGTGATGAACAAGAGAGAAACAGTCCATGCCTTCCTGGAGCTTACATGAGAAGTTATATACAAATTTAAAGGGGTCAAGACATACATGCAAAACCAAAGTAACACACTATAAAATAAGTCAAAACTCTCAAGAACAGTATTCTAAAGAACACTGGCTTTGTATTATATATATGTTTATATAATGTACTGATTTCAGATATAAGATAGGAAAATTGGGGAAATAATTTAAGCCAGATGTATTGGAAAGCTTATAGGAAATGTATTAATAAATTTACTGAAAATGTTGGCTCATTTGTTTATAATCAATTGCTGTCTGTAGAATTAATTGACATGCATTACTTTGAGTTTCTTTTTGTGGGCAAGAACTTTGAGGGTTTAATTGTAGGAGCAAAAAAGTAAATGTTAAAACTTAAGAACTATGTTGTGCATGCCTGTAGCTTGGGACCAGTCGCATCTTTCATTACCTAAAATAACTTGATTATATGCTCTCCATCTAAGCTTTCTATTCTTTATAACTATTAACTTTTCAAGTCAAATGTATGTGTGGTTTTTGTGTTTGTGTCAAAAAACTGCTACACTTAATGTGTCATGTTTCACATAGTGGCAATTGAAAGATTTTAAGCAAGCCTCACTGTGAAAGTACCTTAATATTCAAATATAGCTTGTTTCAATCATAGGTCTCACTCAAATCAGTAATATTCAAATAGTATAGCTAACTTTTTAAACTTGTATTGTAAAATACTGTCTTGGCCCTATGTCTTATTAAATATGTAATCATTTTTAATCCTGCTGGTACACATACATATATATATATATATATATATATATATATATACATATGTATAATTATATAATAAGTGTGAAGTTTTAAATATACTATCATCATAATTGTATGATTGAACACTATTAATTTTTTGTGTAGATGACCTTCCTCACTGGGTATTATCTGCCATGAAGTGCCTAGCAAATTGTAAGTTAAACAAACTGTGTGTGTGTGTGTGTATTATATTGATAATATTTAATAAGAACCAAGGAATTATTTTTAATAATTTATAAAGTCCTGATAAAATTAAATTATATTATTTCTGTTGATGTTTAAATGAAGATCTAGTAGAACTGATTACATTTCTTTGCATGTGGAGTGTGTTATAGAGCCCTTAACTTTTTCTATGCAGATAGTGATTTTATAATCCAAGCCCTTCATTTATGACTCAGTTCTCATAAATCATAAAATCATAGGCTAGAGGATCTCAGAGGATTTTTAGGTATAATTTACATCAATTGCCTTAGTGAGTCCAGAGAGTTCAAATAGCAACTTCTAAGTAAAGCAGCTTGTAAGTTGAAAGTTTCAATCAGAAATGAAGTCTTATAAAACCCACTTCAGTCCCCTTGCCGTTGTACACGGCTTCAACATTTGGTGTTTCATGACATGCTTCTACTCCATAGGGTATATTAATGGGACTTTTATGTTTATGAAAAAAAATGGTCTGTCACTAATCAGATCATTTTTTAGCATTTCATTCTTCAAGCTTTTTCCATAGTGATCAGTGATAAGTGATTTTTATAATTTAAGACCCTAGTTCAAGTACAAAACCCTAACTGCTCTCGAAAATCAATTTTTAAAATGTGCAGAGGTGTATGCTTCTAAATCATCAAAAGTTAAATTATATTTTAATAATTTTGCTACAAAAGTATTTTTCTAGTTTTTATAAAATTAGTATTTTATTAACGTTCAAGATAAGTATATATTCCCTTGTTGTCCACTGGGTGTCAATATGACAAAATAACAGGATAAATAGCAATAAAGTAAATAATATTAGTTATAGAAAAAATTTATCAAATCAAGGTAAAGATCTTGATCAGAAGCTAAAGATTTTTGAGATTCTCTTTCTACCTTCTCGCTACCTAACTGTCCTTCTCTCTCATACCTTGGCTCATGATTAGCAACTCAGATAGCATACTTCCAGGGATTTCTCTGATGCCCCATCTTTAGGGATTTGTTTCTTTTTCTTCTCAGTCCACGTTATACATAAATGATACCAAGATATAGCTTACTAAATTCCAGTTTAACAACAATATGTCTAGCCAGAGGCAATATTAAGACTTTTACTTAACTTGTTTGTTATTTAATCCCCCACCGTAATCCTGTGACATACAGGAATCAAAGATCAGTATACTATTCGTAATTTTTTTTCTAGAAGAGAAAACTAAGGCTTAGAAAGTCTTTTTTTCTGATACATAAGGAGCTATGTATTCAAACCTAGGTTCTCTAACTGTAAATTCTGTGTTTTTAATTCCAGTAAAGTATTTTCTATCTTAGAAAACTTTTAATGATTATCAAATTTTTTATTCTACATATTAAGAATATTTCTTATATCCTCCTCAGGAAAACTGTCTATTTATTTTGTTCGACATAAAATCCTTATTAGCCTTTAAGCTATTAAGTGTGTGTATGTGTGTTAACTTGAAAGATAAGATAGTAACTCTCAAATCTGAGTGCATATCACAGTCACTATAGAAACTCAGCAAATATTCAGATTCAGTCGATTCAGTATGTCAGGAATTTTTTTTTTTTTTTTTTTAAATCACGTCTCAGAAGATTCTTATAGCAAGATGCCCAGCTCAGTGTTAGGAAACTACTTAATTAGTGAACGAGAAGCAAACATTTCTAGATCAGTAATTCCTAGCTCCACAGGAATTCTGATAGATTCTGGACTATCTAGAGACAGTCTAGAATATCTATCTAGGTAATAGATTATCTAGATAATCTATCTAGAGGAGATTATACTTTTAATAGGTGCACTGGATGATTCTGATATGTAGTCCATGGACCACACTTTAAATGCTATTAAACCTCAAGATCCTGTGACTTGCTCTCACTTTATACTGCTCTAAGTTCTAATTTTAGCTTTGCCACCAAACCTCTTTTACCTTGAGCAAGTTGCTCTGAGCTTCAGTTTCCTCACCTGTAACATAAGATCAGAATTTATTTCTGAGGAAAATACTAATGAGTAGACATGATTATTTCAATAATGTTAAGCTAATGGAACAGTGATGTAAAGATATTATTTAAACTCATTCAGGGTATGCTTCACGTCAGGCAAAATTTAATCACAAAAATGTAAATTTACAAAAGTCAATTTGAAAGAATTATTTGCATAATCCAAATAATCTTTGCTTTATAAAATGAATTGTGATAAAATCCCATTAAAATAAACTGTCCTGATGCTTTTAAAATATATTTCAAATTTTGCTTTATATACAATTTTTCAGTCATATAAATATTAAAATTAAACAAAATGCTAATAGTTGCAGTGATTTCTAATGAAAAGATGGTGAGAAGGAATGAGATATGCGCAACCCTTTAAATTTTTAAATTGTGACAGAATTTGTTAAACATAACTCCTTCATGAAATAAGTATATGTTTTATGCTTTTTATAAGTATCTTTAAAAATTGTATTTAAAATAAAATATATTTCACCTTTTTTTTAATTTTTTGCCTCTACTTAGGGCCAAGAAGTAATGATTTGAATAATCCAACTTATGTTGGATTTGAACGAGATGTATTCAGAACAATTGCAGATTATTTTCTAGATCTCCCTGAACCTCTACTTACCTTTGAATATTATGAATTATTTGTGAACATTTTGGGTATGTATAGATTTTTATTTATTATTTAAATTTATTTTATTAGTTTCCAAGTCACCCATAATTTAAAAGATCTAAAAGTATAGGTAAATATGAAGGTGGCAGGCTATAAATTATTTTAAACTTCAGGAATACTCTGGTTGTTTTTATGTTGTTTTCCAGTAATTCAAATACACCATTCCAACACCAATTCTCCACACCAATAGGGTGTCTTACAATTCAGTTCATTTCTGACACTAACTACCCAGAGTTAACCCGGACCCCAAAAAGTTGAGGACAAAGTCTTTCAGCTCTGATACTAACTACCCAGTGCTAGCTCAGACCCCAGAGATCAAGGGCTTAGTTCCACAACACTGCCCTCACTTCATGCACCAGCTGCAAATGAGGTCCTCAGGTTTACTGACATTTCTGCCTGGCTAACTACCAAGTTAGGGGTTCCCACAACCCCCTGAAGTTTAATAATTCACTGTAACAGCTCACAGAACTCTGGAAAGTGCTTTACTTAATGATTACCAGTTTATTATAAAGGATACAAGTCAGGAACAGCCAAATGGAAGAGATATATAGGGCAAGGAATGGGGGTAAGGGTTGTGCAGAGCCTCTATGTTCTCTCCAGGAATGTCATCCCCCCAAGCGTGTCCATGTATTCACCAACCGGTAAGCTCCCATAGCCGTGTTGTTTCAGAGTTTTAACTGAGGTTTCATTACATAGGCATGGTTGATTAAATCACTGCTCATTGTTGACTAAGTCTGACCTCCACCAACCACCACTACCCCACCACCCCCTCCAGGGAGGTCTGAGGTAAGGCTAAAAGTTCCAACCTTCCCCAAGAAGGGCTAGGCCTAAGTCACCTCATTAGCATAAACTGAGGCTAGCTCTAATAGGCTCATTGTGAATAACAAAAGACTCCTGTCACTCTGGAAATTCCCTGGGTTTTAGGAGCTCTATACCAGGTACCAGAAACAAAAACTATATATACGTTTTATTAAACTACAGTTGTCTTATAATTAAGAACTTTCTAATACTTGTAGACTGAAAGTAGATATTTTTTCATGTATTTGACTGAATCCATTTAATTAGATTGTTGAAATAAATTTTAAAGTTATTTTCATCACAAGTTGGAAAACCTCGAGTCTTGCACTTTGTAACTGAATGTTGCATGTGTCCTATTTAAGTGGCTTCTGAATTAAGCAACTGCTATTTGTACTATACTAACAATATGTACTATAGTGATGCTTTGTTTTTTTAACGTTACTCTTGTTTTTGTTTTATTTTTGTCCACTGTCATACAGTTGCATCTTAATTTTTGTTTCATTTCCTGGTAGTTGTTTGTGGCTACGTCACAGTTTCAGATAGACCCAGTGGGATACATAAAATCCAAGATGATCCACAGTCTTCAAAAATCCTTCACTTAAACAGTCTGAATTCCTTCAAATCAACTGAGTGTCTTCTTCTCAGTCTGCTTCATAAAGACAAAAACAAAGAAGAATCAGATACTACTGAGAGACTGCAGATAAGTGATCAAGGATTTCAAGAAAACTATGCTAAGAAAATGCAGCTAGTTAATTTAAAAAACAGAAGAGCCAGTGTTAATGACATAATGGGAGGAAGTTGTCATAATTTAATAGGCTTAAGTAGTATGCATGTTCTATCCTCTAGCATCAAACCAAGGTGCTATTCATTAGAAGGAATTGTAGATTTACCAGGGAGTTCAAGTAAAGAGGTCTCCAGTGTCTTCCATCAATCTGTTCTGAACATAAAAGGACAAAATAATAAACAATTTTTAGAGTCTGAGACCAAACAGGAATCCCTAATGAATCTTCATTCAGAGGAAAGTATTCAAAAGCCACTCTGTGTTGGTTTTAAAAGAACCTCTACTTTGACCGTTCAAGACCAAGAGAAGTTATGTAATGGAAAGTGCAAGTCAAAACAGCTTTGTAGATCTCAGAGTTTACTTTTAAGAAGTAGTACAAGAAGGAATAGTTATATTAATATGCCAGTGGCTGAAATTATCATGAAACCAAATCTTGGACAAGGCAGCACAAGTGTGCAAACAGCTATGGAAGGTGAACTCGGAGAGTCTAGTACCACAGTCAATAAAAGACTCTGCAAAAGTACAATAGAACTTTCAGAAAACTCTTTACCTCCAGCTTCCTCTATGTTGACTGGCACACAAAGTAAGGTTGATGCTTTCAACGCATGTAATATTAACTTTTAGTGTTTACTAACCCTGTTTCACTTACCTGGCTTTTCTTCTCTGAAATTGCTTTATTTTTTCCCTCCAGAAGGAAAGTTTCATATTGTAAAAGACTTGTCATGGCATAACCAAGATTTATTCTACTTACCTAAAGCACTCCTTTTCTTTCTTTTAAATTGCACTTATTCTGAGTCACTTTATTTGTAATAAGTGAAGGATTTTCAATCCTTCATAATCCAGTGGGTTATGAAGAAAATAATGAGTATCTTACCATGCTTTTGAAGAATGTGGAAATTTCTGGGAATAGTCAAAAGAAATGAAATATGAAAATATTATTTTGCCTTCTTTATATAACTATATGCTGGTAGTATGAAAGCAGCTAGTGTCATTGATGATTTTTTTCTGGGGGGTAATTTGCCTTCTAGGTTTGCTACAACCTCATTTAGAGAGGGTTGCCATCGATGCACTACAGTTGTGTTGTTTGTTACTTCCCCCACCGAATCGTAGACGGCTTCAACTTTTAATGCGCATGATTTCGCGAATGAGTCAAAATGTTGATATGCCCCAACTTCATGATGCAATGGGTACAAGATCACTGGTAAGTTGATTTCTTAAAGAAAGAATAAGTCCAGTTCATAAACTGCGCCCCCCCCCCCCCCGCCGAAAAAAAAAGGAAAGAAAGAAGACCAAACCATCTAAGCATACTACTCAAGTGATGTCATGGTCTTGAAATCCTAGATTCTTGAGTTAAAAAGGCTCTTGAAAGTCTAACCTTTCCTAGCAGCAGAATACTGGTGCATTAATCCTTTGTGCCCAGTCTTTTATACTTTCACATCTTGATCTTTACCTCAGGACTTTGCCTCGTCACTCACGCTATATCACTTCATAGTGGTTAACTGTCAGACCATATTATATTGCCTTGTGCCAATTCTGTTTGGTGGGGAAGGAAGAGGAGATGTAGGCACTGTTGAAAGCCGAAGGGCACTATAACCCTGTGAAATAAAGAATTAATGGGAAATTCCTGTGTAGTAAGTCAAAGTGTTTCAGATATTGTAGTAGTGGGAAAGTTGTATTTGATGTGTTATGTGAATTAGGATAGCTTGTCATTGTGGGCAGGAAGTTGGTAGAGGTACTGTGAAGCAGTCTTAGGCTCTATATGAAGATGAGGGAAGAGGCATTTATATGCAGATATTGACTGGAAATGAACTCTTGAAATAGTATCTCTAATACCTCTTTCCCTCTCTCTCTCTCTCTCTCTCTCTCTCTCTGTCTTTCTATAAAGAGCTACCACTTCCTCAGAGCGCAGCTTCAATTTACAAAATGTTCTTGTAGCAAGGAATCTGTAGCTAAGCTCCGTTCTTCCACTTATTAAGGACAGTTTTTTAATAGAACGACATACCTAATATAAAGAGGAAGAATTATTCTTAAGTAATTGTGGCACCATTAAAAAGCATAGGGAAGTTTGTAGGAAAAGATATTTAAAGAGATATGAGTAGGAAGGAGGTAATTTTGATTTTACACTTTTTGAGATTGAGGTTATAGAACATCCAAGTGAAATTTATCCTACAGACAGAATGTTGGAAACATGAACCTGGTGAAGAAATATTAGGGCAGAAAGTATATTTTTTGGAAAAGTGGTAGTTGAGGCTATGGGAGTAAATGAGTTCTACAAAGCTGAGAAAAAAAAGAATAAAAGCTGAGGACTGAGCATTGGAAGATCGGAAAACCTGCCAGGCATGTAGGAATAAGACCAAAAATATTTCAATTCAATAAATGCGCTCACCATCTATTATGTGCAAAATACTTAAAATACAATTCTGATATTCAAATTATTTTAGAATGAGGTGTGTGAGTGTTTATGTGTGCGTGTGTGTGTCTTATATTTGGTGGGTTATATGGATATGAATGAGAGTAAATTAGTTTTGAAACACAAAATTTACCCCAGGATTTGAAGATTGTCGTGATGGAATTGAAAAATACAGTGTATTAATTGTTTTTAAAGACTAATAGAATAGCATTAAAAACTGTTTTCCAGTTTCAAAAGATAAATGGTGCCAGCCTTGTAACCACTTGTGTTTATATGTTATATATTCTCCTAGTCTGTGCTTTTATGGGATTAATTTAATAAGTCACTGTTCTCTAACAGTCTTTAAGCACCATATTTATATGGTATTAATGGAACCTATGGTGTTTAGTGATAAAATTGTGACAAAATTGAAGAAAAAGCTAAGCCTTCTGTAATCATTTGGAATTTATATTAAGGAAATACTTAACAAGTACTATTTAAAAATTGGCATTTTATTCTTTCTAATGTAATAAGTTATTGTCCTCATTTTTTAAGCTGAAGTCTGCTTATCAGTTTATCTCAATCCTTTAGCATAATACTACCTAGGAATTACTGATATTCTAATTTATATAAAACCTTAAGTTTTTAAATTCACATCTTTTAATGTTTCTAGATGATACATACTTTTTCTCGGTGTGTGTTACGCTGTGCTGAAGAAGTAGATCTTGATGAGCTTCTTGCTGCACGATTAGTTTCTTTCTTGATGGATCATCAACAGGAAATTCTTCAAGTACCCTCTTACCTACAGACTGCAGTGGAGAAACATCTTGACTACTTAAGAAAGGGCCATGTATGTATTCTAAGTCTTAAAATTCTCTGTATTAGTCAGTTGCAAGTGGCAAACTCATCTCAAACTAGCCTAATCAGAAAGGGAGACTTTATCAGCTCACATAAAGAACCTCCAAAAGTCTGGAATGTAGACAGAATATGGAGATTCAAATAGCAATAAGACTGTTTCCATCCCTTCATCCCTTATTTCCATTTTGGTCCTATATTTGAAAAATGGCTCCTTCACATGATTGGATATGGCTGATTGAAGCTCTTGAGTCATAGACTTACATTTGCAATCCAAAGGGAAAAAAAGCCATTCCTCACCTCCAATTTGAAAAGTTATTGGTATGGACTCAGAGTGGCCAAATCTAGATTAAATGCACATTCTTTAGGTAGTTGAGGGTGAGTGGGTTGAAGAGAGGGCCCATTCTCTGAGTGGCTCTACATAGATTAGAGAAGAATCTGTTCTTCACAAAAGGTAAGGATAGTTGGAGTAGAATGGGAAGGAACTTTTAGAAGGAGAGAAGGAATCTAAGCAGCCAAAAACAACAGATGTCTGCTATATTCAGTCCTTGGCTGCCCAACGCGTATATTCATGTTTCTTCCTATACATACTATTCTAATATTGCCATGACTTACTGTAATTATAACTGTCCCCTACAATTCTTTCTCTTGTCTGCAGATTTTTTTTAATTTATTTTTTTATACAGCAGATCCTTATTAGTGATCAATTTTATACACATCAGTGTATACATGTCAATCCCAATCGCCCAATTCATCACACCACCACCACCACCCCCCCACTGCTTTCCCCCCTTGGTGTCCAGACGTTTGTTCTCTACATCTGTGTCTCAACTTCTGCCCTGCAAACCAGTTCATCTGTACCATTTTTCTAGGTTCCACATATATGCGCTAACATACAATATTTGTTTTTCTCTTTCTGACTTACTTCACTCTGTATAACAGTCTCTACATCCATCCACGTCTCTACAAATGACCCAATTTCATTCCTTTTTATGGCTGAGTAATATATATGGCTGAGTAACAATATGGCTGTTGTATATATATACCATATCTTCTTTATCCATTCATCTGTCGATGGGCATTTATGTTGCTTCCGTGACCTGGCTATTGTAAATAGTGCTGCAATGAACATTGGGGTGCATGTGTCTTTTTGAATTATGGTTCTCTCTGGGTATATGCCCAGTAGTGGGATTGCTGGATCATATGGTAATTCAATTTTTAGTTTTTTAAGGAACCTCCATACTGTTCTCCATAGTGGCTGTATCAATTTACATTCCCACCAACAGTGCAAGAGGGTTCCCTTTTCTCCACACCCTCTCCAGCACTTGTTGTTTGTAGATTTTCTGATGATGCCCATTCTAACAGGAGTGAGGTGATACCTCATTGTAGTTTTGTTTTGCATTTCTCTAATAATTAGTGATGTTGAGCAGCTTTTCATGTGCTTCTTGGCCCTCTGTATGTCTTCTTTGGAGAAATGTCTATTTAGGTCTTCTGCCCATTTTTGGATTGGGTTGTTTGTTTTTTTGTTTTTTTTTTTAAAGGAGAAATTTTAGGACTGAGATCTTTTTTTTTTTAAATTTTTTATTTATTTATTTATGGCTGTGTTGGGTCTTAGTTTCTGTGCGAGGGCTTTCTCCAGTTGCGGCAAGTGGGGGCCACTCTTCATCGCGGTGCACGGGCCTCTCACCATCGCGGCCTCTCTTGTTGCGGAGCACAGGCTCCAGACGCGCAGGCTCAGCAATTGTGGCTCACGGGCCCATTTGCTCCACGGCATGTGGGATCCTCCTGGACCAGGGCTCGAACCCGTGTCCCCTGCACTGGCAGGCAGACTCTCAACCACTGCGCCACCAGGGAAGCCCCAGGTTGTTTGTTTTTTTAATATTGAGCTGCATGAGCTGTTTATATACTTTGGAGATTAATCCTTTGTCTGTTGATTAGTTTGCAAATATTTTCACCCATTCTGAGGGTTGTCTTTTCGACTTGTTTACGGTTTCCTTTGCTGTGCAAAAGCTTTGAAGTTTCATTAGGTCCCATTTGTTTATTTTTGTTTTTATTTTCATTACTCTAGGAGGTGGATCAAAAAAGATCTTGCTGTGATTTATGCCAAAGAGTGTTCTTCCTATGTTTTCCTCTAAGAGTTTTATAATGTCCAGTCTTACATTTAGGTCTCTAATCCATTTTGAGTTTATTTTTGTGTATGGTGTTAGGGAGTATTCTAATTTCATTCTTTTACATGTAGCTGTCCAGTTTTCCCAGCACCACTTATTGAAGACTTATTGACTGTCTTTTCTCCATTGCATATCCTTGCCTCCATTGTCATAGATTAGTTGACCATAGGTGCGTGGGTTTATCTCTGGGCTTTCTACCTTGTTCCATTGATCTATGTTTCTGTTTTTGTGCCAGTACATATTGTCTTGATTACTGTAGCTTTGTAGTATACTCTGAAGTCAGGGAGTCTGACTTCAGAGTTTACTCCGTTTTTTTCCCTCCAGCTCCGTTTTTTCCCTCCAGACTGCTTTGGCTATTCAGGGTCTTTTGTGTCTCCAAACAAATTTTAAGATTTTTTGTTCTAGTTCTGTAAAAAATGCCATTGGTAATTTGATAGGGATTACATTGAATCTGTAGATTGCTTTGGGTAGTATAGTCATTTTCACAATATTGATTCTTCCAATCCAAGAACATGGTATATCTCTCCATCTGTTTGTATCATATTTAATTTCTTTCATCAGTGTCTTATAGTTTTCTGCATACAGGTCTTCTGTCTCCTTAGGTAGATTTATTCTTAGGTATTTTATTCTTTTTGTTGCAGTGGTAAATGGGAGTGTTTCCTTAATTTCTCTTTCAGATTTTTCATCATTAGTGTATAGGAATGCAAGAGATTTCTGTGCATTAATTTTGTATCTTGCAACTTTACCAAATTCATTGATTAGCTCTAGTAGTTTTCTGATGGTATCTTTAGGATTCTCTATGTATAGTATCATGTCATCTGCAAACAGTGACAGTTTTACTTCTTCTTTTCCAATTTCGATTCCCTTTATTTCTTTTCCTTTTCTGATTGCCGTGGCTAGGACTTCCAAAACTATGTTGAATAATAGTGACGAGAGTGGACATCCTTGTCTCGTTCCTGATCTTAGAGGAAATGCTTTCAGTTTTCCACCATTGAGAATGATGTTTGCTGTGGGTTTGTCATATATGGCCTTTATTATGTTGAGGAAGGTTCCCTCTATGCCCACTTTCTAGAGAGTTTTTATCATAAATAGGTGTTGAATTTTCTCAAAAGCTTTTTCTGCATCTACTGAGATGATCATATGGTTTTTCTTCTTCAATTTGTTAATATGGTGTATCACATTGATTGATTTGCATGTATTGAAGAATCCTTGCATCCCTGGGATAAATCCCACTTGATCATGGTGTATGATCCTTTTAATGTGTTGTTGGATTCTGTTTGCTAGTATTTTGTTGAGGATTTTTGCATCTATATTCATCAGTGATATTGGTCTGTAATTTTCTTTTTTTGTAGTATCTTTGTCTGGTTTTGGTATCAGGGTGATGGTGGCCTCATAGAATGATTTTGGGAGTGTTCCTTCCTCCGCAATTTTTTGGAAGAGTTTGAGAAGGATGGGGTTAGCTCTACTCTAAATGTTTGATATAATTCACCTGTGAAGCCATCTGGTCCTGCACTTTTTTGTTTGTTGGAAGATTTTAATCAGTTTCAATTTCATTACTTGTGATTGGTCTGTTCATATTCTCTGTTTCTTCCTGGTTCAGTTTGGGAAGGTTATACCTTTCTAAGAATTTTTCCATTTCTTCCAGGTTGTCCATTTTATTGGCATAGAGTTGCTTGTAGTAGTCTCTTAGAATGCTTTGTATTTCTGCAGTGTCTGTTGTAACTTCTCCTTTTTCATTTCTAATTTTATTGATTTGAGTCCCCTCCCTCTTTTTCTTGAGGAGTCTGGCTAATGGTTTATCAATTTTGTTTATCTTCTCAAAGAACCAGCTTTTAGTTTTATTGATCCTTGCTATTGTTTTCTTTGTTTCTATTTCATTTATTTCTGCTCTGATCTTTATAATTTCTTTCCTTCTGCTAACTTTGGGTTTTGTTTGTTCTTCTTTCTCTGGTTCCTTTAGGTGTAAGGTTAGATTGTTTATTTGAGATTTTTCTTGTTTCTTGTGGTAGGCTTGTAGAGCTATAAACTTCCCTCTTAGAACTACTTTTGCTGCATCCCATAGGTTTTGGATCGTCGTGTTTTCGTTGTCATTTATCTCTAGGTATTTTTTGATTTCCTCTTTGATTTCTTCAGTGATCTCTTGGTTATTTACTAATGTACTGTTTAGCCTCCATGTTTTCGTGTTTTTTACGTTTTTATTCCCTGTAATTCATTTCTAATCTCATAGCGATGTGGTCAGAAAAGATGCTTGATATGATTTCAGTTTTCTTAAATTTACTGTGGCTTGATTTGTGACCTAAGATGTGATCTATCCTGGAGAATGTTCCGTGCGCACTTGAGAAGAAAGTGTAATCTGCTCTTTCTGGATAGAATGTCCTATAAATATCAATTAAATCTATCTGGTCTATTGTGTCATTTAAAGCTTCTGTTTCCTTATTTGTTTTCATTTTGGATGATCTGTCCGTTGGTGTAAGTGGGGTGTTAAGGTCCCCCACTATTATTGTGTTACTGTCGATTTCCTCTTTTAGAGCTGTTAGCAGTTGCCTTATGTATTGAGGTGCTCCTATGTTGGGTGCATATATATTTATAATTGCTATATCTTCTTCTTGGATTGATCCCTTGATCATTATGTAATGTCCTTCCTTGTCTCTTGTAACATTCTTTATTTTAAAGTCTATTTTATCTGATATGAGTATTGCTACTCCAGCTTTCTTTTGATTTCCATTGGCATGGAATATCTTTTTCCATCCCCTCACTTTCAGTCTGTATGTGTCCCTAGGTCTGAAGTGGGTCTCTTGTAGACAGCATATACATGGGTCTTGTTTTTGTATCCATTCAGCAAGCCTGTGTCTTTTGGTTGGAGCATTTAATCCATTCACGTTTAAGGTAGTTATCGATATGTATGTTCCTATGACCATTTTCTTAATTTTGAGGGGTTTGTTTTTGTAGGTCCTTTTCTTCTCTTGTGTTTCCCACTTAGAGAAGTTCCTTTAGCATTTGTTGTAGAGCTGGTTTGTTGATGCTGAATTCTCTTAGCTTTTGCTTGTCTGTAAAGCTTTTGATTTCTCCATCAAATCTGAATGAGATCCTTGCCGGGTAGAGTAATCTTGGTTGTAGGTTCTTCGCTTTCATCACTTTAAGTATATCATGCCACTCCCTTCTGGCTTGTAGAGTTTCTGCTGAGAAATCAGCTGTTAACCTTATGGAAGTTCTCTTGTATGTTATTTGTCATTTTTCCCTTGCTGCTTTCAATAATTTTTCTTTGTCTTTAATTTTTGCCAGTTTGATTACTATGTGTCTCGGCATGTTTCTCCTTGGGTTTATCCTGTATGGGACTCGCTGTGCTTCCTGGACTTGGGTGGCTATTTCCTTTCCCATGTTAGGGAAGTTCTCGACTATAATCTCTTCAAGTATTTTCTCTGGTCCTTTCTCTCTCTCTTCTCCTTCTGGGACCCCTATAATTTGAATGTTGTTGCGTTTAATGTTGTCCCAGAGGTCTCTTAGGCTGTCTTCATTTTTTTTTCATTCCTTTTTCTTTATTCTGTTCCACAGCAGTGAATTCCACCATTCTGTCTTCCAGGTCACTTATCCGTTCTTCTGCCTCAGTTATTCTGCTATTGATTCCTTCTAGTGTAGTTTTCATTTCAGTTATTGTATTGGTCATCTCTGTTTGTTTGTTCTTTAATTCTTCTAGGTCTTTGTTAAACATTTCTTGCATCTTCTCCATTTTTGCCTCCATTCTTTTTCCGAGGTCTTGGATCATCTTCACTATCATTATCCTGAATTTTTTTTCTGGACGGTTGCCTATCTCCACTTCATTTAGTTGTTTTTCTGGGGTTTTATCTTGTTCCTTCATCTGGTACATAGCCCTCTGCCTTTTCATCTTGTCTATCTTTCTGTGAATGTGGTTTTTGTTCCACAGGTTGCAGGATTTTAGTTCTTCTTGCTTCTGCTGTCTGCCCTCTGGTGGATGAGGCTATCTAAGAGGCTTGTGCAAGTTTCCTGATGGGAGGGACTGGTGGTGTGTAGAGCTGACTGTTGCTCTGGTGGGCAGAGCTCAGTAAAACTTTAATCCACTTACTCCTGATGGGTGGGGCTGGGTTCCCTCCCTGTTGGTTGTTTGGCCTGAGGAGACCCAACACTGGAGCCTACCTGAGCTCTTTGGTGGGACTAATGGCAGACTCTGGGAGGGCTCACACCAAGGAATACTTCCCAGAACTTCTGCTGCCAGTGTCCTTGTCCACACGGTGAGCCACAGCCACCGCCCACCTCTGCCGGAGACCCTCCAACACTAGCAAGTAGGTCTGGTTCAGTCTCTGTGGGGGTCACTGCTCCTTCCCCTGAGTCCCAGTGTGCACACTACTTTGTGTGTGCCCTCCAAGAGTGGAGTCTCTGTTTCCCCCAGTCCTGTCAAAGTCCTGCAATCAAATCCCACTAGCCTTCAAAGTCTGATTCTCTAGGAATTCCTCCTCCCGTTGCTGGACCCCCAGGTTGGGAACCTGACATGGGGCTCAGAACCTTCACTCCAGTGGGTGGACTTCTGTGTTATAAGTGTTCTCCAGTCTGTGAGTCACCCACCCAGCAGTTATGGGATTTGTTTTTACTGTGATTGCACCCCTCCTACCATCTCATTGTGGCTTCTCCTTTTTCTTTGAATGTGCAGTATCTTTTTTGGTGAATTCCAATGTCTTCCTGTCGATGATTGTCCAGCAGCTAGCTGTGATTCTGGTGTTCTCTCAAGAGGGAGTGAGAGCACGTCCTTCTACTCCGCCATCTTGGTTCCTAATCACCTTGTCTACAGATGTTATGGGCCCTGCCCATGCTCTTACATCTCAAAAATAGTAGATGAACACTTTATTACCATTTCAAAACGTTAATGTTTTGAGATGAATTAAAATATCACTTTGTTAGTGTTTTGTAGTTAAAAGAATAAAATCCATGGTTATTGGTGCTAATGATGATAGCTACCTTTGTTTAAAACTTGTGTGCTAAGCATTTTATATACATTGTCTCATGTACATTCACATTTTACAGATGAGGAGACAGAGCAAGACCAGTTTAAATAACTTGCTGATGGTTATAAAGCTAGTAGGTGATAGGGCTGGGATTGAGACCCTACTGACTTACTGCTACTCTGCAGCATAATACAGTTTTCTTAAAGTGTTGAATGTTTGGTGGCAAAATAATAGGTATTAAAACCCATCAGAAGAACCCTTTACCAAATAGGAACATGACCAGAATTAATAGATTTGACTATATGTATCATTTTGTTCATTACAGATTAAAAATCCTGGAGATGGAGTGATTGCTCCTTTGCCAACGTATTCATACTGTAAACAAATTAGTGCTCAAGAATTTGATGAACAAAAAGTTTCTACCTCTCAAGCTGCAGTTGCAGAACTTTTAGAGAATATTATTAAAAATAAGAGTTTGCCTGTAAAGGAGAAAAGGAAAAAACTAAAACAGGTAAGAGAATGAATAAGTTTCAATCGTAAATATTTTCTAATATGCTATTGCTGATTGTTATTTAATGACATTTAGAATCTAATTTCTCATTTTAATATTTTGAATTTTAAATATCATATATGTAGACTATGTATGACTACCTGCCTGGTTTTACTCTGTCCTGAAATTTTCATAATAACCATAATAACAGATACTCTCCTTTACTTCCAGTGTTTTATATTTAAATGTGCATTACCCTGGGAAAATAATTATAAACTTAGGATTATAATACGTAACTTTTAGTGACTTATCATTACCATTTAGAATTTTTAGCTCTACATCAAAACCCTGTAGCCACATGATTCTGGCAAGTCCAATTCCTGGTCTGAGACACTCAAAGAAGTATGAAATATACTAACTAGATCCTTGTGACCTTCATAGGCTTTACCAATGAGAAGGAAGAACATCTGGAATTTAGGAGAATTAACAGCAGAAGAGAATCCTAGAATGTTAATGCTAACTGGAATCTAAGAAATATTACAGGGTACCTTTCATGTGTGAGAAAGTAGAGGGAGAAGCCAGGATAAAGCGAAAGGATACTGATCTCTGTAATACATCTTTGAGAAAGGCACTGAATCCTTATAAAATGTTGACCAGTGGCTTCAGATAATACTGTTAAATATCCTCTAATTCCTCACCCTGTTTTTAAGTTTCAGAAGGAATATCCCTTGATATATCAGAAAAGATTTCCAACCTCTGAAAGTGAAGCAGCACTTTTTGGTGACAAACCTACAATCAAGCAACCAATGCTAATTTTAAGAAAACCAAAGTTTCGTACTTTAAGATACTAATTGAATTGAAAATTATGTAATACTTGTGGAACTTTGGTAAGTGAAGCCATATCTATTCAGCTACTAAAAAGGAAGTCTATTTATAAATAAGGTTTTTCTAAATAAAACATTATGTAAGGAAGTGCCAAAATAGTTTTTATCAATGTGAAACTGCTGAGAAACTAGTGAATCTCAATGGAGAGCAAGTGACAATAGGTGATACCAAATATTTTAATCAGAAATAATCTTTTGTTTTTTATACAACTATCTGGAAAAGCTATCATGATGTGTGCTAAAGTTTCATTTACTTGAATTTTGAAAACTGACATTTGCTCATCAAGATTAAGCTGTAATTCTTTAAAAAAAACAACAACTTATCTGCATGTGCTTATGGATGTTAGCTTAAAGAACTAGTTGTTTAGGATTACTTTTGTTTCTAAGTGTAAGAATGTGAAGAATATTTGAAAATTCAATGAATTAATTTTCAACTGCTAAATATTGCACTCATATATTCTTTTGCTACTTTTGATCTATTTATATATGTATGTGTTTTTAAAATATGAATATATATTATAAGACTTTGGTTTGCCTTAAACATTTACCCTAACTGCTTCAGTCATTCATTTTTTCAATAAATATCTTTTGCATTCTTATCTTCATGAATCTACTAGAATATAAAGATATGAAAGAAGTATAAGGCAATCATGTATTCATTTAAAAGATATTTATTTAGCAACTTCTATGTGCCTTTCATTCTTCAAGATGTGGAGAGAAAATGATGAATAAAACAGAAAACCTCTTCCCTAAAGTATTTGCTTTCTAATCAAGGGAGATATACCTACCAGATACTTAAAAAAACAATACACCCCCTGAAATCAAGTCATGAGAATTCATTCAACTGAAGACTAGCCTTTTTAAATGTGGAACAGTTCCCTAAGCTAGTGTTTTTCTAATTGTTGCATATTAGAATCACCTGGAGAGTTTTAAAATAATACATGTTAAGGCCCTACCTTATACTGATTAAATCAAAATTTTAAGGGATGGCATATCGGCGTCAGTATTTTTTAAACTCTCTAGGTGATTCCAGTATTCAGCCACCTTTGAGAATCAGTGCCCTAAATACTTTTCATAAATAAAATGTCAAGCTGGTGTCACACTGGCTTTATTATTTCATTGGAAAAAAATGCCAAGTGTAAATCCCTCTCATCTTAATAGAAGGTTCTAAAAATTTCTGCTTGACTAAGTTCATACAAACTTGAAGCAGCTTTTCTTCCACATTTTTCTGAAGATTATTTAATATCTATTTGGTAAGTGTAAAGATATACATAATGCCTGGGATATAATAGACACTTATTGTTCAATGACTGTTTTGTTTTTTCAGTGTAATATCATACTGTAAAATGACAATGTTCCATTTGAAATTAATATTTTTATTAAAAATATGGACAGAAAATAACTATATCTTTTGCCCAGAAACCTTAGCTATAAAAATATTGAAGCGAATTAGAATTCTTCCCAAGGTGTTTGTATACTAAAAGTTTTCCTGTTTAAAGATGTGTAATAATGTGAATTATGTTGCATACTGAGATAAAAACTATTGTGGGTTTTATAACAATTTAATTTTGTATTTATTGATTGATATTAAATATATAAATATTATAAAGACATAGTAAACTTTGATCTCCATTAGTGTGCATGCAACTGAGGTTACAAAATACATGATGTAACACTTTAATAATGTGAACTCTGAAGTCAGATTTGAATCCTACTGTGCTGTTTACTGTGTAACCCCAGACAGGTTATTTAACTTCTCTAAATCCCAGTTTTCTTATCTGTACGATAAAGATTATAATAGTACCTGTCCTTTAGGATTGTTGTGAGTATTAAATAGAATAATTCGTGAGAAGTTTTTAGCACAGTGTCTAGCATAGAATAGGCACTCTATTAAATGTTAGAAATTAATACTAGAAACACCTAGAATTATAACACTAGAAGAGATCTTAGCAAAAATACTGTCCTCTCAATTGCTTTGCACAGAAAGGAACCAAAACAAAATTGTAAACAATTGGTGAGTCTTATTAAACTATTTTCTAGTCATGAAACACAGCTTCTGATTGTACATACTGGTTGAAAATACCTGGTCTAATATAATGAGAAAATTTGATGAGGAAGGAAAGCATTAATATCTTCAAAAGCAATATCCTTGAATATGTGAAAGCAATAAGGACACATTACACAAATAGAAGGCTTATTAACCTTTGGCTGGAGCATGGACAGATACCGTTGTATCAGAAAAAAAGGGCAGAGTCTTTAATTTCAAATATTGATGGGTTGATTTGATGTTGAGTGCTTATAAAAAGTATCTTCTAATTGCTTTTGCCTTCTCAGGAAATAAGAATCAGAGTCAACCCTTGAGAGTAAAGCGTGGTGGGGAAGATATTGCAAGTTTGAAGGGAGAGGGTGTGAAATAGTAAATCTGTGGCAATGCACAGGGAATTGTAGTTCTGGTCCCAGAAGTTATTGCCACCAACCATTCCCAACAGCTTCTGCTAATTGTTGTCATTTAATGATCCACCCTTCTCATATACTGTCTAGTTATCTAGCACTCAGTAGTGGAAAGTATCAATACAAGGAATTTCCTACTGACTAGCTTCTGTCCTTGGAAAATGTAAACTCTGAGTTTCCTCATCCATAAAATATGAATAATAACATGTATCTAACTGGGTTGTTAAGATAATTTAAAGCGGCAATATGTTTAAATCTTGATCTTAGCAAGCCCAAGCTCAATTTCTAAGTCCTTTCCTCTGATAATGAGTTTAATAAGATTTCTGCTGATTAAAACTCCTTCCCTTCCAAATCTCTGTACTCATATCTCACAATATATTTTCTTTTCTATTCTATCAGTGGTGATATTTTTTACCTCATCTTTGGAAGAATTAAAAATAGATCCAGAATTTTATATCCTGGCAGCCTGTGTACCTCTCCCAAAGATATATCTCCCTTTGATTTTGAAGGTAAAGCACATGTGTGTATATGTGTATGCATGTGGTGTTATTGTTGAAATGAAACTTCTAGGAGAGAAATAAAGGATTGCTGGTTTTAATATTAAGCTCTAAATTTAAAGAAATAAAGTCAGTTCACTGGAATAAATTTAATAGTTCTAAATACAATAAAGTATAGCAACTAAGAATCTTTTGTTAACTCAGAATTAGCTTTTGTGTTAACTAAGAATCTTATTTTCTAAGAACTGGGGGGGGAAAATGTACAGAATAGCTGTTCTTATCTCTCCTGAAAACCTCTCAGAATGTGTACTGAGGAAACGCAGAATGTATAAGACATTTGAAAATAGTTTTGACTTTTGCTCATTGTAAAAACAATTTTTGTATCATTAGTTGGTCTCTAACTTACCCTTCCATAAGCAACTAGAAAACCAAAGTATATGCAACAACTGTTTCTAGGCATCGAACTACAAGTAATAAAATACTGATTCCCGAGAAAAGGAAAACAAAGGAGGTAAGTCCTATGATTGTCCCCAGATTACTGCCTACAGGCAGTTGCCAGGCCACAGTGCAGGGAGGGGCAGCCAAAATAAAGCCCAGTGTCTCACTGCATTAAGGAGCTAGAGATAAGAGTTCAGGATGACTGAGAGAGATATAAAAAAAAAAAAAGAAGAAGAAGAAAAGAAAAAAACCCTTCAGAGATCTGCAGTGGTCTAAAGGTTTTGTTGAGTACTAATTGGCATGGGGCACGGTGAAGTAAGTCAGTTGAGTACTAAAAAAAAAAAAAAAAAACTAGCCAAGGAAAGAATGAGAATGGACTGGAAAGCAGTAAACCAAACAATCTCTGTACCTCATGGATCTGGGAATAATTCATATTCCCATCAGCCAAAATATAGAGAGCTTCTAATACTTGGGACGTTGGGTAGCATCTTCAGAAGAGTTGTGCTTCAGTAGTGGGGCCAAATTAGCCCTAGAATAAAAACTGCTATAAATTCACCCTAATAAATTTTTAAAGCATCCTGAAAATGTTCAAATTGCTCTTCAAGTAACTTCCTGTGTGCCAGAACAAAGTTCAATACTTTAAAGAAATACAACAAAATCCAGCACTTAACAGTGTAAAAATCACAATGTCCAGCATCCAATCAAAAATTACCAGACATGCAAAGAAACAGAAAAAAATATATAATCCATAACCAGGGGGAAAAGCGATCAGTAGAAACATACCCAGAAATGACAGATAATGAAATTAGAGGCACTTTAACAGTTATTATAAACATTATAAATATATTCCAGGATATAAAGAAAATCAGGGATATAGTGATAGAAATGAAAGATACAAAAAAGATTCAAAGAGAAATTCTGGAGGTTAAAAATACAATACCCAAAATGAAAAATACATGGAATGAAATTAAGAGCCAATTAGACACAGCAGAAGAAAAGATTCATGAACTTGAAAACAGCAGTAAGAACTACCCAAAATAAAGTACAAAGGAAACAAAACTGAAAAAGACAAAGAACAGAGTCTCAGTGAGCTACGTGAAAATATGAACCGAGTAACATGTGGATTGGAGTCTGTGAGAGAAGAAAATGAGAAATGAGAGAAGAAAGAAAAAGGGAGGGCATAAAAGTTATTGACCAAAAATAATGGCTGAAGTTTTTCTAAATGTGACAAAGACCATAAACCCACAGAAGCTCAAGTAACCCCCAGCAAAAAGAAATAAATCTGCACCAAGGCACACATAATCAAGTTGCTGAAAACTAGTGATAAAGAGGAGATTCTTAAAAGCATTCAGAGAAAAAACAGTTTATACAGAGGAACAAAAATAAGAATTATAGACTTCTTTTAAAAAAACTGCAAACCAGAAGACAATTAAGTGATATTGTTTTAGATTTGTTTTCTTGGCTGAGAATTGGTGCCAATTCACTACTAATAAAAATTTTGGCAGGGACTGTCAGTACTCTACCAACCACCAGCAATAGTCTCCTCATTACAAGCCAACCATTGATTGATCCAGATCCAAAATTCTATTTTAGTCAGCTTCCTAAGACTAGTCTTAGTTCTCCCTTAGGTCATGTTACCCATAATATTGAGACAAATGTTTGTATACTGGGTGGTACACTTAGGAGCAGTACTTAAAGTGCTGCAGGGGATGGGGCAAAAGAAAAAGTTGAATTGCCACAGAATTGTAACAGAGGCCTCAACTGATCCAGTGAACAGGCTGTGGAGCTGGGATGGGCCTTCAGAGTTGTCCGCAATAGAGAAAAGGAGCTGGGCCTTTGTACCTTCATGTAAACCAGTCACTGAATATGGGTTGATTCGGGAGGAAGTGTAACCTTGGGTGAAGCAGTTCCCTTCAGCCAAGCATAGTTCCTAAAAAGGAGTGCAGCCAATATTCCTGACAGCTGGGAAATGAATGACTGAGCACTGAGGGGTTCTATGGAGAACACCTCATATTCACTGCAAAGGATCCCTAGCATTAAAACGAACAAACTAGAAAAGGGATTGTGTTACTATGAGAGAGGTTATGAGAATTGATGTTTTGGGATTATTTTTTACTTTATTTTTTGTTGATTTATTAAAAAGTAATGTCTGTTTATTATAGATGATTTGGAAATGAAAAAGTTTAAATCACCTATAATCTTATCAACCACATAAAATCCTGTGAAATCTTGGAGTATTCTGTGTCTCAACAACTCAAAAGAAAGTGGCTCTCTTTTTGTCTTCTAAAGCTTATATGATTGACTAGGATTAGACATTTTTCTTAAAAGTTCATGGTGAAGCTAAAAATACAGTGAAAAGACCTACATTCTTATTCATTATGTACAGTGTCTCAGACTTTTGTATTTATGGGTTTTGATCAGCTTTCTGATTTATATCTTGGAAGTTCTAAAGACTGCATCCATCTTTATATTTAGCAGTTTCAACCTGTCTCCTCACAATTAAGTGACCTGATTTGTCAGGCAGTACTTTATGCTCAAGCAAAGAGTCCAAATGTCTTTCTCTTCCCCAGCTTAATATTCATGTATCCCCTCCACTCAGATTTATATTCCACCTATTGCTAGGCTGTAGGGCTATTAAGCATTGCTATTAAGTTCATTAAACAGGAAATTAAATTTCAAAATCAAATCATAAATTAGAAGGAATTACACAATTTATAAATCACAGATGTTGGTGGAAGTTTAACTTTTGGAATCAGTGTTATATAATTCCTAAAATGACTGTGTATTTATTTTTTTAAAAACCTATTAGTAAGTTAGATTTGGATGACTTATGGGCAGCAGTGCCATCTGCAGGCCTCCTCTGTTGTAGTTCTTTTTAGTCTCTGATGTTCTCTTTAAAAGGGATTTGACGCTACTGAATATTTATGGCTTTATAATGTCAAGTACCAAATGGTATTAATCACGGACTGCAGAAGGGTGAACTTATAGCTACAGATCCTCATTAGGGATTTTTAAACCACTGAGCTAATATCAACTGTCATATCCATATTTATAATTCAAATATTAAACATAAGGTGTAAGATCTAGAATATACATGGAATGAGTGTGGGTATTGGAATCAGGCAGAACTGAGTTCTAATTGTGTTTATACTTCTCTGAGATGCAGGTTTTTTATTAGTAAATGGGGATAATACTTCCTTCATGACATCTTTGAGAGCTCAAAATAGATAAAATGTATAAAGTGCCTAGCACAAATGTGCATACAATATGCCTCCAATTGATAATAGTTCCCTTTCCCTTAAAATTAAAACAAAACAAAAATCTCAAGACCATTTATTGCCTTTGTACACAGTGCATTTAAGAGTTATAAAATATCATTACCTTTTTGGATAAAGTGGAGTTTGAAGGAACAATCTTACTGGGATGCTTATTATGCATCCTGTCCTGTATGTCTTTTCATTCTTACGTCTTTTAAAATTTAAATGTAGATATATGTTAGAAGCTGCATAGAGTATTTCTGCAAGGTATTTACAAGAAATGATAAACAGTGATTGCTGAATTTTGAGGATATGAAGGAGTCTTATTTTTTTAATGTGTATACCCTTGGAACTGTTTTAATTTCTATCATGTACAACATTGCTTTTTCCAAAATAAAACAGTAATAAATATAAACATTTGGAAAAGGAAAATGTCTGAGATTATCCTTGTATTAAAAATGAATCATAGGGACTTCCCTGGCGTTCCAGTGGTTAAGACGCCACCCTCCCAATGCAGTGGGCACGAGTTTGATCCCTGGCTGGGGAGCTAAGATCCCACATGCTGCAAGGCACAGCTAAAAAAAAAAAGAAAAATGGTAATTCAGTCTCCTCATGCCCACCTCCAAAAATCTTTGCTTCTAAATGAAACAAGACAGAAAGGAGAAGGCTTACCTGAGCAATTCAGATTTTGAATAAACTTTCTCTGAAATTGTAACATTGATATATACTTTCAAGGGAACCTGTATACAATTTTCTTCAAAATTGATAAGAATAGAATGAACTGCCTAAGATCTCTCCTCTCAGGAAGCAGAGGCTGACATATTATTCAACTGCTAGCTCTGTGATTACGTAGTAGACTATGATTTGAATCACCTGACACGCATGTTTCCAGCTGAGGTTGAGCAAGATGAGGCTCTACCTTCTTGTTTTAGCTCTCATGCTACGAACAAGTGTCCTCTTTGCAGTCTATGTAGTGCCATGTTTTTCTTATTTTTGTGCATTTTGTAGGTGATTTCACTGTTTAAATTGAACCCCAAGCATAGTGCTGAAGTGCTGCCTTTTATTCCTAAGCATAAGCATAACAAGGTGGTGATGTACCTGACAAGCAAATGTATGTGTTAGATAAGCTTCACTCAGGCATGAGTTACAGTGCTGTTGGCTGTGAGTTAAATGTTAATGAATCAACAGTACATATTAAATAATGTGTTTTTGAACAGAAACATACATAAAACAAGGTTATAGATTAGTCAGTTCCTGAAAATGTTATGACCAAAGGCTCGAAGGAACCCAACCCTGTAATTCCCCTAGGAGCAACGGTTCAGGATTTGCTATTTCAGTGTTTGTGGCGACTTTATAGAAACATCACTGCAAATAATGAGAATCAATTGTATTGCCATATGTTTACAAAAGAGTGAAGGTATCATGGCTGACTTTTTTTTTCTCCTATACATTTCTGTATTTTCCAAATTTATTCTCATGAACATGCACTAATTTTATTACAAGGAATAAAATTTTTCAAAATATATACATTTTTAGAGACAGTTTGATATAAGTAAAACACATTGATTAGCAGTCAGATGTGGATTTGAGTTACTGCTCTGCCGTTTAATAGCTATGTAACTTTGGGAAAGTTGTTTAACTTTTCACAGCCTATATCCCCATCTATAAAACACGTAATATTATGTAACTTGGGAAGTTATTCTGAGGATTAGGAACAATGTATCTAAGTTGTCTAGCTCAATATCTGTTATAGGATGGAACTCAAAAAAATTTAACTACTAATATTAACTCCAAAAAAATGTAACTATTAGTATTAACTCTCTCCTAGGACTAAACTACAGAAGCCCAACCCTCAGAGGCTCACAGGTCTTTGGAAAATCATGATTTTCATGCCAGCTGTTATCCTCGTTCACAAGCACAAATTTTATAGATTCAGTGCTTCAGTTTCTCTATACTTATTCTTGTTCCATCAACTATTTGTTGAGTATCCACAGTGTGCAGGAACTCTTCTAGTGGGGAATAAAGCAGACAAGGTCTCTGCTTTCTGGTGTGTTAAATCATGCAATTTAGGCCTTTGTAGAAGAACTTTAATGACTTTGACTTCCACTTATGTATCTCATCGAATACTCGGATTTGAGGGCTCTGACAATTAACCCTAAAATACACATATTCTGGAAATTGCTTCCTTTTTTAATCAAGTCCATTAGGTATTTGCTTAGGTATTTTTATCCCTAAACTGTTTAATATGTGTGGCATTATAATGCTTGATTTTCCTTCTAGCAATACTTAGATCAAACTTTATTGCACCTGCTCTTTTTTTTTTTTTTTTTTTGAGAGTTCATAATATCTCCTTTCTCTCTCTACCAACCTGGGGAGATTAAAGTTGCCAAACATTTACACTAGGTTAGTTTGAGATGGTGAATAGAATCTGACTATTATACAAATTTAGGAAGTTTCTAAAATGAAAGCTCTATTTCAAAAATTAGTTTTTGAGAATAACTGAATCCACATCTCAGACAAATTTTTTTTTTTTAATAAATTTATTTATTTATTTTTGGCTGTGTTGGGTCTTCGTTGCGGTGTGTGGGCTTCTCACTGCGATGGCTTCTCTTGTTGCGGAGCACGGGCTCTAGGCGCATGGGCTTCAGTAGTTGCAGCACACAGGCTCAGTAGTTGTGGCTCACGGGCTTAGTTGCTCCACGGCATGTGGGATCTTCCCGGACCAGGACTTGAACCCGTGTCCACTGCATTGGCAGGCGGATTCTTAATCACTGTGCCACCAGGGAAGCCCTCAGACAAATTTAATAAGGATGATTTAACTTGGGCATAATTCATAACAGAAGTTATGCTTCTAAAAATAAACTACACAAATGGGAGTTCTATTTGGCCTCCCATACACAGAGAGGTAGCAGTGTATTTCTGTGTCTCTTTGCCCCCAGTCATGATCTGCTAGCTGTGTTGTCCTTTTCCTTAGTATAAGGTGCTGGATTGTCATTACCTGTGTTCCCATGTGTTGTCCAAGAGGCTGGCAAAATCCGTCCATGTGTGGTCCAGTGTCCCATTGTGTCCATTACTAGTACAGCTTAGCTGACCTCATCCATGTGCTGCTGTCCTTTTGCATTTTTCTATTTTATCTTGTCTCTGCTTTTATGTTGCGTTCAGCTTTTCTCTTCTGCACACTGCAATGTCCCGTCTGTGCATCCTCTTTTCATCTGCTTCAGCTCTCAACCATGTGGGAGAGACTGTTTACCTTTGGGAAATGATTTTATTTTGTCACCAGAAAAACCAACCCCTTCCCCAAGTGCTTATTTTCTAACACACTCTGGATCTTGGAAACAGGAAACAGTAAGTAGTTTTTCTTCATTCCAGAACATCCTGGGCCATAGCTGCACAGCAGAGATCAAAGCAGGCACACATCAAAAGCACCCCAACCGAGAGGAGCAGCCCTGAAGCTTCAGTGCCTCCGGCTCTTGTTATCATCACTGCCTGTGAGTCATGTATATCTCATCTTTCCCCTGTCTGCTATTCCTTTTCTAGGCTTAGCAAAGAAAGCTGCTCTTTACCAAACTTTCTTAACAACTCAAGATAAAAACTCCTTCAATTTTTCCCTCCCTCCTTCCTCTCATAATTATTATAGTTAAACAATTTCAGTGATACTCATTTATTTGACATTTCTTAAGCTCTTATTGTGTGCCAAGTACTATGCTGAGTGGTGAGGCTAGAAAAAATGAATGCTACACTACCTACTCTCAAGGAGCTTTCAACTAATGGAACAAGACAACACATAAACAGGTAGTTCTAATATAGTGTGATCAAGTCCACAGTAGAGGCAGGTAAAAGGTCTGTTGCGAGTAAATGGAAGGGGCACCATTTCACAGGTAAGGTGATGTATTGGATGAGGGTTTTGCCAGGCAGAGGGTTAATGGATGTAGGGACAGGGTATGGGAGGGTTAGGGTAGTGTAGACAGAGGCAAATCACAGGGGGTGAGATATAGCAGATGTGTTCTTGAGGGAGGGGTAATAGAAGCAGGTCAGGATCGCTGAGCTATGTATTTGAGGCGGGGAGATACTGCTGGGAAGAACATCGTAAAACTTTCATTTTTCTTTCCCCTTTGTTCTGTGGCAGTGATTTCCACCAATCTGTCTTCCAGCTCACTTATTCGTTCTGCCTCATTTATTCTGCTATTGATTCCTTCTAGTGTATTTTTCATTTCAGTTACTCTATTGTTCATCTCTCTATGTTTGTTCTTTAAGTCTTCTAGCTCTTTGTTAAACATTTTTTTGTATCTTCTAGGTCTGTGCCTCCATTCTTTTTCCAAGATCTTGGATCATCTTTACTATCATTACTCTGAATTCTTTTTCAGGTGAATTGCCTACCTCCACTTCACTTAGTTGTTCTTCTGGGGTTTTATCTTGTTCCTACATCTGGAACATATTTCTGTGCCATCTCATTTTGTCTAACTTTCTGTCTTTGTGGTCTCTGTTCCACAGGCTGTAGGATTGCTTCTGCTGTCTGCCCTCTGGTGGGTGAGGTTGGTCCAGGGGCTTGTGCAGGCTTCCTGGTGGGAGGGACTGGTGCCTGCCCACTGGTGGTTGGAGCTGGGTCTTGTCTCTCTGGTGGGCAGGGCTGTGTCAGGGGGTGTGTTTAGAGGCGGCTGTAGGCTCAGGGCACATTAAGCAGCCTGTCTGCTGATGGGTGGGGCTGTGTTCCCACCCTATTTGTTGTTTGGCCTGAGACGTCACAGCACTGGAACCTGCAGGCAGTTGGGTAGGGCCAGGTCTCAGTGCCAAAATGGCCACCTCCAGGAGAGCTCATGCTGATGAATATTCCCAGGGGACTCCACCACCAGTGTCTTTGCCCCAACAGTGAGTCAGAGCTGACCCTCACCTCCCCAGGAGACTCTCCAAGACCCAGAGGTAGGTCTGGCCCAGGCTCCTATGGAGTCACTGCTTTGCCGTAGGTCCCAGTGCACATGAAACCTTGTGTGCACCCTCCAAGTATGGGGTCTTTGTTTCTGCCAGTCCTGTGGAGCTTCTGCACTCAAGCCCTGCTGGCCTTCAAAACCAAATGCTCTGGGGGCTCCTCCTCCCAATATCAGGCCCCCAGCTGGGGAGCCTGACGTGGGGCTCAGAACTCTCACTCCTGTGGGAGAAACTCTGCAATATAATTCTTTTCCACTTTGTGGGTCGCCCACTCAGCAGGTATGGGATTTGATTACATCACAAAAGCGCCCCTCCTACCATCTCATTGTGACTTCTTCTTTGTCTTTGGATGTAGAATATCTTTTTTGGTAGATTCCAGTCTTTTTTGTTGATGGTTGTTCAGCTGTTATTTGTTATTTAAGTATTTTCATGAGAGGAGGTAAGCTCAAGTCCTTCTACTTTGCCATCTTGTATCCTTCCTGAACATCATAAAAATTTATCTGACACACATTCAAGAACTTGGACTTTATTCTATAAAGGTGAACTTTACTAAAATGTGACTTCTTGTGTTAGGTTGAATAACAGGCCCCCAGATAAGTTCATGTCCTAATGCCAAAACCTGAGATTATAATGCCTTATATGATAAAAATATATATATATACTTTGCAAATGTGATCGAAATAAGGATCTTGGGATAGAGGGGTTACCCTGGATTATCTGGATCATCTGTGTAAACCCAATATAATCACAAAGGTCCTTATAAAAAAAGATAGGAAGATCAGAGACAGAGAGATGCGAAGATGGAAGCAGAAGACAGAGAAAATGCTGTGCTGCTGGCTTCAAGATACAGGAAGAAGCCACAAGCCAATGAATATAGGTGGCCTCTAAAAGCTGGAAACGTCAAGGAAACGTTCTCTGCTAGAGGCTTCAGAAGAAAAGCAACTCTGTGAAACTAGTTTAGACTTCTGACCTCCAGAAACATAAGACAATAAGTTTGTGTTCTTTAGTCACTTAAGTATGTGGTAATTAACAGCAGGAAATTAATATGCTCCTTGAGAGCAGAAGTTTTTGGTTTATTGCTGCTCTATCATCTTGAATGGTCCCAGAATAACTAACTTTCAGAGAAGAAAATGAAGTAAAAGGAATCCAAATTGGAAAAGAAGTAAAACTGTCACTGTTTGCAGATGACATGATACTATACATAGAAAATCCTAAAGATGCTACCAGAAAACTACTAGAGTTCATCAATGTATTTGGTAAAGTTGCAGGATACAAAATTAACACACAGAAATCTCTTACATTCCTGTACACTAAGAATGAAAGATCAGAAAGAGAAATTAAGGAAACAATCCCATTTACCATCACATCAAAAAGAATAAAATGCCTAGGAATAAACCTACTGAAGGAGGTGAAAGACCTGTACTCAGAAAACTATAAGATACTGATGAAAGAAATAAAAGATGACACAAACAGATGGGGAGATATACCATGTTCTTGGATTGGAAGAATCAATATTGTGAAAATGACTACCCAAAGCAATCTACAGATTCAATGCAATCCCTATTAAATTAGCAATGGCATTTTTCACAGAATTAGAACAAAAACTTTTACAATTTGTATGGAAACACAAAAGACCCCTAATAGCCAAAGCAATCTAGAGAAAGAAAAAGGGAGGTGAAGGAATCAGGCTCCCTGACTTCAGACTATACTACAAAGCTACAGTCATCAAAAAAGTATGATACTGGCACAAAAACAGAAATATTGATCAATGGAACAGGATAGAAAGTCCATAGATAAACGCACACACCTGTGGTCACCTAATCTATGACAAAGGGGGTAAGACTATACAATGGAGAAAAGAAAGTGTCTTCAATAAGTGGTGCTGGGAAAACTGGATAGCTAAATGTAAACAAATCAAATTAGAACACTCTGTAACACCATACACAAAAATAAACTCAAAATGGACTAAGGACCTAAGTGTAAAACTCTTAGAGGAAAACATATGCAGAAAACCCTTTGACAAGTCGCAGCAAGATCTTTTTTGATCCACCTCCTAGAGTAATGAAAATAAAAACAAAAATAAACAAATGGGACCTAATTAAACTTAACAGCCTTTGCACAGCAAAGGAAACCATAAACAAAATGAAAAGACAGCCCTCAGAATGGGAGAAAATATTTGCAAATGAAGCAACCAACAAGGGATTAATCACCAAAATATACAAACAGCTCATGCAGCTCAATATCAAAAAAAAACAGGCAATGCAATCAAAAAATGGGCAGAAGTTCTAGATAGACATTTCTACAAAGAAGACATACAGATGGTCAAAAAACACATGAAAAGATGCTCAACATCACTAATTATTAGAGAAATGCAAAACAAAACTACAATGAGGTATCACCTCACACTGGCCAGAATGGCCATCATCAGAAAAATCTACAAACATAAATGCTGGAAAGGGTGTGGAGAAAAGGGAATGTTGGTGGGAATGTAAATTTGTACAGCCTTTCTGGAGAACAGTATGGAGGTTCCTTAAAAAACTAAAAATAGAGCTACCATATGATCCAGCAATCCCACTCCTGGGCATATATCTGGAGAAAACCATAATTCAAAAAGATTCATGCACCCCAGTGTTCATTGCAATGCTATTGACAATAGCCAGGACATGGAAGTAACCTAAATGTCCATCAGCAGATAAATGGATGAAGAAGATGTGGTACATATATACAATGTAATATTACTCGGCCATAAAAAAGAACAAAGTAATGCCATTTGCAGCAACATGGATGGACCTAGAGATTGTCATACTGAGTGAAGTAAGTCAGACAGAGAAAGATAAATATCACATGATATCACTTCTATATGGAATCTAAAAAAAGTGTACAAATGAACTTATTTACAAAACAGAAATAGAGTTACAGATGTAGAATACAAACTTATGGTTACCAGGGGGTAAAGGCGGAGAGGAATAAATTGGGAGATTGGGATTGACATATACACACTACTATATATAAAATAGATAACTAATAAGGATCTACTGTGTAGCACAGGGAACTCTACTCAGTACTCTGTAATGGCCTATATGGGAAAAGAATCTAAAAAAGAGTAGATATATGTATAACTGATTCATTTTGATCTACACCTGAAACTAACACAACATTGTAAATCAACTATACTCCAACAAAATTTTTTTAAAAAAGAAATATTGAAGTAAAATCTACAACTTGGTTTAGTCAATAAATAAATAAATAAAAATGAAAGCTGGAAAAGTCAAGGAAACATTCTCTCCTAGAGGCTTCAGAAGGAAAGCAACTCTGTAAAACCAATTTAGACTTCCGACCTCCAGAAACATAAGATAATAAGTTTGTGTTGTTTTAGTCACTAAGTGTGTGGTAATTAACAGCAGGAAATTAATATACCCCTTGAGAGCAGGAGTTTTTGGTTTATTGCTGCTCTATCTTGAATGGTACCAGAGTAACCACCCCAAAATATGCTTCTTTGAGCTAAAAGCCAGTAGAACCTGAACACCCAGGAAAAGCTCTAAAACCAGGGCACAAGATTCCCTTTTGCAAAGGAAATTTACATTTATGAAGGAAACTTACATTTATAAGTAAGATGTCTTATTTTCCTATACCAGAAAGAGGAGGACTCTTTTAACTGTTATCAATGGAGAAGGCACCAAAAAAACTGGTTAACAAACTTTATTAAACAACTCTTGTTTACCATATTTTTCTGGCCACCTTCCCCTAACTAGCCTCTCTCAGAAGCCCTTTATCCCTTTATCTTACCTAAGATGGTATAAAAACCCAGATTCTAACCACATTTTGGGTTGCTCATCTTTGGGTGCTCTCATGTGTACATTCACAATGCACATTGATAAACTTCTCTTTGTTTTTCATTTGTTAATCTGTCTTTGGCCTGATTATCAGGGCCCCAGCCAAGGAACTTAAAGTGGATGGAGGAAAAGACCTTTTTCCTCCCCTAGACTTCTGGCAATGAGAATGGGCTAGCTGGGACACCCCACTTGCTCTGGAGACTGCAGCTGAAATCCTGGACCCCTGACAAAGCTGGCCGAATGTAAAAATTCTTACCAAAGTCAGCCTCCCAGATTTCTATCTGCAGGGTCCAATCAAATGAGGGTGGTAAATGTCTCTTTGTCTTATCTTTTCCAAATTTAGATTAACAAGTGAAAAACATTTGTAGAAATTAGTTATTTGGATTTTTACTCATGTGAATTTGGTTCTGAGGGACTGATTATTGATCCTTTCCCTCCCAGGGACAGCTATTGCTTTCTTCTTTGTCTAGTTCTGTGTCCTGAGAGTTTGGCTTTCCTCCTGCCAGGGCATGCAGGTTGTCATACCTGCAACTGCAGGCAGCCACCTGTCAGGGAGGTGGGGTGGGGGCCAAGAGTAAGTGGATGAAAAGACAGAAATGTGGGTTGCACTGCATTCACAGCTGTTGTCTTACCATTGCCAGTTCTCAGGGTTTGTTTGTCTAAGTCTTTCTTGCTTTTGGCTACCTTTGGATAGATCATGAGATCTATCATGAAAGCTGCTTCTTTTGCACCTTCTATGGTGATGCCTCTTGTGTCCTTGGTTATGCTATAAGAAAGCTAATGTTTTTGGCTTGAGCCACAATTGGAATAGTATATCTTTGTTTTAAAAAATCTCCAAGACCTAAAACAGTATCTGGAACATAGAAGGTGCTCAATAAATATTTATAGAGGGGTGAAATAGAGAGGACTTAACAATGAGATACCCCAAAGAGAGAACCAGAGGCCTTGTGAATTTTTATCCTTTACTGTATCAACAGTATATAGTTTTTTGTTTTTTGTTTTTTTTTTGCTTGACCACCTTAATCTAATGTGCTTTTCCAACAGGAGAGGTCATATGCCAGGGCATAACCAAAGACAAATAGGACTCATCTTTCTGCAGAGTCAGTTTGTCATGAAATTTTGGAGGAGAAAAATATGTATTTATATAAACAATCTATACTATGTGATAGGGTATATGAATATTTTACAAACTTCAAGGAAATTTGGTCCTCCAAGCCAGGAGCCTCTGGTTATGCCCACAAATGCTTAGAGGGTGAGTTCATTCTCATCCAACACTGAGACTATTTGGGTGGAGAGACTTGATAGGCACATATCTACTGGTAATGATGCAAAACACCTCAGTCATGCAGAACTGCTCTCCTAAGCTTTCCATGGTCACATTCTCTTCTCTTTCGTAAGAAGTTCCTGAGCACTTTCCTTTACTTTGCTTCCAAAATCGATATGCATTTGTCCTCATTCTTTTTTATTATTCTCCTAGCATTTTGCAAATCTAGCTTTACAATTACTTATATGACCTTTTACAAATCACTTTACCTCTTTGAGTTACAGTTTCTTCATTTGTAAACTAAGGAGTTTATACCAAGATATCTTTAAAGTCTATACCAAGTTTAAAATTCTATGATAATATGTTTTATAGTATTAACCAGCTGCTAGTAGTTGGCTTAGAGTAGCAAATAAGCCAACATTTATCACTTGACATCTGTCCCTCATCTTTAATTACAAGATATCAAGTAGTTATTTTTGCATTAAACAACCACCCTCAAAATCTAAAAGCTTAAAACGACAACCATTTATTTAGCTCCCAGTTCTGCAGTTCAATATTTCCAACTGGGCTCAAAAGGACAGTTTTTCTGATCTTACCTGATCTAGAATGGCCTTAGCTGAGATGACTTATCTCCATTTCATGCAGCCTCTCACCTTCCAGCAGGCTAGCCTGGGCTTTTTCTCATGGCAGAGTAAAGGCCCAAGACACAGCGTGGAATTGCACAATGCTTCTAGAGGGTTAGGCCTGGAACTGGCATACCTTCCCTTCTACTGCATTCTGTTGGTCTAAGGAAGTCACAGATCGGCCCAGACCCAAGGAGTGGGAAAATAGATTCCATCTCTTGATAGGAGGAGTTGCAAAGACACATTGCAGAGGGCATGGAAAAGGGAGAGAAATTGGGGTCATCATTGTCCTCAATCTTCCACATAGTTCAATGATTCTTTTCTTTCTTACCCCCAGCATCATAACTACTCTCCTTCTGAAGAGACAATAATAATAATAACTCACATTTATTAAGCACTTGTTGCCAGACACTGTTCTGAGCACATTACATTAACAATTCATTTTCTTCTCACAAGAACTTGTTGAGGTAGTTATTATTGGTATATTACAATGAGAAAACACAGGCACAAAGAGAAAAATAATTTACAAGATCCTTTCCACCAGGAAAGAAAAGTTCTTAGAGGATAAACCATGTGGTGTTGATGAGAATTAAGCCAGAATTGAACAGCTCTCCAGGTCATCTGAGGGCATAAACACCTTTCCATTCCTTTTCCACAAGATTCAAAGGCTAGAGCACTCAGGAGAATGAAGTTGTCCCACCATTGTTAAAGAGATATTTGTACATTTACAATCTCAGCCAATGATTTTAAAAAGGCAGATTTTAAAATCACCTTTAATAGAAAGAATTCCTCTGTATAAGTTTTCTCCATATCCCTATGGAATCTATTTTGTTTTAATTCCAGCAATCTTTATCAAGTGACAGTGATGCCAGATACTGGGGATATCAAGAACCATGGGGACTTTTAATTTAACATAACAAAATAAACTTCAACTAATTATGCAGTTCTAGAGGAAGCATCAGATAGGTAATTCTAGAGCATTCAGCCTTTCCTCAGAGCCACTAATGACACTCAATGACCTCAACTTTTAAGCACACTCTAACTGATACGACCAAAGACATCTGCCTCTATGTCTGAACTATCTCTGATCTTCCTCTTAAGTTTTTTCTCCCTTGGTACAGCCATCTAAGCTCTATTGTACATGCCTTGCCTGTGCTAGCCCACAGACCCTATTCTAGTGTTTTCCAACGTTGCCTAATCTATCACATCAGACCTAATGAGTCTGAATCTGCAGAGAGGGAATCTGTATTTCTAACAAGTACTCCAGGTGATTCTTATGACTATGTAGGTTTGGTAAATGCTGCCTTATCTTTTATCTAGCATGATTTTAATTAGAATGATTAGTTTAATCTAGCATGATTATAGTCTAATTCTAATTGGCTTGACTGAATCCTGAAATCTGGGTTCATGAAAATTGTTTTCCATGGCAAGAAGTAAACTTTGCCTGGGAACTTAGTCTCATCATTCATACTGGGTATAGCCTAATTGGGAGACAAGATCTGGAGCCTCCACCCATGATAATTAAAAGTGATGTAGAGAAGTACTATCTGGTATCCATTTGGGCCATACATGGGCTATTGGAAGTAAACATTCTCTGGTGGGGAGAAAAGACTAAGACTGATAGATATGGAAAAAAAATGTGCTTTAAATATCTCAAATCTAGTTGCTATATCCTATACCAAGGCCATTTCAATTCTGACCTAATTGAGAATAAAAGCAATGAATTCTTGGGCTTTTACTAATAGGTTAGATAATTAATCTTTTTGAGTTTTAATTTCCTAACATGTAAAATGGGAAGCTTGTACTAGATATTCTCTAAGCTTTTTAAAGACTAGTGTCTTGGATTCTAGAGTCAGTTTAGTCAAATAAAATATGACAAGTCATTAGATGACTGAAATGTTTATTGAATTTATTATAGCTTTACTATACTGATCTGATTGGTTAATTCAATAATGACTAATAAAGCTATTTGTTTCTGTAAATACAGCTAACGTTTTCCACTTAATCCAAGTTTGGATATGGAGGAGAAAGGAAGAAGGAACTCCTAGTCCCTCCCTTTTCTCTTCACCTCTTCTCTTCCAAGAACCTCTGAAAGGGTCCAGTGGTCCAGTGATTGGTTGGAGTAGTTGTCACCCATTCCAAAATAGAGAAATTCACTTAATGCCCTTCAGAGAAGAAATGGTGCCCCATTTCTTCTTTTACTCTATTTCAAATGTTAACTACTGATTCTTTCAAACCTAGAATCTTCTAGTTAGGAGTATCACAGCCATAATAATCTAAGATAGATCTTTTGAATGTAACAGTTAAAATTTAATTTCAGTGCAGTTGGAACCTTTCTAAATCAAGTTGTTAAAAGAAATTCCTAATTAAATATAACATCTCTAATTAATGAATGCAAAAAATAATACATTAGGCACTCAAAAATGTGTCCTCGGGCTTCCCTGGTGGCACAGTGGTTGAGAGTCTGCCTGCCAATGCAGGGGACACGGGTTCGAGCCCTGGTCTGGGAAGTTCCCACATGTCACGGAGCAACTAGGCCCGTGAGCCACAACTACTGAGCCTGCGCGTCTGGAGCCTGTGCTCCGCAACAAGAGAGGCCGCGATAGTGAGAGGCCCGTGCACCGCGATGAAGAGTGGCCCCCCACTTGCCGCAACTAGAGAAAGCCCTCGCACAGAAACGAAGACCCAACACAGCCATAAATAAATAAATAAATAAAATTAAAAAAAAAAAAATGTGTCCTCATGCAAAAAAAATAAAACAGAAATTTGACTCAACAGTAGATAATTCAGGCAAAAATTGAAAGTGTTCATTCAGAAATATGAACATTACAGGTCAAAGTGATTTTTTAAGACCAAGATTCTTTGAATAATTGCCTCAACTGCACACAACCTGGACAGACATGATTAACTTAGCTAAAGAACGATTATGAGGAATTTATGTGGGAAAAAATTACTTGCAAATCTGATTAAATGTGAATTTCTGCATTTACAATTAATGCCAGGGAAAGACATTGTAGCAGTCTCATGGAATATCTCACAGCTCTAGTGCACATTTTTGTGCTGTTATCAGCAGTTGCAAACTAATCGACAGAGCTTGCATGGTAAGCAATTAGAATCTACTAATCTCCTTTTTATTCCCACTCAGCTTTTTTTTTTTTTTTTTGGTATGCGAGATAAGCAGAGTCTGGAAATAAATAACTCAACAAGTCTGATTTGGGCATCTTCAGTGGATTCTTTTCTGATATTTCACCTTTTCATAATTATATTTGATGTCTTATCAAATGTTTGGCCAAATTTTTAATTATAAAATATCATTAAAGCCCTATAACTTATGCACAACTTTACCACATTATCTTTGTGCATGGCTTTTTTTCTTCTCTTCCCCTGTGTGCCCTTTTACTGTTCTGCTGATTACATAGAAGTATCTTCTGAGAAGCAAGTTAAAACCTGACAGAGGTTTTCAATCTGACATCTCATTTTACAAACTTGATTGGAATTCAGGGTATTGAATCATGGCTTGAATAGCTTGGCTTGAGCTAAAGCCTTATATTCCACAAATATTCTAAAAAGCAATCTGCTCGCCCATTTTCTGCAGTGGGCCAAGGCCATTTGATTAGAAAATATCTGCTTTTTTGAAGAGGCAGCTTTAGAAGAAACCCTTTGAGAAATGGAAATTCTCTTCATAAACCATAATAATGCCATCCTTATCAGATATAGATATTTGAAAATGAAGTCACCTATTTCTTTTTTTCAGCTATGCTCCCAGAGTCATTTTGTTGATAGTGAATTAACCTTGAGAAGGATGAGATGTTGTTCATTCATCTCCTCATTCATTTCTAGGCATTGTTCTAGATCCTAGAGACACATACAAAGATCCTGCTGCTGTGGACATGAGCCACAATTGTCTGCTGCCTCTTTTTTTTTTTCTCTTTACATTGACGATCACAGAACTGCATTTGTCATATTGTGAAGTAAGTACTGAGTAATACTCAAGTGGATACATGACTAGCTTCTCACTTCTTTGAATTTAGGGAGTACTGCTGTTCATTTGTTTAAATTTGAAGGCAAAAAAACTTGAAGTTGTCATAGAAGATTAGTATTAAAACTTTAGAAAAAATGTACTGAGCACTTAACCTATTGTTATTATTACATACCAACCTCAGTTGTGCTTGAGAATAAATGTGTTGGCCATTTTGACTGATGGGTATTAGGGCAGTGGGCAGAAGGCCCATTTATCCAAAATAACCCCCTTGACAATCAACCCTAGTACAGAAAATTTGCACTGTTCATTTATCCATTCATTTATTCACTCATTAGTACCTGCTATGTGCTCTGCATTGTGTACACAATGGGGTTAAAAGACTAAATGAAACACCCTAATCCTGATATAGAGATGCTCACAGACTGGTTAGAGGAAGAGATGAATAAATTGCCAATTATAACGTAACAAGTGCTATAACAAAGGAAGTATAAGGCTATGAGGTAACATATCACATGTTGTGTATTTTTTGGATTACATCGTCTACCCTAATTAAATAAAGCATCTCAATTAAATGAATATAAAAATACTACATTAGGTACTCAAAACTTGATCTCATGCAAACTGGGATGAAGTTTAATGAAGGAAGGGACTTTGTCATTTTATTCACTGCCATATATACAACAGTACATGATACTATTTGTATCTTATGTCTTAACAGAAAAGTCTTTCTTAAGTTTCTTGCCTCCTGCATTATTTGACTTCCAATACCACCATATCATATGTAATGCCTTCAGTCATGAAACTCCATAATCTCATTTTCCCACTTCTAAAAATGCACAACAGAAGCTCCCCATCACTGTTCTGTATGTCGCTCAGGCAGTTCTCTGAAATTTATTTCAAAAAAAATGTATATTTATCAATCAGTGAACTTTAGCTCCCAAACAAAATTAAGTACTAAGGACCAGATTAACCCTCCTATCTGAAATAATTTTTAAAAGAAACAACACTGTTCACGATACGGGACATCATCAATAAAAAAACAGTGACCACTAGACAAGGTAAGCCATCCAATTGCACCAGCTTAATGCTATGAAAGGATTCTAGGCTGTGATGCCCAGAAAGTGAATCTAGATAGAGCCTAGAAGATTCCAAGTTAAGGAGATGGAGCTGAGAATTGAGGAAAACAAGGTGACTAGAGTTCATATGAAGGAGTCCTGTAAAAGAGGAAATCTACAGAGAGAGAATTCTGAAGCTCTGCAGAGTGTCCCCCTTGAATATTCAACTGAAATACTTATTAGTGCTTCTGTGTGAAGAGATTACCCAAGGCCAAGAGAATCACCTGAGTAGATTAGAAGTCACAGTGCTAGTCACCCACACAGAGATGAGAATATAGTACCTACTCCCACCACCCAAACTAGAAAGTCTCATGATTCATGGAGAATTTGGTAGAATAATCAAAAGAGTCTTGAACTCAGTATTGGACAGTAATACTGCATAATACAGTGTTGAGGAAAATTGGTCTTACACTGAGCACTGCTTCAATCCAAGCTAACAAATCTTAAAGACAAAACTCAAAAACCAAACTGTTTCCAAAAACAATGAGTCACAGAATAAAGCTCAATAATATTTAAAGGAATACAAATAAACCTAGCAAGCAATGAAGTAAAATTTAAAATGTCTGGCACCCACAGAAGGGAGTGGCAAGATACATTCAAAGTCCTGAAAGGGAAAAATTTGCAACCTAGGATACTCTACCCAGCAAGAGTATCATTTATAGTAGAAGGAGAGATAAAGAATTTCTCAGACAAGCAAAAACTAAAGGAATACAGCAATACTAAACCTATCCTAAAAAAAATATTAAAAGACCTTCTCAAAATAGAAAAGAAGCAAGAATCTATAGGAAAGAGAAAATCACAGTTGGAAAGTAAATCACTTAAGTAAGCCAGTATACGGATTTTCTTTTTAATCAAAAAAATTTCTTGAAAGTGATGATAACCAAAATGAACAGAAAAAGGATAAACATGAGGATGTAAAAGAGGAAATCAAAGTTATAAAATGAGGGGGAGGAGAGTAAGAAAATGTAGATATTTTTTTTTTTTTAGAATGTGTTTGAGCCTATATGACTCTTAGTCTAAAACAAGTAGATATAGTAATGGGTTAACATACTTGAAAAACAGGGTGACCACAAATCAAAAACATACAATAGATTCACAAAAACCAAAAAGAAGAGAACACAAGCATAATAAAAGAGAAAATCATCAAACCACATAAAGAAAAAGAAAGAAACAAAGAAGAAATACAAAATCAATTGGAAAACAAGGTTTAAAATGGCAATAAATACATATCCATCAATAATTACCTTAAATGTCAACAGACTAAATGCTCCAATCAAAAGACATAGAGTGGCAGATTGTATAAAGAAATTAAAAACTAAGAGCCTACAATATGTCACCTACAAGAGACCCACTTTAAGGCAAAGGGCACACATAGATTGAAATAAAGGGAATGGAAAAAGATATTTCATGCAAACGGAAATGACAAGAAATTGGGGGTCACAATACTCATATCAGACAAAATAGACATTAAAACAAAGGTCATAAAGCAAGATAAAGAAGGACACTATATAATGGTAAAAGGATCAATACCAGAAGAGGATACTACACTGGTCAACATATATGCACCCAATATAGGAGCACCCAAATACATAAAACAAATACTAACAGACATAAAGGGAGAAATTGATAGGAATACAATAGTAGTAGGAGACTTTAACACCCCACTCACATCAATGGACAGAAAATCAATGAGGCAACAGAGATCCTAAATGACACAATAGAACAGTTAGACATAATTGATATTTCTCAGGACATTACATCCAAAAAAGCAGAATACACATTCTTTTCAAATGCACATGGAACATTCTCTAGGAATGATCACATACTAGGGCACGAAACAAGCTTCAACAAATTTCAGAGTATATAAATTATTTCAAGCATCTTTTATGACTACAACATCATGAAACTAGAAGTCAACCACAGAAAAAGACATGAGAAAAAATAAATAAAATGGCATCCAATCAAAAATTACCACGCATGCAAAGATGCAGAAAAATATAACCCATAATTAAGACAAAAATCAGTCAATTGGCACCAACCCAGAATTGAGACATATGTTGTAATTAGCAGACAGGTACATTAAAACATACAGAAAGTTAAGCAAAGGTATGGGAAATATAAAAAAGAACCAAATAGAAATTCTAGAGATGAAAACTACAATGTCTGATATGAAAAATAAACTAGATGGGATTAACAAGAACAAAAAAACTTGATTTAATTCAAAAGAAGGCAGAAAAAAGGGAGAAAAAGGAGACCAAAGCACAGAAGAGGTGAACAAAAGACAAATAACAAGATGATAGACTCACATTTAACCACATCAATATTTACATTAAATGTAAATGGTCTGGTGGCTTCCCTGGTGGCACAGTGGTTAAGAATCTGCCTGCCAATGCAGGGGACACAGGTTTGAGCCCTGGTCTGGGAAGATTCCACATGCTGCAGAGCAACTAAGTCCATGCACCATAACTACTGAGCCTGCACTCTAGAGCCCGCGTGCCACAACTACTGAAGCCTGCGCACCTAGGGCCCGTGCTCCACAGCAAGAGAAGCCACCGCAATGTGAAGCCCGTGTACTGCAACGAAGAATAGACCCCACTCGGTGCAACTAGAGAAAACCCACACGCAGCAACGAAGACCCAACACAGCCAAAAATAATTTAAATTAAATTTTTTAAAAATGTAAATGGTCTACCAAATACTATATGATATCACATATATGGAATCTAAAAAAAATGATACAAATGAATCTATATACAAAACAGAAACAGACTCACAAACATAGAAAACAAATGTATGGCGACCAAAGTGGAGAGGGAGAGGAGGGACAAATTAGGAGTATAGGATTAGCAGGTGTAAACTACTATACATAAAATAGATAAGCAACAATGATTTACTGTATAGCACAGGGAATTGTATCCAATATCTTGGAATACCTATAATGGAATACAATCTGCCAAAAAAAATAATAAACCTCAAACTAATACAATATTGTAAATCAACTATACTTCAATTTCTTTTTAAAGTATATAGTCTACATAGCCCAATTAAAAGGCACATACTGTCAGATTGGATAAAAGAGCAAAATCAAATCATATTTGACCAGCAAGAACTGCAGTTTAAACATAAAGACACAAATAGGTTGAAGATAAAAAGATATTTCTTTGAGAAGATCAATGAATCTGATAAACCTCTAACTAGACCTACCAGTAAAACAAAAAAAAGGAAAAAAGTGCAATTACACAATACTAGAAATGGGAGATGCAACGTAACTACAAATTCTATAGATACTAAAGAGATAATATGGAATTATTATGAACAACTTTATGCCACTGTATTCACTAACCTAGGTGAAATAAACATATTCTTAAAAGGCACAAATTAACATATCTCATGAAATGAATATCTCAAATGAAATAGATAACCTAGAGTCATATATCAACTAAAGAAATAGAATTTGTAGTTAAAACTCTTTCAAAAAAACAAAGCTCCAGGCTCAAATGGCTTCACTGGTGAACTCTACCAAACATTTAAGGAAGAAATAATAGTAAATCTGTACAAAGTCTTCCAATAAAGTTGAGCTGATAACAATTTCCAATTTATACTTTGAATCCATCATTACCTTGGTATCAAAACCAGACAAAAGCATTACAAGAAAAAAAAAAAAAAAACCACTATAGACCAATATCCTACATGAACACAAAGGCAAAAACTCTTAAAATTTTAGCAAATAGAATCTAAAAGTTGATAAAATATGTTTCTGGTTTATCCCAAAAATGCAAAATTGGTTTAATATTCTAAATAAATCAATGTAATTCACCATATTAACAAACTAATAAACAATATCCATATGATCATCTTAATGGATACAAAAAAAGCATTTGACATAATCTAACATCCATTCCTGATTTAAAGCCTTCAACAAGTAGGAAATTTTCTCAACCTGATGAAGGATGTCTGAAAAAGCCTACAGTTAACATCATCCTTTGTAGTGAAAGACTCAATACTTTCTCCTTAAGATCAGGAACAAGACAAGGATATCCTTTCTCGCCACTTCTATTCAGCATTGTCCTGAAGTTCTAGCAGTGCAATAAGGCAAGACAATAAAAGAAATAAAAGGCATCTAGATTGGAAATGAAGAAGTAAAACTCTCTTTATTCATAGCAACATGATCTTTATGTAGAAAACATGGCTAATTTTAAAAACCTACTAGGACTATTAATGAGTTTAGAAAGATTGCAGGATACAAGATCAATATACAAAAATCAAATTTATTTCTATACACTAGCATCAACAAGCAGAAGTTCATGTTAATAAAACAGTACCATATGCAATAGCATAAAATGTTTAATCACTACTTACTAAGTGCTGGGCTTTACGACAAAGTGACAAATAAACAGGGGCACTGTCCTCAAGATGCCAAGTGGGGAAACAAACATAAAAACAAATAATACACTCTGATAAGTAAAGGAATAGAGTTAAGTGTGGACATTCGGTCGAATATTCCTAACAACTTTCTCTTGTTAGGAAACCTATTCTCCCATTGTCTGAGAATAACTCATAAGCAATCCATTAATTCCATAAACTGGATCAGCACAGCCAGAATTCCTAATGCTATTAGAATAGCTCCTTTTTCTGATGTCCATGTGCCTGAAGTTAAGAGGATAATTCTTCCTAATCCACATGTGAGGTTCTTTTGTCTAATAAACCAGTTCTCTGGCCCAGAGAGGGGTGGGGGGGAAAGTCTATTCTAAAAGATTCAGTTGCCTTTTCTTTTTTCTTTTTTTTTTTTTTTTGCATTTATACCAACTGGCAGAACCTGAGAACTTAAAAGTGTACTGAGGCCTTCAATAGCTGAGGCACCATAATCCAATGAGGCTGGCCCAGAACCTTCTTTTGTGTGCCTTTTTTGTTCTGTGAATCAAGAGCTGATTAATTAAAATGAGTATAATCAAGATTTTCAAGTAAAAGTAAAATATTTCAAATTCTTTTGAAAAAACAAACCCAAATCCTTAAGCACTCATTTATAAATACAATTTTTAAATTATTCTTGTGTTCAGTTCATTAAAGCAGTTCTTCTAGTGGCCTCTGTTGACTTGGTTGAAGAAACATGTTTTATTGAGTTCTTATACTGATGCCCTGAGCATAATGATGCATAAGTGTCACAGTAGGCTGCTGCCGGACCCTAAGTTTTTAAGATATCAGATGTCAAAATACTCCACACTCAAACCAGAGACCACAAGCAATTTAAATTATTACTCACACAGGCATATACAAAGCAAGGGGGATTCCCTGAGTGAGGGGCAGGACCCACCAGCAAGAGGGCACTCTGGTGTCCCCTGTAGGAGAGAGAGAGGCAGAATGTGCATGGTCAGGAGGATATATATACATATATCCCTCCTTCTCTATGACCTTTTTGAATTATGCAAGGGCCGACTAAGTTCTGGTGATAGGGGAGGAGAAAAGAGGGGCAGGGTGAGTTGCCTCACATGTCATTTTTGGGGGTGCAGAAGTAAGTGCAGAGCTTTTGATAGTCTATTGGTTTTCACCCTGGGGGAGCAGCTTGGTGGCTGCCAGTTTCCATCCTGACAGGTGTTGAATGATTTAGCCAAATGCCATTGTGCTAGGGTGATTTAGTTCTCTCTCTCTACAATAAGCAAGAAGCTCACAATCAAAAGTGGAAGACAGACATGCTAACAAATGAAACGACATGATGTGATATATACAAAAATAGACTTATATGTGAGTTTCAGAAAAAGTACAAAAGAGAGCATCCTGTCTGAGGCATCACAGAAAAGCGATGCTCTATCAGGGTTGTGATAGGAACTGGGAATTTACCAGGTGGACAAGGGAAAGAAGGGAATTCCAAGCAAAGGAGCTAGCCTGTGTGAAGAAAGGGAAGCATGAAACAGTTGACAAGAAGCAGTGAACAGCTTGGTACTGCTGGAGCACAGACGAAAGGGGAGAGTGGCAGATGTTGACACAGAAGTAGGCAGGGGTCAGGTGTGTGAGATCTTATATAGCTGTGCTAAAGTGCTTGGACTTTATCCAGTGGTAATGCAGACCTCTTCAACGATTCTAAGTATAGAAGGGACATGATCTGATTTTCCTTTAAGAGGAATGACTCTGACAGTATGGTTGGGGAATGGTTGAAGGCACAGAGTAGGGGCAAATCAGCTGAGAAGCTTCCAGGAGCATCTGTCTACAAGGAGCACTAAAATATCACTGAGCGTGTAATGAAATCGAGAAAATAACATTTACCGCAACTTCCATTTGTGGATGGAAGTAATACTTATAACAGTACAGACCTTAGAATCCGACTGCTTTGGTTTGAATCCTATTTCTACTGAACAAGTTCCTTCAGGGTAAGGAGGATCAGGGGGTGCTACAGGAGGGAAGAAGGATAGACAAGTAAGCCCCATGGAGAAGACGAACGTTTTATAGCATCTCAGATTTCACTGTGAATTCTTGATATACCCATTCCCACTCAACCTTTCCTCCTTTGGTCGTAAAGAATAGTGTAATATTCATTCAGCTGCTCAAGCAAAAACCTAGAAATCCAACTTGGTTCTCCCATGTGCCATGCTACAAAAATGGCCTGGGTTTTTCATCCTTTTCTATGTCCGTGGCCTTTGCCATGTGACACTGCAGTTCTCACTAATGACTAAAAAGGCAGAGGCTATTTTCACACCCCTTGATGCATGGACTGGACTCATGACTTGTTGGATTGACCTAATGGAAGATGGTAGAAGTGACAGTGTATTTGTTCTGAGCCTTGGCCTTAGGCAGCTTTTCATGTTTCTACTTGCTCTCTTTCATCTCTGCCATTGCCAGGAGAATATGCCCAGGTCACCCTACTGGAGAGGAGACCTGTGTAGTAAAGCCAAGTTACCCCACTCATCTCAGCTGAGACCTGGATCAGCTGACAGGCAGGCAAAGTCCAATTACAAGAGCAAGTCCAGCCAATATCAGCAAATCTACCTTAATGTTGTATGACGCTGAGGTTTGGTGTTAATTTTTATGCTGCAATATTTGCAATAAATAAATGATATACCCCATTACCCCATTTTCTTTCATCCTAGACATATCAGTTATATCACATGAGTCCTATATTCCTACTTACAAAACAGATCTCAAATCCATTCACTTTTTTCCATCTTCATTGTTCCACTCTAGTTTAAGAACCATCATACCTCATCTGAACTACTGCTTTATCTACTTCCATGCCAGACACTTATAATCTATTCTTCAAATACCAGGGAGAGTGATTTTCCCCCAAATAACATATATTAGATCACCTCAGTCATTGCCCTGCTTAAAATCCTTTAATATCTTCTCATTGCTCTCAGAATATAATCCAGACGCCTCATGATGACCTCATGGTCTGCCTAATACCAAGATGAAAAAGTAGCTTTTATTTTACCTTCAAAAATGGTTTCTTCAAAGAAATGTGGGATCAATTCTTATTTAGAAATCTCTGCTTGAAGAAAGTTGATTTATTGTTTCAACTCATGGAATATTATTTTGGTAAAAGTACCAAAATATATCAAAATGAAACAGTTTCTTTGGAAAACACAGAAATCAAACATGATGATTTGATTTTACCAAATAGCAAAAAATTAAGGTGGAGAATAAGAGGAGAGGATGAAAGAAAAAATAACAATCCATTGGTGGTCCAGTGTATCACATGGAAATGACAAAAGGATACAATTAAGACCTGAAAGAGAAGTCTACATTTGGGGCTTTGTAGCGTATATAACCCAGCTGTTCTCTAACTTCACAGGGACCGGAGAACAGAGGAAATAAGTTACCCTGAGGTAGGAGGTATAAGCTGGAAGATTAGACATGAAATCAAACTCCCTGAGAATCAGCATTGGTAAGTATTACTTAATACTTAACATACAGTACTTAGCTAAAAAGTGCTTTTGCTTATTTTGCTTCGTTTATACCTGAAGACCTTGGGGTCTAGTGAGGTTCAGTGGATAGTAATTAGTTTTCATTCTGACTTTAATCACACATGGTAACTTGACAATTCACATGATCCATGAGTCTGTAAGCCTTCCCAAAATGAATTGCCATTATTTGTATGTTTAAAACAAATAGCCGTCAAGCAGCTGCCTCCTACAATTGAAGCAGGTTGAAAAATAAACCCTACCAAAGATGCAAAATAAAATGCAAAAATCACTAAAATCAGTTCCTGTTTTTAAATAATGTGGCTACAGCCCCAGAATACCAAAGGCAGCACAGGAATACCTAAGAAAGGCATTTGGTGCAGTTGTGGGCACCAGTAAGATTGACTTTAATCTCCCTGGAAGTGATATTCAGTATTAAATGCAGTTTGTCAATGCCCTGTCCCTCAGGGCATAATGTTGTGCAGTAGTGTAGTATAGTGTAGTGTAGTTTTCTGGCACCTGGCTACCGCAAAGCCTTCTCCTTTGGCCCCTTGTAATGGGAGGTGTACAGGAAGAAGAGCAGCTGGGTCCTGGTATTCCTGGAATTTCTCTTCAGTGGACTGCCAGTGTACAGGTATCACAGCGTGGCACATGGCTGTACTCAAGGAGATGAGACTCCTTCTGAGAAAATGAAATCCAGCACAAATGGAACAGAAGACAGAAAATCCTTCTAACATGTGCCTCCCAAACTGCCTTCTCTCCCTCTGTTCCCTTCACCAGGAGTGTCCTCTCCATCTTCTCTGCCTTCTCCACACCCTGCCTATCCTTCAGATTCCAACTCATCACACTTCCCTATAAAGCTTTCAAAGTATACAACCCCCAGTGATCTTTCTTTAATAAACATATATCTAAATCAGAATTTATTCTCTCTGCATCGCTGACACATCACACACACACACACACAGACTGCACTATCCCAATGAACTGTACCATAATTCAAGCCAGAAACCTACTCGTAATCCTTGTCCTGCCTTTTATTTCTCCATACCTTCACCAATCACAAAGTCTGATCAGTCTTCCTCTGAAATATCTCTTGAATATCATATCCATCCCCAACCCATCCCCCTACATCAACTACCTTCATTTGTTTGGTCTCTCTCTAATTTATCTTGCCCAAATCTCCCATTCCTACGTATTGTCCACAATGTAATTAGAGTGGTCTTAATAAAAGGCAAATCAGATCATGTCACTCTTCTGGGTAAAGTATTTCAGTGATTCCCTCTGTTCTCGTGATATGGGTATCAATTTCTTTACATAGTTCACAAGGCTCTGCAAAATCTGGCCTATGATTATCTCTAGTCTAGCTTCATCTCTTGCCATTTCCCCAGATCATGCTCGCTTCCCGACTTTTGTAAATTCCCCCAAGCCGTGCCTGAACACTCTTCTCCCTACACTTTTACTGGCTAACATTTACATATTCTTCCTAGCTCAGCTTAGATACGTCCTCAGAAATCCTTCCGGGACCTCCATATACCAATATAGATGTTCATTATATGTGATACCACAGTATCCTATATTACCATCATTTTCTAGAGACAGAGGTCTTAGCTGTAAACAGTGAAATCAACTCTAGTTAATCAAAGCGGCAAACAAAATTTTTAAATATTAGGTAGCTAACAGAATCTCTGGGATGACTAAAGAATGAGACCTGGAGATCACCAGGCCAGTGATAATGCTCCAGGCTTCACTGTGGAATGGCTGCCTTGGATGAGTGGAGACAACACTGATGCTAAGCACTGGGTGCTACCACTAGGAGCTCTGGCCCTGCCTCTTATTGATGGAGCCCAGGTCACATTCCTGAATCCTCACTGCAAGGCATGCTGGGACAGTAAGGTTTTGTCATCTATCTTGAGGAGTGCTCAGATTAATTGTTTTATAGGTTTGTTGAAGAGCTTGAGGGTGACTAGCCATAACCACTTATTAATTTTTTTATATCAATTTTTTTTAATATTTCTTTTTTTAAACATCTTTATTGGAGTATAATTGCTGTACAATGGTGTGTTAGTTTCTGCTGTATAACAAAGTGAATCAGCTATACATATACATATATCCGCATATCCCCTCCCTCTTGTGTCTCCCTCCTACCCTCCCTATCTCACCCCTCTAGGTGGTCCCAAAGTATCGAGCAGATCTCCCTGTGCTATGTGGCTGCTTCCCACTAGCTATCTATTTTACGTTTGGTAGTGTATATATGTCCATGCCACTCTCTCACTTCGTCCCAGCTTACCCTTGCCCCTCTCCATGTCCTCAAGTCCATTCTCTAGTAGGTCTGCGTCTTTATTCCTGCCCTGCCCCTAGGTTTTTCAGAACCTTTTTTTTTTTTTAGATTCCATATATATGTGTTAGCATACGGTATTTGTTTTTCTCTTTCTGGCTTAGGTTACTCTTTATGACAGTCTCTAGGTCCATCCACCTCACTACAAATAACTCAATTTCACTTCTTTTTATGGCTGAGTAATATTCCATTTTAGTGCCACATCTTCTTTATCCATTCATCTGTCGATGGACACTTAGGTTGCTTCCATGTCCTGGCTATTGTAAATAGAGCTGCAATGAACATTGTGGTACATGACTCTTTTTCAATTATGATTTTCTCAGGTTATATGTCCAGTAGTGGGATTGCTGGGTCATATGGTAGTTCTATTTTTAGTTTTTTAGGGAACCTCCATACTGTTCTCCATAGTGGCTGTATCAATTTACATTCCCACCAACAGTGCAAGAGGGTTCCCTTTTCTCCACACCCTCTCCAGCATTTATTGTTTGTAGATTTTTTGATAATGGCCATTCTGACCGGTGTGAGGTGGTACCTCATTGTAGTTTTGATTTGCATTTCTCTAATGATTAGTGATGTTGAGCATCCTTTCATGTGTTTGTTGGCGATCTGTATATCTTCTTTGGAGAAATGTCTATTTGGTCTTCTGCCCATTTTTGGATTGGGTTGTTTGTTTTTTTGATATTGAGCTACATGAGCTGCTTGTATATTTTGGAGATTAATACTTTGTCCGTTGTTTCATTTGCAAATATTTTCTCCCATTCTGAGGGTTGTCTTTTCACCTTGCTTATGGTTTCCTTAGCTGTGCAAAAGCTTTTAAGTTTCATTAGGTCCCATTTGTTTATTTTTTTTTTTATTTTCATTTCTCTAGGAGGTTGGTCAAAAAGGATCTTGCTGTGATTTATGTCATAGAGTGTTCTGCCTATGTTTTCCTCTAAAAGTTTTATAGTGTCTGGCCTTACATTTAGGTCTTTAATCCATTTTGAGTTTATTTTTGTGTATGGTGTTAGGGAGTGTTCTAATTTCATTCTTTTACATGTAGCTGTCCAGTTTTTGCAACACCACTTATTGAAGAGGCTGTCTTTTCTCCATTGTATATTCTTGCCTCCTTTATCAAAGATAAGGTGACCATATGTGCATGGGTTTATCTCTGGGCTTTCTATCCTGTTCCATTGATCTATATTTCTGTTTTTGTGCCAGTACCATACTGTCTTGATTACAGTAGATTTGTAGTAGAGTCTGAAGTCAGGGAGCCTGATTCCTCCAGCTCCGTTTTTCTTTCTCAAGATTCCTTTGGCTATTCGGGGTCTTTTGTGTTTCCATACAAATTGTGAAATGTTTTGTTCTAGTTCTGTGAAAAATGCCAGTGATAGTTTGATAGGGATTGCATTGAATCTGTAGATTGCTTTAGGTAGTATAGTCATTTTCACAATGTTCATTCTTCCAATCCAAGGACATGGCATATCTCTCCATCTGTTTGTATCATCTTTAATTTCTTTCATCAGTGTCTTATAGTTTTCTGCATACAGGTCTTTTGTCTCCTTAGGTAGATTTATTCTTAGGTATTTTATTCTTTTTGTTGCAGTGGTAAATGGGAGTGTTTCCTTAATTTCTCTTTCATATTTTTCATCATTAGTGTATAGGAATGCAAGAGATTTCTGTGCATTAATTTTGTACCCTGCTACTTTACCAAATTCATTGATTAGCTCTAGTGGTTTTCTGGTAGCATCTTTAGGATTCTCTATGTATGGTATCATGTCATCTGCAAACAGTGACAGTTTTACTTCTTCTTTTCCAATTTGGATTCCTTTTATTTCTTTTTCTTCTCTGATTGCTGTGGCTATGACTTCCAAAAGTATGTTGAATAAGAGTGGTGAGAGTGGGTAACCTTGTCCTGTTCCTGATCTTAGTGGAAATGGTTTCAGTTTTTCACCATTGAGAACGATGTTGGCTGTGGGTTTGTCATATATGGCCTTTATCGTGTTGAGGTAAGTTCCCTCTATGCCTTCTTTCTGGGGGATTTTTATCATAAATTGGTGTTGAATTTTGTCAAAAGCTTTTTCTGCATCTATTGAGATGATCATATGGTTTTTCTTCTTCAATTTGTTAATATGGTTTATCACATTGATTGATTTGTGTATAGTGAAGAGTCCTTGCATTCCTGGGATAAAGCCCACTTGATCATGGTGAGTTTCTAAAAAAATGTTAAGGTTTCCAGCTGGTATAGTAAGTATCTTGTCTGTTTCCGGGGGACTCCTTTGGTCAGTACCATGTCTGTGCTGGCAAACAATTGAGGCTAAATAAAGGAGTGTGGAAATATGAATGAAATAGTGCTATTTACTATCTGAGTGCAGCACACGTACCAATGAACAGGAAGGTGATGTGGAGATCAGGAAAGCATTAGTAACAAGCAAAGATATGAAAGGGGTTCATCTGCAGCAAATCAAAAGAACATAGCTGAAGTCCTCAGCCTGGTCATAATTGGGCCCTGAATGGAGCTGATAAGGTGACCAGAGAGAGTTAGAAGTGCTACAATATGCTTCCATAACACTCCATACTTCTCCAATCATAGCACTTATAAAATTGTATTGAATAGTTTGTTAGTTCCTTGTTATTCTTGCAGAGTTACAAGATGTGTGAAGACAGAGATGGCTCATCCATGCCTGCTCCATAGACAATGTGTAATAGATATTTTTAAAAGTAAGTAAGTGAATGAATAAATGAATGGGACTAAAGATGAGGGCACAGAAGTGGAAGAGGGAGGTGGGCACCAGAGAATGTTGCCAGGTTCCAGTGGGGTGACACGGATCAGCACAGGCCTGATGCTAGCCACTCCCACACAACTCCTTTCTTTCTAATCCACTTCTCATTCTCTTTGGGAAGGATTGAGGTCTCTGGAAAATAGCCAAAAAACAATTAAGGGAGCGGCCAGCCCAAATTAATGCTCAAGCATCAGGAATATCTGAGCACTGAAAGCCACTTCTATTCACCCTCTCTCAGCTGAAGGGGTGAGAAAGGGTTCCCAAAGCCATAACTCTTTTTAGGTGGATTTAGAAGGCATATAAAGGCCCCTGGCTGAGGACTTGCCTCCTCATTCCACAACTGGTGCCAGAACTCTCAATCCTCCACTGAGAGAAAATGTCCAGCCAGTAAGTATCTCTGGGAGATTATTTTTTTAATTCCTTAGTGTGTTGATGGTAAATGGTCTATTTCAAGAGCTCCTGAAGAGGATTGATGACCCTTTTAGGGAAGGCCTTGGGTCATGGTCGGGGAGTTTCTTCCTATTTATATATTGAAGCAAATATCTAGAATTCAGGTCTAAATTACAGTGGGATTTGTGTGGCTTGGAATGGGCCTTGGAAGTAGTAGTGAGCATGAAGATTTCAATGAGGCAGACCTGGGTTCCACTTCTTGCCCAGCCATTTCCTAGCTGTGTGATTTTGGGCAAATTACTTTTTGAAGTCTTAGCTTTTCCATATATAGAATGAGTAGTACTTACCCCATTATGGTGTTGTGAGATTTAAATGAACGAATAGCATACAAAGTCCTTTTTATAGTATGTGGCACATGGTAAGTGCTTAATAAAAAATAACTATCATAATTAGGCAGTCTGGTCAGAGCTCTCACTCTAAGAAGTTATAAAATGGAGCCAAAGTGAGAAGGGAGAAAATAATCAAAAATATAAGACCTAAATCTCCTTGTCTGACTATATTTAAAATGTACTGTAGCTCTTGGAGATTGGTGATGAAATGAGATGATGGGAAGAAGTGATGATATAATATGAGTGAATAACAAAGGATGACAAACTGACCCCCAAGCCTGTGGTCTCCCAGTGCATAAGAGGGAGAGGAATGAGACTGTCTGTGAGGCAAGAGAATAAATGATGCAGACAGGGCAGGCTAATTCTGTGGGAAGGACTCAGTCAGGAAGAGAAGTGACAATGGCGGGATTTGTTGACTTGTCTTCAGAAATATGGGAAAACTGCAGAGGGCAAGTCCACTGTGGCATTAAAAGGGAGGTCATTTTCTCCTTCATCAAAGAAGGAGCACTGACCTGGGCCCCTTTGCCACCCTGATCCATTTCTACCACCACACCACACCAAAACACTGTGTGCTCCCAGCCCAGGCTAGACTGGCAGTATGCACCACCATTGAGCAGAGAGCATCTTTTCTCCTGGAGCTCTGCCTCTGTCTCCGTGGACTTCCTGAGATTCCACATGGGCTTCCTCCTCATTATTCTACCATTTCAGAGTCGAACATCCTGCTGGTGGTTACAAGAAACTGTTTGAAACTGTGGAGGAACTATCCTCACCGCTCACAGCTCATGTTACAGGTTGGTCTCACCTATCTTGAAGCCATCTTCTCTTTTCTGTCTCAATCTCTCTTCTCTGTCTCCTTATTCATTGACACCTCTCAGTACGGGCTCCCCCTGTGGGCTACAGAGAGAGGAATCTGGACGTTTGGGCTTTTTATACTAAGAACCCATTTCCTCTTTTCTTTACTTCTCTAATATAGAAAAATGCTACCTAACTGGAATTCCTTAACAACTGGGACTACACCTTTGTCATCTTTAAACTGTCAGTGCCGAGCTCAGTGCCTGGCACATAGAAAATGTCCTGTAAATGTCTGTTCTATCAGTTGCAGAATAAATGAAGGCCTGGTGACAAGCATCTGGGAATATGACAATAAAGGGTGGTAGGTTTCATGCCCATTATATCAGAAGTCTTGGTTCTGGAGTCAGGCAGATGTAGGTGCTAATCGTAGCTCTATTATTTTACTATCTGTGAATCCTTCAACAAGTTACTTAAACTTTCTGAGTCTCAATTCATTCACCTACCATAAACCAAATTTTACCTCATTGAGATGTTGTGAAGATTAAATGAGATAATGTAAATAGAAAGACTCGCACAGTATCCAGCACAAAGTTATCAATAGATGGTTGTTATTATTACTACTGTTATCATTATCCAAAGTCACCACATGATCCACATAGCGTCCTTGCTTAGACATGGTGTTATAGGAAGGTCCAAAGCCTGGGCAGGTCTCTTTCCTCCCAATTGTCTCTTATGTAAAATAGAAGGGAGGAGCCCAGTGCTCTTTCTCAACTAGATTCTCATGCTAACAATCTAGGTTCTAGCAATCAAATTAATGCTGTGCCTTTTAGTTAAGCCATGCCTTCTTTTCAAATTTTTATCAGAAATATAAATCCTTATAAAGTGGGCTGCTGAAATTGAGCTATATGAAATAATACATTTTTTTTTAATGGCAAGGATTATACAAACACTGCCAAACGCTGCACTTTTCAAAGGATCAAAGGGCACAAACCTAACTGTTTAGACTGAACAGACTTAAGGCCTTTCTTGTGTGCCCCTCATTTTGCAGAGAAGGACACGGAGGCCTAGAGATGGCACATAGCAAATCCTGAACCAGAATTCAGGTCTCTGACAGCCCTTTGCACTTTCTGCTACAGCAGGTTGACCTTTATCTGGACAGTAGCCCATATTCTCAAAGGAATATAGCTCTATATTTTAAGAAGCCAGTATTCTTGTTGTTTCATTTAAATGGTTTGTTCTGTAGACACATCTTTGTTTAGTATCTAGATCCCTGCTTCTAATCCATCCCTCCTATATATCAAGAAATTTGAAATTTTTCTTAAAAGTGAGACAGTAAAAAGGCAAATGTATTGGTAGCTGGGGAAATCTGTTAGATGGAGAATCCCATTCCATTCAAGATACTTTTCCTTGTCTCCTTCCAACCCTTTATCTAAACTCTGAGATGTTGCCACATTTCCTACCACTTGGTCTCCTAGTGAAAGGAGAGTAGGCCAGCAGGCATTTCCTGAGAGCTACCCTCCGTGACAGCTGGGAATGGAAATGACTGCCAGCTTTAGAAGTAAGAGGCTGCCCAATCGGGCTGCTTAGATAATCACTGCTCCTTACCTGGGTGAGAAGGGCAGGGGTAAGAAGCAATGTTCTGAGTCTTGCCTTCATCACAGGCAGGATCCCCCTCTGGCTGACCGGCAGTCTCCTTCGATGTGGGCCAGGACTCTTTGAAGTTGGATCTGAGCCATTTTACCACCTGTTTGATGGGCAAGCTCTCCTGCACAAGTTTGACTTTAAAGAAGGACACGTCACATACCACAGAAGGTAAAGAACACTAGGGCCCACTCCTCCTAGGGGTCGGACCTATCTCAGCTCCTCCCTCCATGTACTTTTCAACCTCCTGAACCCAAGAGGAGACTTTTATACTCGCCTCCGCTCAGAATCCTCCTGGGCCAGTGAGTCTGTATGGACACCTCGGAGATGTACTACAGGATAAAGAAGCAGCTAAGAACTAGGGCTTTGGGGTCTGACATGCCTGGCTTCAAATCCTATATCCCCTACTACATACCATTTGCCTAGGTGGGTGCCCTTTGGCAAGATGTTAATCTCTAATTCTTTGTTTTGTCATCTATAAAAATGGGAGAAATGAGAATTTACTTCAGGGTTTATTACAAGGATTAAATGAGAACATGGTACCTAGCCCAAAGGAAGCATTTAATTATAATAATAGTTATTTTTATTTTTATTAAACCATGGGTCTCTTGATGTCTTTCCTTTTTTATAATCAGAAAGGCCAATGGGAAGGAGGGAGGGGTGTCACAAAGGAGGCAAGGACCAAGTATGTCATAATAATACAAAAAAGAGAAGTTTTCTAAAAACAAAAGATTGTTGCTAAAAGGCTTGAAGCCCTAAGCCATCACTCCAATTTCATTACAAAGATTCATTAACACCACAATAAATAGTTTGTCTTATGCCTTAATATTCAGGCCTGTTAGCAGCTTTGTTGATCACCAAAGATTTCAGGCATTCTGAAGAGACATCAAAAGAAAGAATAAATGGAGTCTTGAAGTAGTCAGGATAACTTGGACTGTAATAGAAGAGAAACAGATCAGGTCAAGCAAAAATTTAGTTATGAAAGCATATTTTGGAGGTCAGGCAAAGCCTTTATACGCCTTCTAAAGACCTTGGTACTTTTTCCTCTTCATGAAAGTGCAAAATCAGATTTTAACTGGCTCTCCACATGAGAAATCCTAGGCAACATATGCCATCTAGTCTGGGAGATATGGTTCAGGAGGTCTGCCTGTGCAAAAGACCGGATTCAAGAATATCTACTTCTAAAAGTAGCAAAATAAATTTTTAAATTGAAGAAAAACACAAGAGGAACATGAGGAAGATTGAAAGGAATATAATTCAACATAACATGTTCTATACTTCCCCGCTCAGTGTAGATTGGTGAATTATAGGCTACAGGAAGTCAGAGGTCCAATGTGAACTACCCATGGGGCTGCATAGTGTGATATGGAAAAGGCATGTTTTCTGGCTCTGGCCACATATGCCGATCACTTAATTTCTCTGAACCTTGATTTCCTCATATGTCACTGTGAAGTTTATAAGACATAAATTTAAGCTCGTGGCACATTGTCTCTTTCTCCTTCAGTCACCCCAAGAAAGTTACGAGACTCTTCATTCTTCATATTGTGGATTTATGATTCTGACTTTAGAAGGGCACATGGAATGACCATATTCTAAGCTCCCCATGGACTACACTAATTGCCCTTGTCTGTGACCCTTTCCCGTGTCTCAATGTCCTTCAGGTTCATCCGCACTGATGCTTACGTACGGGCAATGACTGAGAAAAGGATCGTCATAACAGAATTTGGCACCTGTGCTTTCCCAGACCCCTGCAAGAATATATTTTCCAGGTTACTGAAACCCAACTGCATGTTATTAAAGACGTTTTACATTAGCCCTTTTTCTCTCATGGCTTGAAAGTTACTGGACTGAAAAATCCATTTGCTTCTGCAGGTTTTTTTCTTACTTTCGAGGAGTGGAGGTTACTGACAATGCCCTTGTTAATATCTACCCAGTGGGGGAAGATTACTATGCCTGCACAGAGACCAACTTCATTACAAAGATTAATCCCGAGACCTTGGAGACAATTAAGCAGGTAGGACACAGCGCTCAGACGATATCGCTCAGGAATTTAGAATTTGCAACTTAGACTTAAGTCAGCTGTGCATTTGGGTTTGAAGAATATGAGAGCCAGATAGATTAAGTTTCAAATCCCTGCTTTGTCATCAACTACTAGCAATGTGACATAGGGCAAACTTTGTTTCTCCATCTGTGAAATTTCAAACATTTATTATGTGGATTGGAGGAAAACCGTATAAAATGCCTAACATATTTATTTGTGACACAAATATTTATTGAGTCCCTTCCATGTACCAGAACTTATGCTAGATGCAAAAGATATACCAATGAGTAAAGACAACATGGTCCCTGCTCTTCATGGTTTTTATAGACTAGCATGGAACTGGCACATTTAATATTGAAAATCCTACCATTCATTGTTCTAGGAAAGTGTGTTGCACCAACCTGCCCCTTCTTATAGACACTTCTTGTTAGAAATAAAGCTATATCTTAAATGAAAAAGCATAGAGAAACATGTCAGCAGTATTAGAAAGTGACAAATTTTGATGAGAACTTAGGCAGTCTCGGTGCAGCATTCGATAAGATAGATCTACATTTTCAACCAATATTTATTAAGATGTAACTATTTGCAAGACATTGTTCTTGTCTTCAGAAAGCTTAACACCTAGGTGGAGAAATCAAATAAATACATTACTTAACTATAATAGGACACAGAATGTGATGACTCTTTTCACAGAAGGAAAACCTTCTATGAAAGGACAAAGAAAGATTACTTCTGGCAGTAGTTGGTGGATGTGAAGTGGGGCAGATCAAGGAAGGTTTAAAAGTCTTGCATTTGAATTAGAAGTTAAAGGGAAGGCACAACTTCATTGAATTTGGAGAAAGAACATTTCATATACAGGGAGTACCATGATCAACTGTATAGAGGTGGGAAACTGGAGGATAAAGAATAATTTATTTGGCTAGATTTGCAGTATTTCTCAATGGAGGTGGCAGTGGCATTGGGCCGGTGGTACTTCATCATTGTGGGGACTGTCCCACCCACTGCAGAGGTTTGGTATCCCTGATCCCACCTACTAAACACCAGACATGTCCTCAATCATTGTACAAACTCCAAATGCTCCCCAACATTTCCAACTCTCCCCCTAGGGGGCAATAGCACTCCCAGGTGAGAACTAGTGATCTAAAGCATGTCATGTCAAGGGGAATAGTGAAACACAGGGTAGGGTGAAACTAGAAGTTTGAATAATGGACAAAAATTTGGAATAAATCGTTTAGCTGATGGGAAGCTACTGAAAGTTTTTGTTCAGGGAAGTGGTATAAGCAGAGCTGTACTTTAGCTTATTTAATCTGGAAGCCACGTGTAAGCTGTATGGGAGGACAAAAGAGATAAGGGATAGCTAGGAGACCAGTTAGGTGGAATTGAAGACCAGAACTAGATATTCGGTGTAGTAGGAATAGAAAGGAAAAGGAGTCCCAACAATGGGTCTCAATATCACAAGCTGATTTGTAATCCCCAACAGACTATTTACTAAGGCTTAACATATTCTCGATAGCTCTTTCTTAGTTTAGATGTATGTTTGAAACCACATATGAGTGTGTATGTAGATCATTTAGAGAAATACTGAAACTGAGTTTCTAAACCATCCATTTGACTTTGGCAGTGAATCCGATTACCATAGTAATTTAATTGGAAGTGTGAAGTTCATGGTATGGCTCCAGAATAGACTTTATTAGGACTCAGGTTTCATTGTGAGCAGCACTATACCCTGACTTCGTATAAAAATGTAGTTTTAAAATTTTGAGTGATTTTGTTTGTTTACTATTACTGAAATAGACTTCTAACAAGTTCCTTTGCCTTCAGCCTGATTCCCTTAAATACAGCCTCCTTAATTCAGTAGAAGCAATTTTTTTTTCTAAAATGCAAGTATAAATGTGTTATTCCAACTAGTGCACCCATAGTTTCCAAGATAAAGTTAAAAACACAGACCTTTGTGGCTGGCCCATTTTTATTTCTCCTCCTCCATCTGTGTGTATCACCGCAGCCATGCTGAATGACTAGTAATCCCCAAGAAGCATTAACTTTTTGCAACTCTATGCCTTTACATTAGGGTTCCTACTCCCTAGAACACACTGTCATCCTTCTCCATCTGGTAAATTTTACTCATCTTTCAAGCATGTGTTGGAGTCATTGCCCTTGGGAAGCCCTGCCTACTCCCCTAGTCTGGGTTAGATGGCCTTTCTTTACAGATACCATTTTGCACCTACTGCACTGTATACCAGCTTATTGGTCTAATACAGTGCTATTAAATGGAACTTTCTACAACGATGGAAATGTTCTATATTTTCATTGTCCAAGTGCTATTGAGTACTTGGATGTGGCTAATGTGACTGAGGAACTGAATTTGAAGTGCTGTCTAATTATGGTTAACTTACATTTAAATTGCTATATGTGGCTACCATAGTGGACAGTGCAAATCTAGACTGAAGTTCTTGAAAGCAAGGGCCATCTCTGTTTTCCTAGACCCTGACACAGCACCTGGCATATAATAGAAGCTCAAGGAATACTTGATGAATGACTGAATGACTGAATAAATGTCTTGCCTTTTATTTAAATGAGGGTGCTAAAAACTCCCTATGCTTTAAAACATACTCTCCTAATCACATAGAAAGAATTTTGGTTAGACAAATATATACTCCATCGATTATTCATTCAATAAATCTTTATTGAGCAGGTTCCAGGTAGAAATTCTAGTGCTCTACATCCTTAGAAAAGTCATTTGATCTCTCTGACACCTCAAGTTCTTCTTATGTAAACTGAGAGGTTTGTGGTAGATTAGTGGTTTTGAATTTTTTATGAGAATCCAAAATGAATTAAAGCACTGAATCCTGTCTTCAAAAAGTTTCCATTAATTCCAGGAATTCATGGTTCCCCTGAAGTCTGTTTAGGTTAAGACTTTCTATACTAGATGAATCCTGAAGTTCCTTTCAGTTCCAAATTCATTCTGTATGTAAGACACTGGATTTGGTATTTAGGTTGTATCATAAAAAATTGCCATTTTTATAAAATGAAAATTATTGGCTATCAGCATACAATTCAATGTAATTCAATAAGGGGAATGTAAAGAAGTTCCAGGATTCAAATTCGTCACTGTTTGAAGACAAACTGCATGTGCAAAAGGAAAGTAACCAACCAGAGGAATGTATGGCCTACATCAATTTAAGAGCTCAATTGGGGAGAACTTGAAGATTTCAGAGGCATGAGGGGTCAGCATGGGGGTCAGAGGAGAGCTCAGCACTAAAGATGGGACTTCTACAGACTTAAAAGAGGGTAAGACCCAGAGAGATGGAAAGAGAGAGAAAGCACACTTAGGGTGAGGGTGCAAGTGGTAACGGTGAGGTCAGACTGAGGAACCAAAGGTGTAATACGATCTTTCTCTTAACATGGGTGATGTTTGTTCTCCTTCCATAGGTTGATCTTTGCAACTATGTCTCGGTCAATGGAGCCACTGCTCACCCCCACATTGAAAATGATGGGACTGTTTACAATATTGGTAATTGCTTTGGGAAAAATTTTTCAATTGCCTACAATATTGTAAAGATCCCTCCACTACAAGCAGGTCAGTTTACCACTTTGACTCTTCTTAAAACAAGTATCTATAATATGAGAAAGTTACTGGAAATACAGGGTGTCAGATCAGAAATATCAGGATAGCACTATATGGACAGTTAAATTACTCTCAGATTTTAGGACAACTGCCCCTCACCCTTACCCTACCAGGAGACCAATGCCAAAGAACACCATAGCCAGAAATGACATCTTCAAAAATAAGTCGCCATGTTCTATTCTACAGTGTTTCAAAGATGTAGTGTATATGTGACTTTGATCATATAAGATTTAGATTCGAATCCAGCAAATATTTATTGAGCACTTATCCATGTGCCAGACAAAATTAAGATTTTAAACAAATATGTGTATGTGTAATAGGATACACACATGTATATGAAAGTGTAGTATTTTATGTGTATTTAATTCCCAAAACTACAAACATAACCTTTTAACTCATATACTATAGAGAAAGAATATTAAAACAGAAGAGAGTACTCTTTAGAATTCTCCATTCATCTTCCATTCCTTGCCAGAAATTTGATAATGATCTTGATAATAGAATTATTTGAGTATATATGGATTTTTATTTATTACTGCTTAGTATGATTCTTGAAGTATAGACCCTGGGCCAGCAGTATCACCTGGGAACCTGTTAGAAATACAAATCTTGAGCCCCACCTGAGGTAGACTGAATGAGTAATTCTAGGGGTGAGCCCATAGTCAGTATTTTCAGAAGCTTTTTATGTGGTTCTTATATACACTAAGGTTTGAAGACACTGCCTTAGTAGTAAATAAACTTTAATGTGCTTAAGAATTATTGTAAAGGGCTATGGACCCAAAACCACATATGCCATAACATTATAGATAACTTAAGAGATTGTAAAAGGCACTTTGACCATACTAAAATTTTGCCTTACTCCCTTGACTTAGAACCCACCTCCAGATGTAAGATGTGACTCCACTGTACTCTGTCTGCCACACACTGTTTGAGTGTACTTTCCAAATCTGCTGCTATTTGGATTTTCCTGGGTGATTGCAGCTCCACATGAAATTTCTCTAAGAAATGCCAGTGACTGAGAAAATGGAAATAAACTCTTTAAAAAATCAAGATCTGAAAATGTATTTCTTTGCTTGCATAAGCTGTTCTAAATGCTTTGTATTTAAAAAAAAAATAAAAAAAGAGGCTGTTCCACAGCCTTTTGAAACCACTTTATTTCAGACAAGGAAGATCCAATAAGCAAGTCAGAGATTGTTGTACAATTCCCCTGCAGTGACCGATTCAAGCCATCTTACGTCCATAGGTAACTTGAAGGCCTGCTATGAATCTTCAGGAAAACTCAGGTTTAAAGATCTGCTTTGCCTACCTTTGATACCAATCCTGATCATGACATTTTCTTGCAGAAACCTAAATTTAAATGTAGTTAATTTCATGTAGGCACTGTTGATTCATATAACTGAGCAAACCTCATGTGTACATATTTCTCTGTGGTTTGAGAATCAACCCTTCCCACTCACAAGTTTATTTCTGTTTCTGAACAGTTTTGGTTTGACTCCCAACTATATTGTTTTTGTGGAGACACCAGTCAAAATTAACCTGTTCAAGTTCCTTTCTTCATGGAGTCTTTGGGGAGCCAACTACATGGATTGTTTTGAGTCCAATGAAACCATGGGGGTAAGTCTACATTTATTCGTCAGCTTTATGGTTCTGAAGAATATGTCTTTCATAATGCACACTTTTTTTTCTTTTTAAATGCATCAAAATATTCTCTTCACTTTTCAAGGTTTGGCTTCATATTGCTGACAGAAAAAGAAAAAAGTATATCAATAATAAATACAGGACATCTCCTTTTAACCTCTTCCATCACATCAATACCTATGAAGACAGTGAGTTTCTGATTGTGGATCTCTGTTGCTGGAAAGGGTAAGAAAGGACATTGGATAAATGTTACATCTCTAGTTGTTCCTGGAAATTAGGGGTTTTTTTGGAGATGCCGCTCTCAATATTTAATCTGAATAAAATCTAAAAAAGCAAGAAGAATGCTTAAGTCACAAAATATGATTGAAAAGGCTGTAGGGAGTTTAGATAATCAGAAACACTAACTGAACCTCAAAACTATGGTTAATGATTGAAAACTGATCAGGTCCGTGAACCAGACCCGAAAATAAAAGATTCTGTGACTTGATGAGTAAACTTAAGCTTAATTTCACTCAAACTTAACAAGATCCTTTGGGGAGCCTAGAACTCCACCTAGTCTGGGTTTGGGAAAAAGAGATATGCTTTCTTCAAAACAGCAGGTCAGGGCTTCCCTGGTGGCGCAGTGGTTGAGAATCCGCCTGCCAATGCAGGGAACACGGGTTCGAGCCTTAGTCTGGGAAGATCCCACATGCCGCGGAGCAACTAGGCCCGTGAGCCACAGCTACTGAGCCTGCGTGTCTAGAGCCTGTGCTCCGCAAAAAGAGAGGCCGTGATAGTGAGAGGCCCGCACACCGCAATGAAGAGTGGCCCCCGCTCGCCGCAACTGGAGAAAGCCCTCGCACAGAAACGAAGACCCAACACAGCCAAAAATAAATAAGTTAAAAAACAAAAAACAAAAAAAACCCAGCAGGTCACTAAAAAAGACAGTAGCCCCTGAAGACACAGACAGAATGGTGATAGAGAAATAGAGCAGAAAGTTTCAAAGGCTGTTGTTAATGTAAACATATCCATGAGCAGGATTCTTTTCTCCACCCAGAGTGGGCAGGAGAAATGGCTCCAGTATTCCTGAGTCTTTAGCAGGTTCTGGGTTGGGGTCTGAAGAATAGGTAGGCACTTGTGCTTTTAAAAGGCATGAAGCATGTCTCTAAATTATTTGTAATTGGCTGTCCTCATGTTTGACTTCTTATTTTTGCAGATTTGAATTTGTTTATAATTACTTATATTTAGCCAATTTACGTGAGAACTGGGAAGAGGTGAAAAGAAATGCCAGAAAGGCTCCCCAGCCTGAAGTTAGGAGATACGTACTTCCTTTGAATACTGACAAGGTAACCACCCTCTACATAGATTTCAGATATAACCAGAATGTTTCATCTCGCTCAGCATTTTTTCTCCTGCTGTGTGTTTATACATAAAGTCTTGAAATTTCAGAGCTGGAAGGAACTTTAAAAATTAACTAATTCCACTTCCCTCATTTTATAAACAAGGAAACTGAAGCTCAGAAGAGTCACATGACTTAGCAAAATCCAACTGTGGCGGAGTCAAAACGAAAACCAGGTTTTGACTCTACACCTGTTGTTCTTCTATTTACGAAATCCTTTAGAACTGATTGCAATCCAACTGGTTAGAACATAAGCAAAAACAGTGGAATAAGTGGGCAAAAAAACTTAAAAAAAAAAGTAGGTTGGCAGTCTTTGAAGGCTTTCAGGCCAAAAGGTTTGTGCTTTATTTGACAGGTGATGGGGAGATAGTCAAGGTTTTGAACAGAAGAAAGCCATGTTCAGAGCTGGTGGACTGGGTATCAAGCGTACTGACTACTCTAGTTGTCCCTGCTACTAAACGTCCGGCTTCCCTGAGCAAGTCACTCAGTGAGCAAGCTCCCCTACAGTTCGGTTGCCTGCTCAGAAACCTAAATAAATTGGACTAGATAATAACTAAGGTTATTTGCAGCTTTGATTTTCTAAAATAAGGCTGTGTTGTGTGTAAGTAGTATTGGAAGTGAAGAAAGGATGATGATAGGGACCTGGGATTGGAGACAATGAAAATCACTCAGGTGATAGAAAAATGTAGTGGTAGTAGGAACAGACAAACAGACAAAAGTGAGAGTTCCTACAGGTAGAATTAAAAGGATCTTACATTTGATTGGATGGTAGAATGAATTAAGTCTTAGACATGCAAAAGACCATAGAGATCCTTTAAGCCTATGTGTCTGGAGTGTTGATACCTTTGGAAATAGGAAATGTAATAGGCAGAGCAGGTTTGGAGATAAACGTGAATTGTAGAACTATGAGGAAGGGGGGAGAATGAGTAAAAGGGCTGACTTCAAGACAGACCCAGGTTGACCAGGGCTTCCAGCTTTCTAGCTGTGTGATTTGCAGCAAGACATTTAACCTTTTTAAATCCCTTTTTCTTTATCTGTATCCACCATACAGGATTTTTGTGATCAATAAACGAGGTGACATATGTCAATCACTGAATATAGTCCCTCACACAAAGAAAGTGTTAAATAATATTCATTATAATCATCATCAACAACAAAATCAGCATCAACAACATTTTCGTGAAGACGTCTTGTAGGCTTTCATATGGAAGTGCAGGTCCTTGAGACACAAAGTAGGGTCAGAAGAAAAGAGCTGATAGTTATTGGTATTGAAATGATGATCAAATATATGAAGATAGATAAGATTGCTAGCAGGAAAACTTCATACTTTAGAGTAAGTGTTTTAAAAGAAACATACAAATTTGTTTATTTTAAAAATGAGGAACTTGATAGCCATAAAATGCTGAAAGAAAAGAAAAGATGGCCAAGCACAAAAGTTGGGGAAACACCCATGTGCAGAAAGTGGTAAGAAAAGAGGAGTCAGAAAAAGAAAGAGAAAAAAGTCACCAAACGTCCCTAGTTACAGCTAAGAGAGGATAATGCCACATGATAAGGTAAGAGAAGGTTTTCACTGGTGCCCACTGCTATATATAGACAAGTTGAAAAGACTGAAGATGAAGAGCCAAAAACCAGATTTAGTGATCTCCATGGGAGTAGGGAGCAAGGCAGAAATCAGGTTTCAAGGCAATAAAGGTGAGCAATTGATGAGAATGTGGGAGCAATCACTATAGCCTGCACTTTTAAAAGTTTAGCAATGAAGAGAAAAATAAGTCATAAATTAGGGAAATAGATAAACAGATTGAAGGAAGGAGAGGAAAGAGTATGAGTGAAGTTTCCAGTTTAGTGATTAAGATAACAGTGATATCTTTAAAATATACCTTTATTATTTTTGAATAGGCAGTGAATTTAAATGGTCAAAAAATCAAAATGATCTAAAAAGGTACACACTGGAAGTGTCACTCCAACCTCTATCTGCCTCCATTCCATACCATTCCCCTTCACTTCTGTGTGTAACTTTTAATGTCTTTCCTTTTCCTTTGTTTATGCAAATATAAGAAAATATAAATATATATAATTATTATTTCCCATTTTTACACAAAAAGTAACTTTCTATATCCACATTTTTGTTCCTTGCTTCTTTTCATTTTAAAATATATATTGAAGATTTGCTTTCTTCAACTGCATGGTATTCTTTTTTGTGAACATACCCAAGTCCCTCACTGCTGGGCAACAGAGTTGTTTCCATTCTTTGGCTGTTACAGATAATGTCACAAGGAATAACTTCGTGTGTATGTTATTTTATATATGTGCAGATACAGCAATAGGATAGACTCTCAGAAGTGAAATTGCTGGGTCAGGGGATAAATGCATCTGTTAAAAAAATATTGAGGGGGAGGAGTGAAAATAAGGAGCTAGTTTGGAAAGCAAAGATAATGTTACAGATCTCTTACATTAAAAACCCTAATTTAATGGTGGAAAAAATAAGATACGACAGAGTAAAATCATTAAAGTTACAGTCGCATAAGTAATATGTTCGACATCAACATTTGAACTTACTGTATACATGTATAAATATGTATGTATGCACACATGCCGCTCTCTCCTTCCCAAAATCACCATGAAGTGCCTCGAGGCCCCACTTCACAGAATCTCACAAGACCCATCCTCACCTCCCATCTCTTCCCAATCCTGAAAATCTTTCACTATTTCCTTTTAGTTCATTGTACATACCAGAAAAATTCCATCTATCCTCTGCTCAGAAGGTTCCTTCCACCTTCTTCTTTTACCAAAAAATCTGACATTCCCTCTAGGACACTGGTCTCTTCAGCAGCAATTTCCAGGGGTAGCAGTTTCTCCTCTTACAGCGCTTGTACCACCGGGCCTGGGGTTGTGATACACTTATTCCACTTCACTGCTTCCAGACCATTGCTCCTTCCACCCACCCTTAAAATCTTCCAATTTCAAATCTCACTTCAGCTAAGTATATAGCCAAGTGGTATGTCTACATTTACATATATACACCCCTTATTATTATTCTCACTGATTAACCACCACTCCTTCTCCCTTCTGGCTCAGTGTCACACTACCCTGATCTACTCCTGACTCTCAGTTATTTCAATATACACATCATAGGTGACTCTTCCAACAACTGGCCTCTCAGTTCCATGATGTCCTCCACTGATTCTGTCTTCCATTCTATCTCAGCCACTCACTCCCCACAGTCATGCAACTGACCTTGCCATTACCTTTGACTGTGCTTCTACCATAACCTTGGTTTCATGCATGACACATTCTGACTACCACCTCTTATCTTTTAAGATTACTTGCCCTATTGCAGTTCCCACCAGGAACCTCCAGTCTATTGAACCTATTACCTTCTCACCATCTCTCACTCCCTTGAGGACTTACCTTCCATCCTTATTCAATAACAATTTCATGGTCAATCATTGTAATCACCCCCTTGAGTAGATCTTCATTTCTCTTGCCTCTTTCTTAACTTTATAGAATTTATTTGTCAAAATCATAATCCTAGTTAAATTCAACCCTCCACCCACTCCATGCTTGTACCTCTAAGGCTGAAATTAAGTGCTAAAAACACACAATTGTGTTAATTGGCCCATTTTTAAGTACATGACCACAAACCTTACTGCTACATTTCCCAACTTCACTTTCCTAGTTAAATATTTCACATCAACCTTCTAACACCTCCCACCTCCACACTCATACTCAACTGATGGCTCTGGTTCCTATTTTACTGAAACAAATGAAAGAGATCAGAAAAGAACGTAGACTCCTGCCACCACATCTACCCACCCACCAGCATCTGTACTCATACTGAATTATCCATCATCCTATTCAGAACTACTCTTTCCCATCCTTCTTCACCCTCTCCAGGACAACACTCTACAATTCTCCCCCTCTCTCATATATCTCACACTCCTCCCGTTTTCATTAAATCATGCATATCATGCTGTTATTTTGCCCTCTTACAAAATCCTTCTCTTAACTCTTCTTGCCCCCACCACCTATCCCCTCATTCCTCTCTTGAAGACCCCTTTATGTTGGAGGGCACCAGAACTCAGCCCTTTGTTCTATCTTCTATCTGTACACTCACTCCCTTTGTAAAGACTCATGCTTTAAAGCAGCCTAGAATTTCATCTCCAACTTTCCTTTTAACTCAAGGTTCTTACATGCTACTGCCAATGCCATGTCTTTATTTTGATGTCCAATAAACACTTCAAGTTTAATAGACAAAACCTAAACTTCTCCTCTTCCCCTACCAAAAATTACCTTCAGTAATCCCCATCTTTGTTGTGACAACTCCAACTTTTAATTATTCAGGCCAAAAACCTTGGAGCCCTTCTTGACTCCTTTCTCAGTTTCATGCCTCTTCCCCACCCCATATCTTATCTATCAGGAAATCCTCTTGGCTCTACCTTACACTCCTCACTGACTTCAATGCTACTAGCCTAGTCTGAACCATTGTTTTCTTTTGACTGGACTACTACAAGACAAACTGGTTTCCCTGATTTCACTCTTGAATCTCCCCTACTCTTTTATTTTTTTTTTTAACTTACATGTATTTAATTAATTTATTTATTTTTGTATCTCTCACATATATATATATATATATTTTATACAGCAGGTTCTTATCAGTCATCCATTTCATACACATCAGTGTATACATGTCAATCCCAATCGCCCAATTCATCACACCACCACCCCCACCCCCCACTGCTTTGGTGGTTTGGTGGTTTGCTGCTTGGTGTCCATACGTTTGTTCTCTACATCTGTGTCTCAATTTCTGCCCTGCAAACTGATTCATCTGTACCATTTTCTAGGTTCCACATATATGCATTAATATACGATGTTTGTTTCTCTCTTTCTGACTTACTTCATTCTGTATGACAGTCTCTAGATCCATCCACGTCTCTACAAATGACCCAGTTTCGTTCCTTTTTATGGCTAACACTCTATTGTATATATGTACCACATCTTCTTTATCTATTTGTCTGTCGATGGGCATTTAGGTTGCTTCCATGACCTGGCTATTGTAAATAGTGCTGCAATGAACATTCGGGTGCATGTGTCTTTCTGAATTACGGTTTTCTCTGGGTATATGCCCAGTAGTGGGATTGCTGGGTCATATGGTAATTCTATTTTTAGTTTTTTAAGGAACCTCCATACTGTTCTCCAAAGTAGCTGTATCAATTTACATTCCTACCAACAGTACAAGAGGGTTCCCTTTTCTCCACACCCTCTCCAGCATTTGTTGTTTGTAGATTTTCTGATGATGCCCATTCTAACTGGTGTGGGGTGATACCTCATTGTAGTTTTGATTTGCATTTCTCTAATAATTAGTGATGTTGAGCAGCTTTTCATGTGCTTCTTGGCCATCTGTATGTCTTCTTTGGAGAAATGTCTATTTAGGTCTTCTGCCCATTTTTGGATTGGGTTTTTTGTTTTTTTAATATTGAGCTGCAAAAGTGATCTCGACAGAGCAGTCAGGGTGATTCTTTTAAAAATAAATCAGAGCCTGCCACTGCTCTGCTCAGAACCCTCCAATGACTTCCCATCTCTCACTCACAGAAAAAGACCAAGACCTCACAACGACCTATCAGTCTGTACCCCTTCACTCTCCTCTCCTGCTCTTCTCCCCCGAGCTCAGTCAGTGCAGCCACACTGGTCTCTTTAATGTTCTTTAAGGACCTTTGGCGTACTCCTACCTCAGGCCTTTGTAGTTTGTTCTCTCTGCTCAAATGCTCTTCCCCAGATATCTGCATTGCTAGCTTCCTTCATCTACAAGTTTTATCCCAAATGTCACCTTTTCAATGAGGCCCACCCTGACCACCTACTAAAATTACAACTCACCTACTCTGCACACTTCTGATCCCCCTTACTCTGCTCTATTTTTTCTCCTCACATTCATGATGTACTAAACACTTTATCTATTAATTATATTTATATTGTTTATGTTCCCAAATTAGAATGTAAACTTCATGATGATAGGGACTCTGTTCTCTGAAATATCCCAAATGGCTAGAATAGAGTCTAACACAAAACATGTATTTAAGTATTTGATGCAGGTATTACTAAATGAATATGTTCTTTGAAAGAGCTCATGATATTCATTCCTTTCATAAAATAATCTGAAAAATCACATGGGAGCAATGTAGGTGACAAGAGATCTTAGAAAACATCTGGTCAGTAGTTTTTCAATTTGTTTTCTTTTTTGACAACATACGAGTATGATTTTGTTTTCAAATAAAATAAAAATATAGCCTAACTATAAAGGAGACAAACACTGTATGGATACCTAGAGGTTGAAGTCTTTGTTGTTCTTCAGAAGAATACTTCTTTTTCCAGAGCCCATCCTCAGAGCTGTAAATTTTCTTCGAGGTCAGTCTCATTTCACTGATGAGAAGACTGAGGGCCTATGAAGTTGTGTGACTTTCCCAGTGACACACAGCCAGTGACTGACGTGGGCACAGACAGCTTTCCCAGTCATGTTCCTGGGCTCCCCTTTCTAGAGTTTTCTGCACTGCCTCTCCCTACATGTTGACTTAAGAAATGAAGAACTCAGGAGACAAAACTTGGGAAGACTATATTTATGGCTGCTTGATTTTTCTTTCCTGCTCACTGAGGTTTCTGTTATCCTCTTTCTTAGGCTGACACAGGCAAGAATTTAGTCACACTCCCCAACACAACTGCCACTGCAATTCTGTGCAGTGACGAGACCATCTGGCTGGAACCTGAAGTTCTCTTTTCAGGGCCTCGCCAAGGTGAGATGATTTAGGAAAAAACCTCACATGACAGAGAACAAAATGTTCCATTCAAAGAGATTAACGAGTTTTCCTAAGCACGTGCTCTATTTTGCAGCATTTGAATTTCCTCAAATCAACTACCAGAAGTATGGTGGGAAACCTTACACATACGCATATGGACTTGGCTTGAATCACTTTGTTCCAGACAGGGTAATTAATCCATCTTCCTAATATTCGAACAGTACTTTGAGTCACATGCTAGTCAAGTAGAGCATATTGACTTGATTGACTGACTGATTGACTTTTCTTTCTTACAAGCAGCTCTGTAAGCTGAACGTCAAAACTAAAGAAACTTGGGTATGGCAAGAGCCTGATTCATACCCCTCAGAACCCATCTTTGTTTCTCACCCAGATGCCTTGGAGGAAGATGACGGTAATAAAAGTAATAGATGTGTCTGAACACTCTCTTTTCATTGCAGTTCATATAGTTAGTTAATTAGGAGAGGAGTTATGTTGATTATTCCCTAATGTTCAGAAATAATCCTTTATACTATTGAATGGGACAGCACTAAAGAATTTAAACTTATTTGAAAATAAGTTTTATCTTATGGTCAGGTTTCATTTGGTACTGTTGGAAAAATGCTAAAGCACCATCTGGCATCACAATGGAACATCAATGTCTGCTCTAGATGAAGGAGAGGAGGAAGAAGGAGCAGCATGCGGCCTGGGTTTTTGCCTTTCCTGACCTAGATACATTTCTGAAAAGGGATAGAGTTCTAAGGAGGGAAATTGAGTATTCTAACAGATCCAAGAGAATGAGGATGAGGCTTTGTGCTTCTAGTTTTGGTTTTTCCTTTTAGTAAGCTGGGGCTAGAAGGGGATCCAGAGCAACAGCCTATAAAACAGCAACTCAGTTACAAAGCGTCAGTCTTAGTTAACTATTGATTATCCGGGACAAGGAGGTAGGTTATCCTCTCTGGGATTAAAATATGGAAAACCACAGAGAAATGAATAAAATAAGGAATTGTAGAGCCGTTTTACGCTAAGTGATTTTACATATACAGCCTTTCCAGTCAAAACCGCAAAAAGTTTGTTCTTATTTTGTTTGAAGGAAGTAAGCTTCCAGCTAGGTCTTGGAAATTATAGAAATAATATACCTTACTGTTTTCAAAGTCTTTTTTTTTTTGGCCACACCGCTCAGCTTGCGGGATCCTAGTTACCCGACCAGGGATTGAACCCGCTTCCTCAGCAGTGAAAGCACGGAGTCCTAACAACTGAACCACCAGGGAATTCCCAGAGTCTTTTAATATACATTTTTCACTTGATTGTCACAACATTCTTTTTTTGCCACAGGTAGAACAGGTGTTAAATCGTATGACACATACAATATCTGTATCGTATGATACAGATAAAAACACAGAAACATTCTGTGTTCATTCATTCATGTTCAAAACATTCATTAAATAAGAATTTAATGAATACTTACTATCATTGTAAGTAATCATTGTAGTAGGCTATTGGGATACAACAGTGGGCAAGACAGATAGGGTCACTCCCTTCTTAGAGCTTATAGTCCAGGGGACATGAAAAATTTAAAATCCCTTTCAGGGTTGCCACATAGCCAGGTAGTAGAAGACTCAGAACAAGATATCAAGTCATCTGGTTTTCTTTATTTGTCAATGTAATGCTTCCTTGCTTCCTGTATTATTTCAGTGACACTTAATCTAATGCTGTGGGCTTTTTTTTTTTTTTAATTCAACATTGCCTTATTAACTTCTGATTAACAGGTGTAGTTCTGAGTGTGGTGGTGAGCCCTGGGGCAGGTCAAAAGCCCGCTTATCTCCTAATTCTGAATGCCAAGGACTTGAGTGAAGTTGCCAGGGCTGAAGTGGAGATTAACATCCCTGTCACCTTTCATGGACTGTTCAAAAAATCCTGAGCACATTCTAGCCTAATATGTTTCTGGAGACAAAACCCAGAAAAACATAGTCAGGTCTGCAGTCAGATTCTGTTCAGTTTTAGCCTGCTGTACATGAGTTTTAACTTGCAGATGCACACAATTTTGCAATGTTTTACAGAACGCACAGAGTTGAGTAAGCAATTCCTTTTAAAAAAAGTGCATATTTAGGTAATCATACTTTCCCTGTGAGACAGACACATCATAACTAAAAACTCTTTATATATTTATAATCAAAGAACAAATGAATGTGGATTTATTAAACTTTTATTCCTATTATAAAAGTGTATTTTAGGTACCTATCTGCTCCAATTATTTTTTAACACTTAAAAGCCAGTCCTCTACACCTGATTTGTATGTGGCTTTGCCAAGTCAAAACAGTATCTTGCAAAAAGGCTTAATTATTAAATGTCAAACCAAACTTTTTCTCAAACCAGGGACTATCATCTAAGACAATCAGTGTAATTGTATGCATATATATGTAATTGTTCAAAGATTCTCAAGTTTTATAAACTTTAACATTTCCATTTAATATACTTAATATACTAAATAGCAATTACTACTATTTCTGATTTTATAATGAGGAAACCTATCTCTAATCCACTGAGGGCTCTCAACCAAATAATTTCTCAGAGATTATCTATTAAAAGCTTACATAACATCCAAGCAATTACATATAGTAGTGACTGTAATTTTTTTGAAAAACAGAGCATAAAATACTTACAAATATAATTTCTATTTAAAATCAGAGTATGGGGTAATAATGTGTGTGTGTGGGGGGGGGGTTATACTTTGTTGCCTCGTCTGCTTAATTATATTTAAGCACTGTGCAATCACCTGAAAGTGAAAAAAGAGAAATATTGTCATTATCTTTCCAATATTAATATATTTTAAGCACTTTTGTTTTTAAAATTATTCTCTTCTGAGCTACATATTGCAAATAATGAAGATTGACAAAAATGTTTATTCTATATCTTAATCCTGACATCTATTTTATGCTCAAAAGTATTACATATCATTGTATTTAAGATGATCAGCATTGTGTTTGACTAAGTAAAAACAGCTTGAAGGAACAGACTGACTAGTGTACTTGATGCATCCATTTGATTTCTTTATTTAGATGAAATGCAAACTCGTTTTTTAAAATTATAAATACTCATTAAAGCATACTTTTCAAAGAAAATCTAAAATTACAAGAAAGTGGAAATTATAAAGTAAAATCACACACAGCTCATCTAAGCTCAACTACTGGTCTTTTCCATCATTTTTCCCCCTGTGGATTTTTAATGTAATCATTATTTCTTTGTGGATAATTCCTAGGTAGAGCTAGATATCTCAAAAAAGAAAAAGAAAAATGCCAGAAAATAATGTGGAATATGTGACTATAGATAAACATCAGTCTGTTGTTTTTGTCTCTAGACATGGCGCATGAACATAGTTCCACAAAGAAGGCTATTTATCCATTTCTTTTAAAAATGAAGAAAATAAATTACTGAATAATTACTAAGTTTTATACTTATTTAAGTCTTTAAATTTTAAAGAATTCCCAAAACCGTCACTTCCTACACTTGCCAATCAGTCCCTGCCTCCTTCCCATTCCTTTTCCGTAAGCAAGTCTGGCAATTTGGTGTGCCCACTTCTCCTGTTGCAGGATCCTATTTTGAGCCCTGTGCTCTGTGGAGATCACCACAGTGTTAAGAAGGGAGAGAGGCACATCTGACTAAAACATTCTGACAATACCATTTCACCAAAATTGGAATTGTCTATATAATCATTGCTAATATTATACCAAGAAGGCTTAGGAGCTGTTTTCAATTGCAAAGATGGAATATGAGCTTTAAAAACTTACATTAGAATAAGGGAGATTTAAGTCAGGCAAGAAGGATTAACTTGGAAATTCAGATTGAAAAAATTAAGTAACCTGGTTTCTAAGAAGCAGAGGTATTCATCTAGGGGAATCTAGAGAATCATGTCCCATCCATAAACAAATAAATCTGTTTTAAGGGAAAAATTCAATTGAATTAAGATAAATAAACCTGTTAATAAGTAGTTATTTTTAAAATAAGTTGTTTGAAGTCAACTTTTTTCCATTTGGGGCACCTTACATTTGTCATAGCCAAGGAGAAAGGATAATAACATCTTTGACAATATCAAAAAGTAATTAGTGGGCTTCCCTGGTGGCGCAGTGGTTGAGAGTCTGCCTGCCGGTACAGGGGACACGGGTTCGAGCCCTGGTCTGGGAAGATCCCACATGCCACGGAGCGACTAGGCCCGTGAGCCACAATTACTGAGCCTGCGCATCTGGAGTTTGTGCTCCGCAACAAGAGAGGCCGCGATAATAAGAGGCCCGCGCACCGCAATGAAGAGTGGCCCCCACTTGCCGCAACTAGAGAAAGCCCTCGCACAGAAACGGGGATCCAACACAGCCATAAATAAATAAATAAATAAATAAAATTTTAAAAAAAAATTATCTTTAAAAAAAAAAAAAAGTAATTAGTAACTGATAACTGCCTCAGGGCAGATAATCTAGAGTTCCTATACTACATGCTAAACCAGAAAAGATCAACAGACAGCAAAGCCAGCCTACCTTCCGACTAGGATTAAGAGAAAAATATCCCCTAAAGGATCCCCTAGGGAATGCCAAATCTGGTACAATTCAGTCTCAGTGGAAAAACAATCTCTGAAAGACAGGAGAAAAGGAAACTTTACTCATGGAGTGCCTTTTACTTTTACAGAAAAGTGGAAATTACCCCTAATACTATACCCACCATGATACTATCTTCACCATTTCAAAGATGAGGAAAGGGAGGACCAGTTACTTTTCTAATAGTAGCAAAACTTAAACTGAAATCTAAACCTATCATTTCTTCCACTAAAAATTTTGTTTCTGATACTTTCTAAAATATTTCTACTAATTTAAAATTTATTTCAAATACAACCACTATCATACTACTTAGTCATCAAGTCTGGATACAAATAAAATCTTTGACTGTTCAATAATTCCCACTATTGATTAGTGGGCCAAATGCTTCTTGAATAATAGTAACCAAGTAACAAGTATATATTATGCCAGGGATTCCACTAATTAGTCTTTATGTATAGATTTGATAATTCTATTTTGCAGATGAGGAAAGTGAAGCTCAATAAAGTTAAATAACTTGGCCAACTTTCCACACAGGATGAAAATCTGATTCCAAACATCATCTGTATCTGTTGGGCACTGTGAACTACTACCTTGAGGTAGTTCACAATTTCAACATTAGATCACTACATTCCTTTTGATGACATTTTAAAAAACTAGTCTTCCATTGGTTACTGTGAAAATATAAGTACCATGCAAAAATTAATGTGGAACACAAAATAATAATGACTGTGTCCAATCTGATTCCAAACTTTGAGAAGTTCTGCCATGTCCAAAAGGTACTAGGCTATTAGAACAAATGTATATATTATGTTACTTGGACTTAACTATGTAATAAGCAGAGGTGTTATATATTTCTTTTAGAGTGCCATAAAAAAGTTACTCAGACATTAAAGGCTTTGTGAAGCTAGAATGTTAGAGAATCTCTGTTCAAGACTCTGGTTTTTAACTTAGTAGGTAAATCTTTAACCTCATAGGACCTAGTCTACAGGGTTGACTTAAATAAGTTCATAAATTCATCCTCAAAACAAGTCATTTTATATCAGTTCCAACATTAAATTTACATCAAAGAGCTTTACTTATCTAAGAAAAAGAAGAAAGATGAAACAATCATATCCAATATTTCTATGATTAGTCTGTTTGTGGACATTTCTTGTTCTAATATGTTCATAATATTATACTAGATGGATGATAAAATAAGTTTAAGAAGCTACCAACAAAAATCTCAAAACTTGCTGTTTCTCAAGTTTCTTTAACTTGGATTCATCCATATACATATCTTCATCTCCTTCCAGAAGGGGAGCAAAGGGGTATCTATCTCCCATTTACAAGAGCAACCCTTGCATTGGGACATAGGACTAAGAATTCAGGATCAAAGAATCTACCACACTAAAAGAAGAAACATTGCTAAGTGTTAGGGAATTATGTGAATAGTGCATTTGTATTAATGATCAACTAATCCAAGAAGCAATACATTATTGCTGAAGCTATTATAAAGAGAGTTGAATAAGTACTTAAAAACCTAGATGTGAAGGCTAAGCTGATGTGAAATGTAGAAGAGACTCAAATATTCTTCATAACCATGACTGGTTATGAGTTATTATTTCAGTGGCATAATGATTTGGGGGAGATATTAAGTACCTAACATAGTGCCTAAGACATAGTAGCTACTTAACAAAGGGTAGTTAATATTTTTAATTTGGGGTTTCAACAAACTTAACAGCTTTCTTTGCTACATGATTTTTCTTTAATATTTAAAGTATTTTATGGGACTTCCCTGGTGGCGCAGTGGTTAAGTCCGCCTGCCAATGCAGGGGACACAGGTTCGAGCCCTGGTCCTGGAATATCCCACATGCCACAGAGCAACTAAGCCCGTGTGCCACAACTACTGAGCCTGTGTGCCACAACTACTGAAGCCTGCGATCCTAGAGCCCATGCTCCACAACAAGAGAAGCCACCGCAATGAGAAGCCCACGCACCGCAACGAAGAGTAGCCCCCGCTTGCCACAACTAGAGAAAGCCCGCGTGCAGCAATGAAGACCCAACACAAACAAAAATTAATTAATTAATTAATCAATTTTTTAAAAAATAAAGTATTTTATGATATCCTACATGGGAGAGAGTATAAAACATTCTCAACCTTATACAAGGATAGAACCATTTTTATTGACACATATCATGAGACGTATGTTCCAAAAAACAAGCTAGAATGCTGATAAACATCCAGTGCTTTTAAATTAAGATGTTAAGTGTAATCACCAGGGCAACCACTAATAAGGTAACTTAAAAAATGTACTAAATATTAAAATATACTCTAGAAATATTTAACAAAAAAGAACACAAGAGTGGAGGAAGAAGGAACAAAAAAGACAAAAGATACAGAAAGCAAATGGCAAAATGTCAGACAAAAATCATATCTTATCAGCAATTACATTAAATATAAATGGATTAAGCATGCCAATCATAAGGCAGGGATTGGCAGGATGTATTTTTTTTTAATGATCTAATTATATGTTATCTACAAGCAACACATTTTAGATTCAAAGGCATAAATAGGTTAAAAAAAAAAGGGATGGACAAAGATATACTATGCAAAAAGTAACCAAAAGAGAACTGAAATGGCTATACTAATATCAGAAGAAATAGACTTTAAGACAAAAATTGTTACTAGAGATAAAGACATTTTATAATGATAAAAGGGGTAAATTTATAACACATAAGGGAATTCTATGAACAACTCTATGCCAATAAACTAGGCAACCTAGATGGAATAGACAAATTTCTAGAAAGACAATAGCAACAAAAATTGACTCAAAAACAAATAGAAAATCTGAATATACCAATAAGAAGTAAAGAGATTGAATTAGTAATTTTAAAACTTCCCCAAAGAAATATCCAGGCCCACACTGCTTCACTCATGAATTGTACCAAACATTTAAAGAAGAATTAATACCAATTATTTGCAGACTTTTTCCAAAAGTGGACATAGAGGAAATACTTCCCAACTCATTCTATGAGGCCAAATTTACCCTGATAACAATATCAGATAAACAAATCACAAGAAAAGAAAACCACAGACCAATATCACTTATGAATTTACATGAAAAATCCTCAATAAAATACTAACAAACCAAATTCAACAATACATAAACAGGACTCTACACCATGACCAAGTGGGATTTCTCCTAGGAATTCAAGAATTAGCTTAATATCCAAAAATTCATATAATGCACCATATTAATGGAACAGCAGACAAAGCCACATGATCATCTCAATAGATGCAGACAAAGCGTTTTGAAAACATTCAACAATCGTTCATTTTAAAAAATGAAGAAAAAAATCACAAATAGAAGGGAACTTCTTCATCCTGATAAAGAATATGAAAAACCCACAGTTAACATTATATTTTATGATGAAAGATTGAATTTTCTCCCCAAGATTAGGAACAGGATGTCTGCTCTCCCCACTACTATTCAACAGTGTACTGGAGGTTCTAGCCACAGCAATTAGGCAAAGAAAAGAAATAGAGTGTATACAATTGGAAAAGAAGGAAAACTATTTACAGATGACATGATTTGTATGTAAAAAATTCTAAGGAATTCACTTAAAAAAACCTATTAGAACTAATAAACAAGTTCAGCAAAGTTGCAGGATACAAGATCAATATACAAAAATTAGTTGTATTTCTATATACTAGCAATGAACAACCTGAAAATAAAATTAAGATAGCAATTCCATTTACAATAGTATCAAAAAATAAAATATTTAGAAATAAACTTAATAAAATGTTTCAAGGCTTGTACACTGAAACTACAAAACACCATTGAAAGAAATTAAAGAATTCTCAAATAAATGGAAAAAGTCCCATTTTCTTGCATTGGAAGATTTAATATTGTCAAAATGGCATTACTACCCAAAATGACCTACAGATTCAATGCAATTTACATCAAAACTCCAGCTGTCTTTAAGCAGAAGTTGACGAGCTGATCCTAAAATTCCTAAGGACATACAAAGACCAAAAATAGCCAAAATGATCTTAAAGGGAAGAATAAAATCGAAGGATTCATACATTCCCACTTCAAAACCCACTACAAAGCTGTTGTAATTAAGACAGGGTGGTACCACCATAAGGATAGAGACATATATCAAATTAACAGGGTCAAGAGTCCAAAAATTAACCCTCACATTTGGTCAAATGATTTTCAACAAGGGTAGCAAGATAATTCAATAGGGAGAGAATAGTATTTTCAACAAATGATGCTGGGAAAACTGGATATACACATGCCAAAGAATGAAGCTAGACCTCACGTCATATGTAAAAATTACCTCAAAATTGATCACAGAATTACACGTAAGTGCTAAAACTTCAAAACTCCTAGAAGAAATCATAAGGGTAAATCTCCATAACCTTGGTTTAGGCAGTGGTTTCTTAGATGTGATCCCAAAAGCATAAACAACAAAAGAAAAAGGTAGATAAATTAGACTTTACAGATTTTTTTTTTTTTTTTGGCCATGCAGGGAGGCATGCAGGATCTTAGTTCCCCAACCAGGAATCAAACCTGCACCCCCTATAGTCGAAGCGGGGAGTCTTAACCACTGGACTGCCAGGGAAGTCCCCTATGGAAATTTTAAAAATTTGTGCTTCAAAGAACTCCATCAAGAAAGTGAAAAGACAACCTACAGAAAGGGAGAAAACATTTGCAAAAATATATAGCTGATAAGAAACTTGTGTGTCGGGGCTTCCCTGGTGGCGCAGTGGTTAAGAATCTGCCTGCCAATGCAAGGGACACAGGTTCAAGCCCTGGCCCGGAAAGATCCCACATGCCGTGGAGCAACTAAGCCCATGTGCCACAACTACTGAGCCTGAGTTCTAGAGCCCATAAGCCACAACTACTGAGCCCACGTGCCACAGCTACTGAAGCCTGCGCACCTAGAGCCCATATTCTGCAACAAGAGAAGCCATGACAATGAGAAGCCCGCGCACCGCAACAAAGAGTAGCCCCTGCTCACCACAACTAGAGAAAGCCCGTGCACAACAACAAAGACCCAACACAGCCAAAAATTAATTCAATAATTAATTTTTAAAAAGAAACTTGTGTATAATATATACATATATACATTTATATATATTCTAATAATATTCCTAGAAATATTTATTAATAATTGTTATTCACTCGTATTTCAAAGCTCGCTTTGATGAAAGCTTAGTCATTTAAAAATTGTACGTGTCATTGTGTCCGCTTCCCATCATATATTTTATAAAATAGAGAATACATAATACTTGACATCCTTTTAGAATAACAGAATCTTAAAATTGAAAGAACTTGAGAAGTCATCCAGGCCAGCCTTTATCTGGTATAATTCTTTTTCACATTTTAGGGAAGGGATTATCTAATCTCTTTTTCAACCCCCTGGTGACAAGAACCCATTATTTCTGAGACAGTGGGTACACTAATTTACAAATCTATTTGTGAGAAAACTAGTTTTTACTGAGACAAAACCTACTTACATTAGGATTATAAACAATAACTCTGTTACCAAGAGGAACAGCAGGAAAATCTTGCTTTGTTCTAAGAAAGTGGTGCTTGTGAATATTTTTTATGTTAGCCTTTAGATAACAGGTATATTCAAAGTATATAAACCACAATATCACAAACAGTCCAATAGTAAATAGTCACTAAGATATTAAATTTTGTGGCCTTAAAAATTAAATGGTAGAACCATAATGCCTCAAACTAGAAATGTGTTTAAACGTCATGTAAGAGAGATGTGTCAAATGGAGACATTTATTTTTTTCTGACTTCAGGGGAGTTCACTTGCACTAATAAACTTAACATTTAAGAAAAATATTAGTAAATTAACTTTATGGTATAAATAGCTAGAGTTTTACATGAAGTTATAAGTAATCCTTGACAACATAAATGTTGAAGATAAAAGTTACTATAAGACATGTAATGAAAGAGCTTTGGCAAGGGTCTATTGCTATCCATAGGATTGTGAAAGCCTCCTCACCTCTCTCTCTCCAGTGTCCTCAAAATGAGAGGGACTGGACCATATTATCTTTATGGTTCCTTCTAGCTTTGATAATTCTGTATAGGATGCATACATTAGGAGAGCATAGGGGTTATTCTATATTGATTTAGAATTAAATAATATCTTCAGTATTTACTGATAATCAGCTGTATGCCAGGCTCTCTATTCCAAGCACAGTGGTGAAACAAAATAGGCAAATATTCCTGACATCGTGGAGCTCATGTTCTAGTGATTGAGCAGAAAGGCACAATGTAAGTAAGTAAAAATATGTATGTTTGACAGTGGTTAGTGTTAAGGAGAATAAATAAAGTAGGAAGGAGGTATATGAAATATTGGGAAGGGATTAAAACTTTAGATGGGATGGCTAGGCAAAGTCTTAATTAGGTGAAATTTTAGTCATGCCTGAGGAAAGAATCTACAATGGAGTGAACTAATGAAGTATGAAGATGAAAGCAGAGAGGTCTAGGGAAGTGGGAGGTTGGTGAGATCATGTGGACTTTCAGATTGCAAGCCATTGGAGAGTTAAACAGAGGTGTAAGGTGATCTGGTTTACAATTTAACATCATCTTTTGGGTAGCTATTCAGAGACTAGACTGCAGTGGAACAAGCCAGAGATAAGGAGGCTGTTAAGAAGCTACTGCAATAATCCAAGCGAGAAAGGATGGAGGTTTGGACTAAGGAAGTGATGAAGGTGATGAGAAGTGGAATTCTGGATATATTGTGAGGATAGGGCCAACACAATTCGCTGACAGATTTGGTTGAGGGGAAACAGTAAAGAGTCAAAGATAACACCAAAATTTTTGTCCTGAGCACCTGGAAGGATAGAATTACCATTAATGAAAAAGTCAGTATGAGGAGATGGTTTAGTGACAAATATCAGAAACGGTTTTTGAAATGTTAAGTTTGAGATGTCTATAGCAATCCACGTGACATATCAAGTAAGCTGCTGGTTATAAGTTTCTGGAGTTGAGGAGAAGTCAGGTCTGCAGACAAATATTTGAGAGTCATTACCACATATACGGTATTTAAAGCCATGAAATTAAGTAAGATCAACAAGGCAAAGGATAGAGAAAGGGAAATAAAGAGTTTCAAAGACTGAGCTCTGGGGTGCTCCAACATTTAGAAGTCAGGGAGATGAGAAGGGATTAATAATGAAAATTTTAAAAGGGTAGACAGAAATATACAAGAAAAACAGTCAAGGTGGGTGTTATAGAAGCAAAGTGTTTTAAGAACAAGTGGGTGACCATCTGTGTTAAATACTAGGAGAGGTCAAGTTAGAGAAGGATTGAGAATTGACCTCATCTCCTCATTTAACTTAGCAATGTGGAAGTCATTGGCTGACTTTGTTAAGAGTAGTTTCTGCAGATTGGTGGGAAGAGATACTTGACTGGTATAGGTGCAAGAATGAATGAGAGGGAAAACTGGAAATATAAAGCATAGGAAACACCTTCAACAAGTTTTTCCATAAAGGGAAGGAGAGCAGTGAGATGATAGTGGGGGCGACTGGGAGAAATTTGGATCCAAAAAGCTCTTTTTAATTGAAGAAATTATGGCTTATTTATATGCTGTTAAGAATGATCTGGTAGAGAGGGGAACATGATGATTTGGTAGAAACAGTGGGATATTTCTGGGGCAATGTCCTTGAACAGGCAAGAAAAAAATGGAATCTGGGGCACATATACTTTGGATAGGCTGAGGAAGTTTAGTACTTATGCAAAAAACTTATTATAATGAATAGACATGGAATTTAAGCAGAGTGAGACAGGAAGATAAAAAATGATCATTAGGATAGGGTCAGTGGTCATGTCAGGCCAAACTATTTTGGGAGTTAGAGAAAATAGAAGGCAATGGTTGCAAAATAGAGTGTGTGAAATTGAGATTATAGACAGTTTGCAGTAAGGGGTATAACAAGATTAAGAATAGGACATGGGTGGGAATGAGTGACCAAGGAAGTGTAAAGGAGAGGAGTCAAACAACCTATGATACCAGAGCACAGGTACAATCATCTAAATGAATGTTGAAATTCCCAAGAATTATGACAAAAGTGGCATTGAATGGGAAGAGAATGATCCAATAGCTAAATGTTCAACAGATGAAGGGTAACAACCTAGAAAATGCTTAAATAATTACATTAGGAGAAATAATAGATGGTAAAATCCGATAACATGAGATTTAAGCTGGATGTTTTTTATGGAGGAGAAAGAGAGAAACGGCCTGAAATGCCAGGCCCCATGGTATGTTTCCGGGAACATATGTCCTCTTAATACATGATTCTTCTCTTTGTTCCCATATGCCCCATGTACCTTTCTTCTAAGTCACTTACCATAATTGTTTCATAATTAATTGTTACCCACTAGACTCTAAACTCCTTAAGAGTAGAATCCTTGTTTTATTTATATTTGTGTCTCAGTAGCTAGCACTGTGCCTGGTACTTAATAAGGACTTAAATATTCATTGGGCGAGTGAATAAATGAACAAATGAATAAAGACCAAACTGCTATTTGTATCTATGAATGAAAATCTCACATGAAATTTTAAATGTAAGTTTCTTGACCTTAAATATCCATTTGACTATTTCCAAAGACCAAATGTATAATGCGTTTACAAAGTTGTCCACATCAGTCTCTAAACATAGACTCAGTATCCATTTGCTATTCTCTTATCATGAGAGTCGCTAATAATCTGTATTTCAGTATATTTTCATTGTATGAAGGAATCCTAGGTTCCTAAGAAAGTGGTGTTAGACCACTATCAGTAGCATCTAAGAAAATAAAAGGTTAGGGTTTAAAAATCCTAAGAAGCAAAATAACTTTCCCTATAATGCTAGCCCTGTCTCATTGTGGTTATAGCTACAGGCTTCATGGCAGAACTATTGCAGAACTTTTACAGCCACATCTTTCATCTGAACCAAGCAACCATTGTCTAAACAGCCATTGCAATCAGAGACCAAAAAACTCTAGAGCAGGAGGTCTCCATGGGGGTGAAACAACCATAGGGGAATTTTGGAAATATATAAGGCACATTGTGTCATCAGGAAGATGGAAAAAGGAACACACCGATAACATTTTAAGCCAATCCAGAGATGTCAATTTTCCTGTAATCTAGGGGACTACTGATCAAAGAAGAACTCTGTACTCTTTGTAACTTCAAATATCATGCTAGACATTTAGAAGAGTGAAAAATTTGTTCATAATTATTAGAGCCTAGAACATGACTCAATTTTACATTTAAATCTACTATTTTTTCCTTGATTTTAATATACACAGAAATTGCCAGGAATACATGACCATGTGTAAAGAGGGAAAATTATCCTTTATTGGTTTGAGATTTTGATAGTTGACAATTTCATATGATTATGTCACTGATGGCAAAACCACTCTGAGTTGCCAATACAGCAAAGCTGTGTGAGTTTATATTTGAAGCTGTTGCATTTGTGGTGATTCTGCATAAAGGTGCAAGCCTCTAGGCACTCATGTGTTCTAATGGAGTTGTTCCCCTATACTTCCTACCAAAATACATATTATTTTATCAAAATTTGTTTTTTCACACTTTCTCATTCATATATATATATATATATGAATTGTGTGATGTTATTATATAGCTTTAAAATTATGTGTACAATTGGGTTATATCACCTATTTCACTTCAAATTAGTAAAGGTGATGTTACAAAATCTAAGTTATTAAAAAACTGTTCTATAGAAATACTGTTTGAAATCATGAAGGTTAAGAAATTCTGCTGTAGAGCAGCGGTGTCCAATAAAACTTTCTGCAATGATGGAAATGTCCTATATCTGCATTGCTCAATGCTGTTTGCACTAGCTACTTGTGCCTATTGAAATGTGAGTATAAGGAACTGAATTTTTAATTGGCATTTTTTTAAGCAAGGAAACCCAGGGTCAATATCCTTTTGAGGATATTGGGAAGGATAAACAGGGCTCATGACAGGGAAATGTAATGGATATGTTTGGACCAATTCAGAGGGCCCTGTGTAAGGATTTTGGTTTTGATCTGCTAGCATGTGAGAAATCATTGTTGATATGACCATATGAATCAAATTATTAGTATAGTATCAGGCCAAATTCAGCCTACTCTCTTTTTCATTATGGTTGAAGCTATTACTAGAAGATTGATTTTTAACAGAAAAACTGTAGATGAAATTTTATAGTAGAATGTCTTATAGCTATAAATCATCACTGAAAATTCCCATTTCCATAGAATAAAGAAAAACGTTTCCACACAACTGAAGCATGTGTAGGAAATAAATATTGCCTCGGGGATCAAGATTTTCATCACGTATATTTTTTTAAAATACTGGCTTTGTGTTGGATACTTTGAACAGCTAAATAATTTAAATCTCCTACATAGTAGCTACAAATAGCTTTTGTTGGTTATCTGAAGGAATAATATGCTGAAATATGAATGAGAGAAGTCATTAATCACACAAAGTGTCAGTGCACTAGAATTTGGGAGAGCTGTTTCTCCATATGTGGATGATGGGCAAGAAGACTAGGGCAGGTTCTCCTCTAGCGAGTGGTGAAGAGTTAGGTTTGGTGATAGACTTGGGTTTGAATCCTGGCTCTGCCATTTCTGAGCTAGGTCTGGTGCCCCATTGGTAAAAAGGGGTTAATGAAAGCCCCTATTTCACATGTTCACTGTGAGGATGAAACAAGAGGAAGCATGTAAAGTGTTAAGAGCAGTGTCTGAAACTAGAGGAGCACCAAGTAAATGTTGGTTGTCATGGTTAGATGTTTGTAGAGGGGTAGGTTTTGGGGAGGTTTTCTCAGATGTTCTCTCAAGCAGCAAAAAGGGTTTTCGAGTCAGATGGATCTGGACCAGAATCCACATTCTTCCATATATTATCTTTGTGAACTTTGACAGTTTATTTAAAACTTTCATCTATAAAATGGAACAACAAGGGTAAGTACCTTGTTTCCTTCTCTAGAACATAAGTACCTTGAAGGGAAATGCTACATCTTATTCTTCATATCATTCTTGACATACTGCTGTACTTAAGTTCTCAATAAACAGTATTTGTTCACTAACTGATAGAGTGTACTCAGAGCCTCAAAGGACAGGAATACAGGCTCTGCATTCTGAGGAGCCTTGCATGGCACATTTTGGGACACATAGTAGATCCTTAATAAGTAGATCTTTTGAGAGCACGTGGACTGCCTAAACTTTATGTGAGATCTGTCATTCACTTTTTAATTCTGAAAGGGAGAGAATGACTGCTGTATTTATAAAAAGCTTGCTAAGTCATAGTATACTGGTAAGGTAGCTAATGTTCCTGATTTGCTAATTTGCTTATTTGCTTTTTAATGAGTAAACCAAAGTTCAGAAAAAGTAACTTGCCCAAATGTACTCAACTAGTAAGTAGTGGAGGAGACATCAGAACTCAAACCTATCTGACTTCAAAGTCCATCCTTTCCTACCATTCTTCATTGCATCTAAATTAAGGAAAGATAAAAGAATGGCAAAAACACAACCCAGTTTAAAGGGTATTAGAGGAAACTGAAATAGGCTCAAGTTAGTGTCTATATCTACTACTACCTACACATGCGTTCATCCCCCTTCATAGTAAACTAGGCTGCAGAGTGTAAAGGAGTAAGTATCAGAAGCCCTGGGTTCTAGCCCTATTTTGCTTCTCATAAGCTATGTAACCTGAAGCAAAACACTCACGTAAAATGCCCTGAAGTTTGTCCACAAAGTTGCAAGAATTATACCTGCCCTAACAGCCCTCCAAGATTATTCTAAGACAAGTGAGATGACATATATAAACATCTTTGGTAAACTGAGGAGACGGATTCAAGTGTAAGGCACTGATTCAAATAATGTAACTGTTCGTTTTGAGAGTAATTAAATAGACCAATTAGCAGTGAAGTTTTAAAAACATAATAAACAAAACCAAATCACAAAGAAGAAGTCAAGTCACTTTTACTCCTGTTATTGAAAGCAGCTTTTTTGTCATCCACAGAGGTTGCTTGGGAAACCACTGCAAGTGGATTACAAATATGTTGACTGCCAGCTCTGCTCACAACCACCACACACACACACACACACATACACACTTCACATTGCTTCCCCAACACAGACTCGCTTCACAAAATGTTCGTAAGAGTGATCCCAAAGGGGTTTTGGAGTGAGAATCAAAAGCTTGAAGAGAAAAAGGAACAAGGACAAACAGGGCCATACAGTTATGTCAAGTTCACCCTGTTTCCTGTAATCAAAAGGGAAGGTTTGTTTAACTGCACAAACAGTGGCCATGAGGAAACACCATTCCTAAAACACGACAAACAGTAAAAATTCATTCTGCCTCCATAGAACAAAAGGTCCTCCGCTGAAGTATTTGTTGTTTGGAAGCCACCATGGAGATGAAGATTCTTCAGTATGCCCGGATCACTCACCATTTGAAAAGAGCTTTGATTCTCAAAAAACTCTGTGAAGTAGGCAAGGCAAATAAATATTCTTTGTTTACTCAACCCTTTCGCTCAACTAATATTATTGAGCAACCACTATGTTCCAAGTACCGTCTAGACCAGTGAAGGTGGAAATGTTCTATACCATGTTGTCTGATGCTATAATCACTGGCCACATAGGACTGTTGAGCACTTTAAATGTGCCCAGCATTTTTACCCACCCTCCCAAGTTGGGCCCCAACAAGAGTCCAGCCCCGCGTTGTCCGAGCCAAAAGAACGAAACCAGGTTTTGTTCAGAAGCAAAGGAAAGTTTTCTTTGTTGATCAAAGAATGGAGAGGTGAGAGTTGCGCTCTAGAGCACAGGCTCTCCCGCACAGGCCGTGGGCGGGGCTGCTTTATAGGGGTTTCCCGGCAGGGCGGGGGCGGGGTTCTCAAGGGTCTGGCCCTGCTGCGCAGCTCCCGGCACTCGCTGCAGATCTCGGGTGCCGGGCGGCGCGGCGTCTCTGCACACTGCCCGCCGCCGCCAGCTTGGGTGGAGGTGTCCTGCATGGAGACTCGGCACAGACCCCTGAGCGGAGGTGCTGGCTCAGCTGTTTAGTACTAGGAACTCTGGTCTGAAGAGCTGGGGGCTAGGCCTCCGCACATGGCACCCTATAAGCAAATGAAACTGGACGAAGCACAAAGGAAAAGAAAAAAACAAAAAGGTTAGACTTTATCTTATTACCCAAATTCTATTTTATTTATTTATTTATTTTTGGCTGTGTTGTGTCTTCGTTGCTGCGCGCGGGCTTTCTCTAGTCGCTGAGAGCGGGAGCTACTCTTCGTTGTGGTGCGCAGGCTTCTCACTGCAGTGGCTTCTCTTGTTGCGGAGCATGGGCTCTAGAGCGCAGGCTCAGTAGCTGTGGCTCACGCACATATTCGCTCCGCGGCATGTGGGATCTTCCCGGACCAGGGCGTGAACCCGTGTCCCCTGCGTTGGCAGGCGGATTCTTAACCACTGCGCCACTAGGGAAGTCCCCAGATTCTATTTTTAATTCCTGGGAATTGTTCATGGGTTTTACAGGTGACAGCATAACTGAGGAATTGAATTTTTTTTTTTTTACCGGAACTGAATTTTTAATTGGCTTTTTTGTAAGCAAAGGAACGCGGTCTCATCAAGTCAATTAGCTGCTTTCACCAATATCTCCTCTTTCTACCTCCACCCTTTCTTCTCAAGGATCAAAGCACAGTCCTGAAGCAACTCTCTTTGCCTGAGTCTTGCCCTGACTTTCATAACTGTCCATGTGGATGGCCAACTGGTTCTAACCAGTGGAGAAAACACCCACTTTACACCCCCAAGGTGGATCTGCCTGCCCCCCTGGATACATGTCTAGTTTCCATATTCTGGTTACACCAAGACTGATTTGTCTCATCATCTACCAACCCCAATATTTCCAATGTGTTGCTGACCATACTCTGGAGAAATGTATAATATACCTGGACAGGTGAGGCATAAATCTCCAGGAGCCAGCAAATCATATTTCCCTGAAAAAAGCATCCTAGGATGAGGAGGAAGAGAAGCATGCTAAACTAAGAAAGTATCATGTGATAGGATTTTAAAGATGAGTGAAGGGAAAAAAAAAGGATTTCTTGTTCAGGTCTTCCTTATTCTTTTAAGGGTACAGAACAGATACAATAATATAAATATTAACAGTAACACATTGAGCACTTATCATGCCAGGCTCTATTCTAAGTAAGTGTATAATGTCATGCAATCCTTCCCCAATACCTATTTCACAGATGAGAAAGCTGAGGCACAAAGAGGTTATGAGACTTGCCTAAGGTCTCACTTGTTAGGAGCAAAGCTAGGGCTTGGACCAAGGCAGTCTGGCTCCAGAGTTGTCACTCTCAACCACCAGCTCTGCTGCTCCTCAATATTAAACTGCTGCTACCACTCTACTAATTCTATCTCTGCTGCTGCTGCTGCTGCTGCTGCTACTACTATTACATCAGGAGTCCCCAACCCCCCCACAGTGGACCCCCCCATACTGGTCCGTGGCTTGTTAGGAACCTGTTAGGAGCACAGCAGGAGGTGAGCAGCGGGCGAGCAAGCGAAGCTTCATCTGCTCCCCATCGTTCACATTACCACCTGGACCATCCCCCGCAACCCTGGTCTGTGGAAAAATTGTCTTCCACGAAACCGGTCCCTGGTGCCAAAAAGGTTGGGGACCGCTGTACTACATTATACTGGTTAAGAGCACAGTCTCTGAAGCCAGGTGGTCCAGGGTTAAACTCCAGTTTCAACACTCACTAGTACTGACTTTGCAAGTTACTTAACTATTCTGTGCCTTGGTCTCACCCATAAAATGAGGGTGATTATGGTATCTACTTCATACGATTATTCTGATTTTTAAATAAAGTAATATATATAAAACATTTAGAACAAGTCCTGGCACATAATAAGAGTTCAATATCTGGTAATGTTACCATCTTGGCTTAGTTGGGGCAATTCATATAGTCATTTGAAAATTTGTTTGCAGTTTATCATTTGTTTCAATTATTTCCAAGAACACCTGACCAGGGGAAACTATTAATTCCTGATCCAACACTCTCTGGTGTCACTCCAAAATAACAAACTAATAAAATACTTAGATAGTAAAACTGGATGTAGGGACTTACCTGGTGGTCCAGTGGTTAAGAATCTGCCTTCCAATGCAGGGAACGCGGGTTCGGTCCCTGGTCGGGGCACTAAAATCCCACATGCCTCGGGGGCAACTAAGCCTGCGCACCACAACTGTTGAGCCTGTGCCACAACAAGAGAGAAGCCCGTGCGCCGCAACAAAAGATCCCACGTGCTTCAACTAAGATCCAATGCAGACAAAAATAAATAAATACATATTTTTTTAAAAAACGATGTATTAAACAAGTTGTTCTCACACCTCTCTAGAAACTCAAAATTCATGATGTGACCAGCACATTTAAACATACCCAGTAAATATTCGTTAAATATCTGTGATGATGATATATGATCTGTATAATTTGCCTCTTAATTACCATGAAAATTTTTAACTCAAGCACTAAACAATGAGCTTCCCTGGAGAAAATGAATTTGCCTGATATAAGCAAAGTATTTTAAAATACTTTAACAGTTTTTTTGTCTGTTTGTTTTATAAATACACTTTATCAGATTAAGGATGTCTCCTTCTATTTCATATTTCCCAAGAGTTTTTATTATGAATAGATGTTGACTATTAAAGTGATTTTTTGCTGTTTATCAACATATGATGTGTCTTCTATATTTTGTTGATGTGATGAATAAAACTGATTTTCTAAATTTGCATTATTAGAAATAAACCCAAGTTGGTTATATTTTATTATTCTTTTTATAAATTTCTGGATTTGGTGTCCCAATGGTTTATTTAGTAAGTGTATTATATCATGTTATCCTTCCCCAATACCTATTTCACAGATGAGAAAGCTGAGGCACAAAGAGGTTATGAGACTCGCCTAAGGTCTCACTTCTTATTAGGACTTTTACTTGGATTTAAAAAGATGGGCCTGAGTTTTCTTTTTTTAAGTTCTTGTCAGGTTTAAGCTTATATAGGTGTCACAAAAAAAGTTGGTAAGTGTTCTTTTTGCCCCTATTTTCTAGAAAAGCTTGTGTAAGATGCATTATTTCTTTCTTTATATATTTTGAAAAACTCATTGGTAATGCTGTTTGAAGTTTTCTCTATGGAAAGCTGTTTAATTATGCATTAAATTTTTTTAGCAGTTATATAATTCCTTGATTTGTATGTCTTCTCTCACTTTTGGTAAGTTTTATTTTCCTAGAAATTTGTCTATTTCATTTAAATTTTCAAATGTTCTAACAAAAATTTGTTCATAATGCACTTTTATGGTTCTTTTTAATGTCCCCTTTTTCATTCCTTCTCACTTTTTTATAACTTCTCACTTTTTGTCTTCATAATTTTCATCTGACACTTATCAGTTTTATTAGTCTTTTCAAAGAGACAGTTTTTTACTCTGTCCATTTTATTATATACTTTTTCTCCATTTCAGTGTTTTCTGCTTTTATTATTTATTTTCTTTCTCCTGCTTACTATGTTTTTAATTTGTTGTTATTTTTGTAACATCTTGGGATGACTACTTAGATTGTTGGTCTGTTCTTTGTATGATTTCAATCTTTTGGATTTTGTTTGAGAAACTCAGGGTCACATTCCTAAACCAGGGTAGGCCCCCGAGTTATGGTTGGTCACTGCATAATGCTCAGCATGAATTGGTCAGAAGAATTGATCCATCTTTATAATGCTCAAATTATAATTACTCAGTCTCCATGGAACTAGCCTGCCGTTTACCTGTGTTTTGAATAGTACCTCTTGAGAACATCTAATTTGTTCATCTCTTTTCCTACCAAGAATGCAGAATGGCTCCTCCCAGGTCTTCAACAGAGATATGTTCTTTTGTAGCAGCTTTTACTAAAGCTGGCCCATCTAGGAACATAGGCTCAGTTGTGTTTACAATTATACATTCCTCAGGTTAGGCTAGGAATGTAGGCAACTCCTGCTACACAAGAACCACACACCACTGCTACCTAAACTAAATGAGAGAAGTAAACAAAAGTCATTATTTTTCAGGCCTTAAGATTATATTGTTATATTTATCTTCTATGCCAATGTCTGAACAATTCATCTTATAAAACAATAAAATAAAACTTTTAAGAACATGATAATACCCAGCCTTGGTAAGAATGTAGTGAAATTGGTCCCCTCATACATTTCTGGTGGAATAGGTGAGAGTATAAATTGGTATAAACTTTCTGGAAACAATTTGTAAAAATATATCAAAAGAAATAAGGAAATTAATAACCCTTTTATTCAATAATTTCACTAAGTAATCTAGCCTTTAAAAAAATGTGTCAACATTTCATAATGTGTGCAAATGTCAAATCACTATGTAGCACACTTGAGACTAACATATCATATGTCAGTATTTTCAATAAAAATTTTAAAACTTAGATCACAGAGAATAAAAACATATCAAATGACTTTATTATAATGAAATATTAGGAATAACCTAAATTTCCAACAAAAGATAAATGACTGAGCAAATTATAATACATCTATAAAATTTAATATTATGAAGCCATTGTTGATGACTATGGAGATAACATAGCAAATGAGGAAAATCCAGATGATGTTGATGTAAAGTTAAACACACAACTTACAAAGATCACGTGCATACCCTGATTATAATTATGTAAACATATGTATACAAAAAGAATAGTAGAAAGGAATGTATCAGAAAAATAATAATGTTTTATCAGTATTATATGGTGATTGTTTTCATTTTTTAGAATTTTGGTTTTTTTTTTCAGTCACTATGACAATTTTATAATGAAAACACACCAGTTTTCAAAGGAAAGACAAATTCAAATATTTAAAATGATTTGTAAGTAGCAGTTTTATAAATAGAACCTAAAATATTATCTAAATAATTTATTAAATATGTATTTTTTTTAATCCTACATAGTTAAAAATTGTGTAGTTACCTGTGGTATGTTCATTGAAGGTATTAACACTATGTTCTATGTATCAGTCTACCACCATGGAAAAAATGTCTGCCTGAGATGAGAACCAAACAGATATAAAGTAACAAGTTCCTCAGAAGCCTTCAGTTAAGACTTTAAAAATAAGAATCAGTTTCTATTCAAAAATTTGTAAGTTGAAACAAATGATTAACCTTATGTCATACATCTTTAAATTTTCTACTCAGCATTCTAAAACTATAACTAAGGTAAAATTTTTTATTCTAAATTTTAAAATATTAAAATACTTTAAAAATATTACTGACGAGTTTTTAAAAATGGGAGCAGTCATAAACATAAGGAAAACTGACTAAGTACTTACACTTTTTCCTTTGCTTAAAAATACTTTTTTTTGGATCTGTCTCCTAAAGCAAAGGAAATAAAAGCAAAAATAAACAAATGGGACCTAATTAAAAGCTTTTGCACAGCAAAGACAAGCATCAACAAAACAAAAAGACAACTTACTGAATGGGAGAAAATGTTTGCAAATGATATGACCTATAAGGGATTAATATCCAATACATATAAATAGCTCATACAACTCAACATCAAAAAAAACAAACAACCTGATTTAAAAATGGGCAGAAGAAGTGAATAGAAATTTTTTTTAAATTAATTAATTAATTTATTTTTGGCTGGGTAGGGTCTTCATTGCTGCACGCCAGCTTTCTCTAGTTGCGACGAGCGTTGTGGTGCACAGGCTTCTCATTGCGGTGGCTTCTCTTGCTGCGGAGCACGGGCTCTAGGTGCACGGGCTTCAGTAGTTGTAGCACGCGGACTCAGTAGTTGTGGCTTGCAGGCTGTAGAGCGCAGGCTCAGTAGTTGTGGCGCACAGGCTTAGTTGCTCCACGGCATGTGGGATCTTCCCGGACCAGGGCTCGAACCCGTGTACCCTGCATTGGCAGGCGGATTCTTTTTTTTTTTTTTTTTAATATTTATTTATTTATTTATTTTTGGCTGTGTTGGGTCTTCGTTTCTGTGCAAGGGCTTTCTCTAGTTGCAGCAAGCGGGGGCCACTCTTCATCGCGGTGTGCGGGCCTCTCACTGTCATGGCCCCCCGTGTTGCGGAGCACAGGCTCCAGATGCGCAGGCTCAGTAGTTGTGGCTCACGGGCCCAGCTGCTCCGCGGCATGTGGGATCCTCCCAGACCAGGGCTCGAACCCGTGTGCCCTGCATTAGCAGGCAGATTCTCAGCCACTGCGCCACCAGGGAAGCCCCTATTGTGAACATTCTTGCACGTGTCTTTTGGTGGGCATATATACTCATCTTGGGATTACTGAGCAATAGAATGTCTTTAGATTTAATAGATATTTCCAAGCAGTCTTCCAAAGTGCTATATTAATCTGCACTCCCACGAGCAATGTATGAGAGTTCCAGTTGCACAATATCCTGCCTAACAGTGGTTGTTGTCAGTCTTTTTAATTTTAGGCATTCTCTTGGGGGGTTGATGATATCTCCTTGTGGCTTTAATTTGCATTTCCCAGATGAATAATAATATTAAGCACCTTTTCATATGCATACTGGTGATTTGAATATCCGCTTTTGTGAAGCATCTACTTCTAATAAAATCTGAAATGCACATACACCTTAACCTAGCACTTCCACTTCTAGGAATTATTCTACAAAAATATTCAACCTATTTCTGCAAGAAATATGTATATTGGAGCATTGCTTATAATACCAAAACACTGAAAACGATCCACGTGTTTTGTTTAGGGAAATATGAGAAACTAGGCAGCTATCTGTATAATGAAGCAAATCCATGAAAAACAGAGTTTGAACACTTTTCTTGCTCTAGGGGATATACAGAGTCCAGCCACAGATTTTTCGTACTTTTTGAGGTCTACACTTCCTATATATACGACAATCTTCAAAAAAAGATAATACCTTTCCTATCAATCTCACTGATTTTTTAAAAATCTGGCCACACCAGACCCTCCAGCCTCATCAGCCATCATTTTCCCTTGCTCTCTCTGATCCAGCTACAGTGGACTACTCTCAGTTTGTCAAATATATATGCTCTCTTCTACCTACGGGTCTGTCCACATACTTTTTCATTAACCTGTAAAGCTCATCTCCATCCCCTACACCTTGTCCTCATCTCCACCCAGTTAACTCCTATCCATCCCTCAATTTTAACTAAAGTATCAGTTCTTCAGGAAGGACATCTCTGATTCCTAGACTAAGTTAGATATCCTAGTACATGATCCCACAGCTGATTTAACTGAAATATCTAACATATTTATTATTAGTTAATTAATCTATATCTTTTCTACCAAAATAAAAGCTCCAAACATGCTTACCTTATTCAGCATTATATCCCCAGCCCCCAGCAAAATACCTATCCCAAATCAAGTACTCAGAAAATATTTATTGAAACTGATTGCAGAATTCCAAATAGGTGAAACATTACCACATTATCATTAGTTAGCTCAGTCATATTATTGAAGAAAAAAGACCCCAGAGTTAAAGAAATTAATCCCCTTAATTACTTTCATAGCTAGGAATTAGCATAGCTGAGAGAGAATATCATCAATGTTCCAGAAATCAAAGGTTATGAACCTCCTGCCATGAGTGAAGATCATCAACACTGTCCAATGATAATAACTGATATGAATCTATACAGAAACCAAATGACTAATAGTTCATCATTCTGATTATCACTTACATAGTAGCAAGAATGCTCCTCCACTATCAATGAGGTACAGAATTGCAAGGTGGTTCTTGATTGCATATCTTGTGCTCACAGTTGTTTCTTCACCATAATTGGGTATAGTGACACATCTTTCCCTGTTGCATCATTTGCTACTAACATACACCAGACTCCATATATCTTTCCAGTTCCTGTAGGATAATGTATAATTAGTTGAATCTTAGAACAAGAAAAATGTTGGTGTTCATCCACAAATGCTGTTATCTATTCTCTCCCTCTACGTTCACCTTTTCTCCCTCAAAATAATATAAAGTTGGCTCAGCCATTAACACCTGTTGCAGAAAAGCGTCTGGGCTGACAGTGATTTTTCAGGCAGCCTGAATAAGTTCCTTCTACTCCACTCTCTGGCTTTAAGTTAAGCATACTTTTACACTATACTCTTAAAAAACAGAGAGACTATTTGTTGGGTGTGTGGTAGATGTGTGGTAAAAATTGGCAAGAAATTCTCCCTATCCCATTACCCACACCCTTTTGCGAAACAATTGTGCAGTTTTTCCCATTGAGATGGAGTATTTCTCCACCCTCTAAATCTGGGCTTGGTCATGTTCCTTCCTGTGACCAATGGGATTTTAGTAAACACGATGCAACTAGAGGCCTGAAAGGTGCTTGGGTTTTGGGGCTTGCTCTCTCTTGCTACTTTTAGGAACCCTATCACCACCACCATGGGAACAAGCCTGGCAATATTCATTACCCCTGATGACAGTTAACTGCCAAACAAGTAAGTGAGGCTATATATGATTGCTAGGTGACAACACACGTGTGAGGGAGACCACTCAGACCAAATTGCTAACATACAGAAGAGTAAGCAAATAAATAATTATTGTTTTAAGCCACCAAGTTTGGGATTGTTTGCAACACAGCACAAGCTGATATAGGATTATCAGAAAGAAATAAACAGACTCAGCTGCATGTAACCCTATTTTCCCAGTCCTGGCCCTGGGGTGGAATTGTCCATGAGTCTGAGGGTATTATTCCCCTCAGAGTGACGTAGTGTTCACAGAACCTGAAAGCACAATGGCTTAGTTGTTTGCAGGCATCTTCCCAAGCCCAGCAGGAGCAAGAGAAGTGGGGTTGTTTCACAAACGTAACACCAGAGGCAAAGACATTTCTTTGGTGATACCGGTCTCTCCAACGATAGTATATTAGAAAGGGGGGAGAAGGATTATTTTTCATTAACTAATGAAGAGTAACAGAATATGCCACTTTGGCTTTGATTATTGTGAGCTGTAGGTACTTGAAAAACAGCAAATGCAGGGAGAATCTTTGTTTGAACTCCTCTTATCTGCCTAAAGACAGATCCTCCTAAAGGAACTCCCCTGTTCTAATGCCCCTCCCAGGAACTTTCATCAACCAGGGAAAGGGACTCTGATCACAGGAGAGGAGACCAGAAGTCAACACCCCACCAAGACAAACTTTGCCACAATCTATCATACCTCCTAGCTATTCTTCTGAAGGTCCATTCATCTTTCCTCTAAATCATTTACTCTCCCCTAAGAGGCCTATATCTCCCTGACCCTTTCCCTATTCAGATGGTACTTAACTCTGAATTCTAAGCCTCCTCAGGGAGTTACTCATTTTTCCTGGGTGTCTCCCATGGGTACATGAAGTAAACATGCTAATAAACTTCTGTTTGTTTTTCTCTTGTTAATTTGTATTTTATTACAGGAGTCTCAGCCAAGAATTCAGAAAGGTAAAGGGAAAGTTATTTTTCCTCCCCTACTCTGACTAAAGGAACAAAATTTGGCAACACTCAATTGAAATATACTTCTGATTGGCTTGTATTAACTAGAAGAATAAAGCTAACTCTAAATCAGAAATTATTTCAAGGCAAAATATATTTTGTTACATGAATCCTTAATATGTCAGTATACTTTTTGCTTCTGTTTTAAGGAGGAAAAATCCACACTAATATTAAGCAGGAAATTTTATTATACATGTTTAAAATTTTTCTCTCCTATCCCTAGTACTTTTTCTGAGAATGGTTCCCTCTAGCACCTCCTCTCCCCCACAGCACTCTGCTCTTCATGGTCTTTACTCTTATCGTAACACTTCATTGCCCTCCCCCACCCATACAATATACTTTGGTGGATGGGGATAAGAACTGATTCATTCCTGATATCATATCCCTCAGCACTTAGCACAATGCCATGACAGGCATGCAATACATATCTATTGAATAGAAATGAATCTGAGAATAACAGAGCAGCAAAGGCCTGGACAAGTAGCCAGTGTTCAAAAATACTGGTTTGTAGATTGCTGTTGCTTGGAATTACTGGTCATTTCACAATGAACTCAATTGTCACATGGTCAACCAGCTTCAGTTTTTTTTCTTAATTTTTATTAGAGTATAGTTGATTTACACTGTTGTCTTAGTTTCTGCTGTACAGCAAAGTGAATCAGTTATACATATACATATATCCACTCTTTTTTAGATTCTTTTCCCATATAGGTCATTACAGAGTATTGAGTAGAGTTCCCCGTGCTATACAGTAGGTCCTTATTAGTTACCTATTTTATATATAGTAGTGTATATATGTCAATCCCAATCTCCCAATTTATCCACTCCCTTCAGTTATTTTTAAGATGTACTTTTTAATCCTCCCTCCCTTGCCGCTTGGTTCAAGAATGGGTATGTGACCCAAACCGAAGACAACCAGTACAGGGTATTCCCATGGCCATCGCGAAAGGACGTAAGATGACCTTATCAGAGCAAAGCTCAGGACCCTTGTGGAAAAGACTCCCTCTCTGTCCCTGGTGTGAACAAAGAGGCATGTAGCCCTTATTGCTGAGGGCAGCCATCAGGCAACCATGAAGGAAAACAGTCTGAGGATAAAGAAGATGAGGGCCAAGATAATTGAAAAGAAATATATCCATGTCCTTGATCAAACTACGTTTGATCTCATCATTACTAGTGGAATTTTTAGTTTTGTTAGCTAACATATTTCCTTTATCATTAAAGCCACTTTGGGTTATATTTTCCATTAGTTGCAACCAAAATGATCCTAAATAATACAAACTCTAAGAGGATTACTTCAAGATCAAAATATCTGGGTATGGCCTTTCTTCTGAGACATTTCAAAGACTATCTCAAGCTTCAACTCCATCATGAAGGATTCTCAGACAACTCCAGGAGAAAGTATTATCTCCATCCAAAGACTCCAGAGTATCTCTTGTTTATGTCCTTTGTTTGTTGTGCACTGTTTTGTAATCTCTACTATATTGTTATATTGTATGATCATGTTTCTCTCATTATTTTAATACATAGCGTTCTCAATAACATTGTAATTTCATTGAGCTCGTGACCATCTTTGTATCTTGTACAACATTTTGTAGTCAGTAGACTGCTGATTAAATTCAATCAGAGGTTAAACAATTCTTTCAATTTCCTATATCAGTAGGAAAGACATACCTATGGTGTTGAAGGAAAATGTCAAAGCCAACCTATTGAGAATGTATATCTGACAACAGCACCTGAAAGCACTTTAAATGCTTGTACTAAGGACTTTACCCAATGCCACATATGACATGAAACACTCTTCCACGTTATAAAACATGACAGAGTACTGAAGCTTTACTGAGTACTAAATTTTACAGAACACTATGTATTACTGTACCAGGCGGTTCCACCTTGCCTCAGAGACTTTTCCCTTGTCTATTGTTTTTTTTAAATTTTTATTTATTTATTTATGGCTGTGTTGGGTCTTCATTTCTGCACACGGGCTTTCTCTAGTTGCAGCGAGCAGGGGCTACTCTTTGTTGCGGTGCGTGGGCTTCTCATTGGGGTGGCTTCTCTTGTTGCGGAGGACGGCTCTAGGTGCGTGGGCTTCAGTACTTGTGGCTCACGGGCTTTACAGCATACGCTCAGTAGTTGTGGCGCATGGGCTTAGTTGCTCCACAGCATGTGGGATCTTCCTGGACCAGGGCTCGAACTCGTGTCCCCTGCACTGGCAGGCGCCACTGTGCCATCAAGGAAGTCCCGCCTTGTCTACTCTTATAATCTGATGTGTCACTACTCATATTTTAGGATTAAGTTTCCCTGAATCTCTAGATTAAGGTAGATTCCCTTATTTTAAATTCTCATTACGTTCTACATATGCCCTTCACTGGATCGATGATATTTGCTATTACATTAATATCTGTTTAAATTCATCTATTCTGCTACACTATAGTGTCCACTAGAAAAAGAGCTAGAGCCATTTTACTCTCCTGTGTATTAACATTGACTAGAACACAGCTGGCAAATCCTCAATAAATACCTGTAGAATGAATTAACACTTTGGGAGGTGGTTGCAGGTTAAGAATGGTCCCTCACTCAAGAACAATGCCACTGTGCCCTTCATCTCTGCCATCTTTGGTAACTGGCCAAAAAGCAAGGCTCTGTAATCCACTATTCCCTTATGTGCTATCCTTTCTATACTATCCTATACTCTTCCTCACCTCTGATTCTTCTTTCCATAGCTGTCCTACTTCTCAGTGCTCTACAAAACTCTTGATTTCATTGCAACAATCCTTTTATATTCCCAACCTAGTTACAGGATGTTCCTTCACCTTTCTAGTCTTACCAGAAACCTGAATCCCCCATGGGAACTTGTCTTCCCCTAAGTCCTCTTAAGGCTGCTTATTTTCTCACTCCAAATACCACAGAGTCCAGGTTCTCCCATATCCTTTTGTGCATTGTTACTTTTCCATACTCAGGCTGAATCACTTACCACTTTGATATCCATCTATACCACTCTCTATCCCAAATTATTGATGTCATCTACAGACATCCTAGCTACTCTCCCTCATTCACTGAGCTCTTTGACTTTTAGTCCAGGTCTTCTTTTTATTTAACTTCTGCCTCCTTTATCTGTAATTTTAAGGTTCACATATAAAATTAATCCACAAAGCCACTGGCAATGTTGGGGACCATTTCAACACACACAATCTTTATTTACCCTCTAGTCCAATGAACCATCTCTGTACCCATGTATGCAAATGACTCCTAGGCATCTCCACTTGGATATCCATATGTTCATTCAACAAATGTTCATTTAATTTTAGGTGCTGGGGATGCAGTGATAAACAAAATATGTAAAGTCCCTGCCCTGAAGAAGCTTACTCTAGTAGAGAAATCAACAACCAACAAGAAAATAAAGACTTGCTTCTCTTCTCAGTGAAATAATAATTGGGACAAGAGACATCTCACCAGTGAAGTTGCCTGCATTCTAGGTAGTGTCATAGGTAAGTCACGGCTTGCTAAGGGTGACAGCTCCAGAAAGTTTTCATCATCCAGGAGTAACCTGAGTTGCTCATGTACTAGCAGTTTGTAATTAGTGCCCTTGTGTCTCAGATGTCCTTTTTCTTTCTTTGTCTGGATGCTGTCAGTAATTCTGAGTATCTGGCTTTAAAAAAAAAAAAAAAAGCGTGAGAACTAATAATAGCTTTTTAAAATATATTACTACATTATACATTAATATATTACATGTTAATGCATTCATTAATTTATAAATACAAGATGATTTTGTTTGGTTGATTGTGTTTTTTTACATTTTTATTTCAATGTTGAAGAGAGATGAAGAAGCCCCTGCTTGTATTTCCAGGATTATTTTTGTTTCTTTATACTTTATGGCTCTAGAGTACCCCAACTACTTGTAATTACCCTATGTAGTGCATAATATTTGTTTCACACCTCCAAATCATTGTGCATCTTGTTTCCTTTGATTAGAAGGCCCTTTTCACCCATTCTAAGCCTAAGTAATTCCTACTGTTTTGTCAAGACTCAGCTCAGCACCATTCTTTCCAGAAATACTAGGAATCTCTCTTATGTGCACTCATAAACATTTTCACATTGTATTAAAATTATGTGTTTCATCTACAAGACTGCATGCATTTATTCACTCACTCAAAAAATTTTATATCTATTACTAGACAGATGTTCATTCACCAAATATGTACTGAATGCGTACTAGGAAACAGGTACTTCTTCTTGGCGTTCAAGATACAATAGTGAATAAGACAATAAATTGCCTGCCATCATGAAAGTGGCATTGTTGTGTAACATTTTGGATAACGATTAAGAGTGGGGAAAGAGCAAGTCAATGACTGGGAGTGGGTGGACTCTAATAGGTAGGGTGGTCAGAAAAGGCCCCTTCGAGAAGATGGTATTTCAGAAGAGATATCAAGTGAGGCAAAAGAAGTGCCAGGGAAAGAATCTCACTGGCAGAGAAAAGAGCAATTTTCTAGTTTCAGAGGCAGGAAGGAATTGCTGTATTGTAGGGGCAGCAAGAAGAATGTTGTAGGTGGATGGGAGTGAATAAGGCAGGAAATGGTAAAGATGAGGTTGTATAGTCAGTAGCCAGATTGCATCACACCTCATAGGAGTTTGGATTTTATTCTGTGAGATGGAGAGTCACTGGGGGTTTTGACAAGGATAGTAATTTGATCTAATGGTTCTTAAATATTACTCTGGTGGCTGTGCAGAGAATAGATCAAAAGGGAGCAAACAAGGAAGCTGAGTGGCCAGACATGATACCCAGTACTAGGGATGCAACGATGGGCAAGAAAGAGACTTAACAGAGAGCCACACAGGAGAGTGATAAGGAATATAGACTCCAGCAAGTCTACGTGAGTTTGAACCCTGGCTCCTCCATCTTATGCTCTGTGACCTTGGGCAATTTTTTTTCCAGCTTTTGCTGTATTTCCAGTCTTTATTATGCTGTACTTTTAAAAAATTTTATGTATTTTATTTATTTATTTTTGACTGTGTTGGGTCTCTGTTGCTGTTCAGGGGCTTTCTCTAGTTGCGGCGAGTGGGGGCCACTCTTCATTGCAGTGTGCAGGCTTCTCATTGATGTGGCTTCTCTTGTTGAGGAGCACAGGCTCCAGGCACCCGGGCTCAGTATCTATGGTGCAAGGGCTTAGTTGCTTCACAGCATGTGGGATCTCCCCAGACCAGGGCTCAAACCCGTGTCCCCTGCATTGGCAGGCGGATTCTTAACCACTGGACCACCAGGGAAGTCCCTATTATGTTGTACTTTTCCGACCAATACCTTCAGTCCCAAGTTGAATAAAGTGTGTTGATAATGACCGTCCTTGTCTTGTTCCTCATCTTAATGGGAATGTTTTCAGCATTTCACTATTAAGAATTATATTTGTGGTATTTTTTCTTTTCGTTTTTTGAGGATGTCTATTATCAGGTTATGAAAGTTTCCTTTCACTCCTAGTTTGGGAAAAATTTCTTGGGCTATTTATTTAATGTCTCTGTGCTTCAGTTTCTTTGTATATAAAAATAGGGATAATGATAGTAATAAGTACTTATCTCCTAGGGTTGCTGTAAAGATTAAATAAGTTAATACATGTTTAGTGCTTACACCCAGAACCTGGCACAAAATAAATTCAGTATAAATGTTAGCTATAAGCATTACAGACTGTGAGGAGGTTAGATATACCAGATGGCACTGGAACTGATCATTTATAAAAGCAACAGTGAGTGTTAGTACAAGGTGCTAGGGAAGCTCGTAGGAAGAGTTCCTACCTAGTCCTGGGTATTCAGCAGAGTGGTTGGGCACATAGTAGGTGCACAAATAAATACTTATTGTGGTCAAATTTTATGGCCTTTCATTTTCAGATAAATCTTTTGGGTATCAGTTTTAATTCCATAAAGTACTATTACTGGTATACAAGAGTCATTAATCTCTATGTTTATTTGCTACAGTAGAATTCATCTCCACTTTTAAGTATTTTTAATTAGTATTTCCTCTTAGGATCTTATTAGTCATTTAAGCCTAGTTATTCTCCTACGAAAAAAGTTACTACTTGATAACAAATAGATACTGAGGAAGATACAATAGCTCTACAGGTTACAAAGTTAGAATCTGCACCAGTGGTTTCCTATACGTTCCCCCACCTTTAGCCTGAAAGCACCATTGCCTTCCCTAATTTATTAGCAATGAGTCGTTACAGCACAAAAGTAGCGTCCAGATTATGTATGGAAATAAAATGAACTAAAGAAAATGGCCTTGTAAGAAAATGTAGTGAATGACTCTGTGTAATTACTAAAATACCACCATAGGAGGGCCCAGTGTCTTTCCTTGAGTGTGGTGTGTGTTCTTTGGAAGAAAGACCTCTAAGCCTCCTGACTCGCAAGGACAAGCACATAAAGGAGATGAATCACTTTCCAGTTTTCATCAGTGAATCACGGTTGAGATCACCACTACTTAATTTGAGCTTTTCAAATGTATGAGTCACCACACAAGTCTCTGCATTCTAAATTAGAATGAGAACAGATTTCGTGATGTTCGGTCAAGTAGCTCTTAAGGGGTCTTTCTTCCTGGAACCAGGGCAGTTTGCCTGGACTCGAGGAATGGGGATAGTACATCATATGTATTCCAAACAGCCAGTTCAGGCCTAAATACGCTCTCCCAGCAGCTCTCTGGTAACTGGCTCAATAGAAGTCAGGGGATAAAGAGAACTCTGTCAATGGTATCAACAGTACATGTAAGAGCTCTGCTAGAACCACAGGATCCAGAGACAATCTCAGGCATGGGAATCCTACCAACCAAATTCAGGTATTTCCTTCTTTTATTAAAGATGTTAGCGCTTACTCACACTTGCCTCCTCTAATCCAAGGCATGCTGTCATCCACCCCAGGAGTCCCCATAATCACAGGGATGACCCCCTGGATTCCTCCATCTGTGACTTCTTTGACCTCCTGAGTGCTAATGACCTTCACCTCACATCTCCCTCCCCCATCTCTCATCTCACATCACTCACTCCCACGTCCATCCTGGATTGCTACATATGCTCCTGTTCCATCTCTTAAGGCTTAAATTCAAACTCTCCATTCACTGCAGACTTCCTTCCATCTCTCTCATTCAATTACTGCCACAATATTATTTCTTCAACTTCATCATGACTTCCAGATACCCTCTGATTCCTCTCAATAGCAGCCCCTCTTGTCTTCACCACTTCTTCAATAATATAGTTGCTACAGCAGTAGTAATTACAATAACAAGTAAATAATAGCAATTAACAACAATGACTAGCATTTATTGAGTTCGTAGTTTATTCCAAGCACTGTATTAAGCATTTTCGTGCCTTACATCATTTAATTCTCAGGACTACTCTGTGGACTAGGTGTAAAGGGCCTTAGTCAAGCCTCCCATTCTGAGCCCTCTCTAGGTCTCGAACTGAATACATATACACTGCTCATCATTACAATGTAACTGCACACAAGAGATGCACAGCCATCACTCTAAAACCTAGGACAATGTAGCAGGATGGCACTATGGCTTAGTAAGGGATTATACCTGGAACCTATGTTGTTTAGGTACAGGTAATGGGACTTGCCAAAGGAAGTTTTTTCAGCCTTATAAAGTAATTATACTAGAGTTTGGGTGTGACATATTATGGACTATAAGAGACTTGGTAAGCTTCCCCTCAGGGCTTCCTGCAACCTGGCAGGATCTCATCCTAGACAGGTGAAACACCATCACCACCAAAGTAGGCAGTTCTGTGAAGAACTAGGGAAACGAGATGCTACACTTACTTCACATACATTAGGTGAGCTATCTGGGCATCCTTTGCTTAAAATGTATCCTTTGCTCTTATAACATCCATACATTTATGTATTAGAGTTTGCCAAACCTCCAGCCTGAATACCTTATACAGATAAGTTGTTATCCCCATTTTCCAGATAAATAGCCTAGATTTTATCATTGCAACCACTCTCTTGCCGACAGTTTCAATCCCTTTCCCAACAGTAATTTCATTGCACCTACTTGTCCAAACCTCTATCTAGACCAGATTTTTCTCCTGACTTGTAGAACAATATCGGCAACTTCCTGCTTAACATTTCCCCTTGGTGTCCCACGTATATCTCACACTCAACAAGTCCAAAACTGAGCTCAGCTCCTCCCCAAAACTGCTCTTCCTCTCGGTGCCCATCTTTTTGACGGATGCAACTAGTTACCCAGCCTCACAAGCCAAATAACTGGACATTAACCTGTGTTCTTCTCCTTCCTCACAGTCCAGGTGCAAACACACACATGTTGCTCTTACCCCTATTACCTCTCAAGTCCATATAATCCTCTTCATTCCCACCATCACTCAGTTCAGGTATATCTAACCTGGGAGAATTTGGTCTGATGTCCCTGCAATTTGATCTTTTCCCTACAATTCACCTCCACACTGCAAACAGATTTTTCTGAAGGGAAAGTTTGATAACATCCCTGCTATGCGTAATACTTCTAATGATTTTTCCCACTAGGGCTTCCCTTGTGGCACAGTGGTTAAGAATCCGCCTGCCAATGCAGGGGACACGGGTTCGAGCCCTGGTCCGGGAAGATCCCACATGCCGCGGAGCAACAAAGCCCGTGTGCCACAACTACTGGGCCTATGCTCTAAAGCCCGTGAGCCACAAGTACTGAAGACCGTCACCATCCCTCTCTCATGTTTGGATTAGGTCATCTTCATATGTGCTCCTGTAGTACCCAATTATAGTAGTTAACACATTATATTGCGATTATATAGTTACTTGACTGTTAACACCTATCCAACATAAACCCCCTGGAGGGCAAGAAATATTTACCATTCAATCCCCAGTGCTGAGCCCAGTGTCTAGTGATGCATGCAAGATTCTCAGTAATTTATTGGAATGATTTGGTTTGATTGAGATCTCAACTCTCTGAGAGTACTTACTACCCAGGTATATTCCTCACAGAATCTCCCAGAAGCATAAAGCAATAAGAAGCTTAAACCTAGAGCTATCTCTTTTTATTAAGGGCTTTTAAAAAATTATTAGAATCATATGTGTACCATAAAATTCATTTCATCACTGACCTACCAAATTGTTCTATAAACCTCTGGCTAGACTGATTCTATATTGTTTGGTAAAAATGTGATCTCTTTTGCTTAAGAGAATACACACCCACACGCACGTGCACACACACACACACACATTGGTTTTCTATTGCTGCATAACGAATTACCACAAATTTACAACTGTAAATAACACAAATTTATTATCTCACAGTTTCCAGGAGTCAGGTGTCCAATGCACTTGAACTGGGCCCTTTGCTGAGGGTCTCAAAGGTTGACTAAAATCAAGAGGTCAGCTGAGCTGAGCTCTCCTCAGGAGATTCGGCGGGAAGAGTATGCTCCCAAGGCCATTCCTGTTACTGGCAGAATCCAGGTCTTGTGATTGTGGCGCTAAAGTCTCCATTCTCTCACTGGGGGCTGTTGACCGGGTGTCGCTCTTGCTTACATTCCTCAGCTTGTGGCTCCCTCCGTCTTCAAGCCAGCAATGACATGCTGAATTCTGACTTCTGCTTTTCCAACGAGAGAAAAACTCTCTTGAGTTAAAGGGTTCATGTGATTAGAACAAGTCTACCTCGCTCTCATAAATATTTATTTTATTTATTTATTTTGGTTGCGCCAGGTCTTCGTTGCAGCAGGCGGGATCTTCCTTGTGGCATGGGGGATCTTTTTTAGTTGCAGCATGAGGGCTCATAGTTTCAGCATGAGGACTTCTTAGTTGCGGCATGCGAACTCTTAGTTGCGGCATGCATGTGGGATCTAGTTCCCTGACCAGGGATCAAACCCGGGGCCCCTGCATTGGGAGCGCGGAGTCTTACCCACTGGACCACCAGGGAAGTCCTACCCTTGCTCTCTTAGGGACAACCAATTAGTAACTTTAATTACATCTGTAAAATCCCTTTTCTTACGTAAAATCATATAATCAGAGAGTAACACGAGAGGACAGAGATCAAGAGGCCATCTTAGAATACTGCCAGAATACTTAGAATACTATCCAAATTTCCCTCTTCTTATAAGGACATCAGTCAACAGATTAGGGCCCCCTCTAATCCAGTATGACCTCATCTTAACTTGATTATATGTCTATACACCCTATTTGCAAATAAGGTTACATTCATAGGTTCCAGGTAGACATGAATTTGGGGGGGAAACTATTCAACCCATTCTATTGTCCTTGCATTAATTTCACAGGGTTTTGCTCCATTAGACAAGAGTCATACCCACATATCTTTTGGAGAAGGTCTCCTCTCTATCTTTGGCTTCTGCAGAGATGGCTAAGAGATACACCCCTAAGCTTCTGAGAGACCCTCTGGTTTGATTAATGGGATTTATGCATCACACTCTTAATCTCTTAGAAGAGGCTTTTGTATGATTGAATACTTTGACCTGTTGGTCTTTCTGTTGTTTTAGTAAAGACCTGTATAGACACGGAGTCCTTCTTTCCTCTATGTTATGCTTTCAGAAGTCATTTCTGACATTTAGCATCTTTTACCATCTGAAAAACCTGAGAATTTTCAAGATTATCCAGTCCTCATCTCTTTATGTTTACCAGATTTTCCCTAAAATTCTTTCTTTTTTTTTTTTTTCACATTTTAGTATAAGCAGTAAGGAGAGACAAACCAGCACCTTTAACACTTTGCTTGGGAAACTCCTGAGATGTATATCTAAGCTTGTCATTTACACATTCTGCTTTTGACATAACTGCAGGTCACAATTTTTCTAAGGTTTCTGCCACCACACAACAAGGATTCTCCTTCCTCCTGTTCCAATAACATGTTTCCCACCTCCTTCTGAGTCCTCACCAGCATTGTTCTTAAAGTCCAAATTTCTAAGAACAGTCTGTTCATGGTGATTTAGGCTTTCTCAAAGAAAATCTAAGTTTTCTCTATAATGCTTCTCACTTCTTTCTGAGTTTTCACCAGCTGAATCTTTAATGTCCATATTTCTGCAAACAATGTGTTTAAGGTAGTTTGGGTGTCTTTTATCATGTTCCTCAAAATTCTTCTAGCCTCCAGCCACTTCCTAATTCCAAAGCTACTTCCACACTAGGTAGTTGTTACTGTGGGCAGTACCCCACTTCTAAATACCAAAATCTGTATTAGTCTTCTATTGCTACACAACAAATTACCACAAACTTAGCAACTGTAAACAACCCATACTTATTACAGATATATCTTGTTTTATTGTGCTTCACTTTACTGCACTTCACAGATACTGTGTTTTATACAAAATGAAGATTCGTGCCAACCAGGCGTCAAGTGACTCTATCGGCGCCATTTTCCCAACAGCATTATATTTTAGTTTAGATATGTACATTGTTTTTTAGACATGTTACTGCACTCTTAATGGGCCACAGTATAGTATAAACATAACTTTTATATGCAATGAGAAACAAAAAAATCTGTGTGACTTGCTTTATTGCAATATTCGCTTTATTGCAGTGGTCTGGAACCAAACCTATAATATGTCCGAGGAAAGCCTGTATCTGACAGTTTCTGTGAGTCAGAAGTTTGGCATATCTTACCTAGGTCCTCTGCTTGGGATCTCAAAGGCTGAATCAAGGCACTGGCCAAACTGGAGGCTCTGAATAAGAATTTTCTTCCAAGTTCATTAAGGTTGCTGGCAGAATCCAGTTCTTTCTGATTGTAGGACTGAGGTTTCCATACACTTGCTGGCTGCTGGCTGGGACTCACTCTCAACTCCTAGAGGTCACTCACATTCTTCAGCTTGTGGCTCCCTCCATCTTCCAGCCAGCAATGCTATGTTGAATTCTTCTCATGCTTTAAATCTCTGACCTCTGCTTTTCCAACTAGCCAGAGAAAAAATTGCTTTCAAAGGGTTCAGATGATTAGGTTAGGCCCACCTGAATAATCTCCTTATCTTAAGGTCAACTGATGAGTAACTTAAGTAAAATCTCTTTTGCCATGTAACCTAATCATAGGCATAACCTCAGAGGGTGGAAATCATGGGGGCCATCTTAGAATTCTGTCTTTTACACATCCTCACACTGAAAATACTCTAGAAATGTATTCATAGAGACAACTCTGAGTTTTCATTTCTTTCCGCTTTTTCATTTTGTGCAATAAAAAAATCATATGACTTGGCAATCGGGAAAAATACAGAATGACACCATTACTAGTTTAGTTCAAATCACTGCAACCTTACAGAATCTTGGAGCTGTTTGCCCATTTGCAATGACTACGACTGCATGAGTTACTGATTACAAAAGATAGAATGGTCAATTTTTAGAAAACTGCTTTTGTTACATTGGAAGGTTTTTCTGCAAACACATACACACACACACAGGCACACACATGCACATATAAGTATTTCTAATAAAACAGATGTATTGTTAATGACAAGCCTTGAGACTAGGTGGTTTAAAATAAGTCTGCCTAACACTTTTATTAGGTCTCACTTTACCTACTTTTATAGCAAAAGAAATACAAATGCTGATGTCCTATTAGCTATAACCAACCAGCAGAGCAGGATTGCATAATACAATTGGCTTTCAGTTTCTCTGTTCATGCACCAAATGTTTATGAACTCCCACCACATGCCAAGCACTTGGGTACAGAGATACAGATGGTATCACCATGAACCCAAATGAAGAGCTCAAAATTTCTCATTTTTCCCAGCAGGCAAGTTTCTTATTTCACTGTTTCACTTAAACATGTATACCTTAAATATTAGTTGCCAGATTCTGGAGGGCATTTGAGAGATCCTAAAAATGTTTTCATAATTAAACAAAAATACACCTGCATTACAATCAGTGTTTATTCCTTGTTTCTTAAGAAACTGATGTTTTAAAAACAGGATTTGGCAAATTGTAATTTTTCTTTAAACATGACCCCTGATCAGACATTTTCTTGACTATTTTTTTTAGAATCAGGCAAAAGACCAAGGTCACCTGTCTTTGGGGTCACGTACCTTTAAGGTCACATCTCTTTGTCAACATCATCTGTTCTTTGGAAACATATAGTAGTTGGCCCCAAATGCCACTTACTTTGAAAAGATCTTCTTGGCTTAACCTTAGCCTAACCCAGCCAACCCAATGAATCAACCCAGCAGCAACCCGGGCAGACGCTGGAAAAATGGAACACCAGGCTGCTCATGGGCTGTTTCCACCAGAGCATACTGCATTTTATTAGGTGAAAGGTGATTAGTCATTTAGAAGGTCTACCCCTTGTGGACATTTTAATGCAGCCTGGCATTTTAACACAACTTTAAATTGCTTGGCTATTTAGTTGCTGTTCTTCACCTGCTTAGAATTCCCCATCCTGAACTGCAGTTCTTCTGACCAGAAATGGAGCAAGTGGGGAAGGACTACAAAGAGAAACTCAAAAGTGTTCAGTGGCCTGGAGCTGAAAGGAGGGAAAAAGGAAGAACCGAGTCAGACAGATGGGGATTCTTCTGCTATTCCTCTTTTCTATTCTCCTGCCCCATTTAACTGTCTTCTACTTGCTTCCATCCCTTTCCTCATCTGAGAGATCTTCCTTGCCACCATTAATTCTCAAACACTACCCAAACATCCCCACCTTCTTATCCTTCTACTAACACTGGTGCTACAGGTGCTAACATAGCCATGCTGGGCTTCCAATGGTAAAAGTTAAAAATCACAGCCTTCCATTAACTTACTTGTTCACCTGTTCTTCCATTCATTCAAAGGACATTTACCAAGTGCCTTCAAGGTGTCAGGCCCAGGGCTAGGTGCTGGGGATAAGGAGGGGAACCATACCTGGTCTCTACCTTCAAGGAGATGGAAGGAACAGTCATGTACACAAGGGTCTGTAATACATTGCATTAAGTTTTTATGCAAGAGCATGGAGGAAGAGTGGACTCATCCTAAATAGGTGCACTAAGGGAAGCCAAATTTTAACACTCCTCCCCCCCCCCGATAAAACCCTATATGCTAAAACAAACAAACCAGTCCAACTCAATCAGGTACAAAATAATAAGAATTTTCCAAGGATATCTGGGAACTGGGTTGAATTGGGGGCAGAACTGCTTTCCAGGGAACAGTCACAGGTAAAATAAGCATATTTCTAGAAAGAGGTTTGTATGCCAGGAGAAAGGGAGGTCAAATTTGTGAAAGACGTGCATTGCAGGAGGATTCAGGATATACCACATATCTGTTTATCTTGGTAAATTTTTTGCTCAGAGAGAAGAAAGAAGTATGAAATGAACTTAAGTTCACAAATATGGGAGGCAGGATATGCATCAAGGCATTTTTTAGAGTGCTTATCTTGGCTAAGAACAATGCAGTGTGGTCTCTTTGCAAATCAATAAGTAGAACCATAGAGACAGAATTGGTGAGACTTAAAGGTCACCCTCTTCCCCAGCCTCCTTGTAAAACATTTGAAAAACCTTGATATCCCCTTGCAATGTTATAAAGACTACTCTTTGTAGCAATATCAAATGTCCTTTCCATGGAAAGATCTCCCCATTCAACCTTTTTTTCATTGCTAACAACCAGAGACACATATTTGCAACTTAATTCTAGGCTTGAAGGCCATGATCTTGAAAGATCACTTTCAACATTGCAAGTTTCAACCTATAATAAAAACATTTTTTAAAACTGGGTTGGAAACAGCACCTAGTCCCACAAAGGGTTTGGCAACCCAGACCAACTAGGGGATGCAGAGATGAGGTAAGAGGAAACTTCAAAGTTTCCTTTGGAGCCTGGCCTCTCTTCATTCTTCTTTCAGACATTCCTTATTCATTAATGAAATATTTATTAAAAGCTTTGTCCATGCCAGTCACTGTACATGATACTAGGAGCATAGAGATGAATCAGCAGTTCAGCTCAGCCCCTGAAGATAGTCCTCATCTAAGGCTGAGGACAGTGAGGTATATGATCATAATACAATATGAGGAAGACAAAAACCCAAGATGGGTGCCAAGCCCCAAGGAGTATAAAGGAGAGTGTGCTGCATTAAGGCTAAGGGGGTCAAGGAAGGCTTCTCAGAAGAGGGGACATCTGAGTTGAATCTCAAAGGTGGTAAAGGATTTCCCCAGGTGAAAGAGAGACAGGATGGAAAGGGGGAGTGTGTGCAAAGGTCTGAAAACAGGACCCATCATAAAGTGCTGGGAAAAAAAGAGTAACATGCAATGGCTCCCTTCTTTCCCACCATCCTCACATCACTAATGATGATGGTGATGATTTTAACTTTCTCATGACTCAGTTCAGGCTCACAGATCCCATTGGGGGATTTACCAGCCACCACAGAATCACCCCTGTGTGTGAAATTACCTCTTTATACAGGCTTCACTGTTCTTGAGGTTTGCTTCTCTGATGGATCTGTGGGCTGGTTGATGGATCCAGCACTGGGAAGGACCCACTGACCCTGGGGTTGCCTTTAGGGAAGCCAAAAGATACAGAATTCCAGGTATCCCGGAGGTTGTCTAGCTGCTATGTACCACACCAGGTTCTCAGCAAAGGCCAGGGCCCCCTGTGGCTGATAAGGAAGAACCTAGAACCTGGGCCTTCCCTGGAGAAGTTCTCATGGCAATAGCAGAAGCAACAAGATGGCAAGTTCAACCTTGTAATCACACTTTAAGCCTCAGCTTACATCACATCTGTTAACTCCCATTGGCCACAGCAAATCACATAGCCAAGCCCAAGGTCAGGAGTTTAGAAGTACATTCTGCTCAGCTGAGGCCAAAGCAAATCATAGAGTATCAAGCCCAGCATCAATTGAGTTAGGGAAGAGAATTCTTCCCATGAGGTCATGGGGAGGGAATAAATATTTTGAACAATAATATAGTTCGCAACACTTCCTTTTAGAGGGCATCTGAAACTTCACCTCATCTTGGGCTACACTGATTTAGCCCAATAAATTATAGCATTTGGTTTTTAATCAAGTGTTGCATAAATCTTTGAAGTCCCCCCAAAATTAATTAATAATTAATTAAATTAATAATTAACAATTGAAGCCCAATAAATTATAGCATTTGGTCTTTTATCAAGTGTTGGATAAATCTTTGAAGTCAAAAAATAATTAATTGAAAAAAACAATAATAATTATATTAATTGTATATCTAAGTTTATTCTCTGAAAGCAATAGTCCTGTCCTTGAAGAACAAACAATCTGAATGGAAAGTCAGGAAATAAACTTATTTATATAAACTGAGCACCCTCTTCAATTTTTTCAGGAAGCAGTTGCCTTTTCTGTGAAATGTTCATATTAAGCTATTGGATCATTGGAGATATGTATTTTTAATGATTTTAAAAATCATTAGGATATTTGTTTGCTGGGTATGCTATTAATCATTAGCTCTTCTAGGGAGTAAAAAAAAAATTGTTTAATGCTTTAAACAGCTTTATTGACACATAATTCACAATCAGAAAATACACTTCCCCCCAAATTTTCCCATATTAAATGTAAAATTCAATGATTTTCCATAAATTTAAATTTACAGAGCCATCACAACACTCCTATTTTAGAACATTTCCATCACTCCCAAAAGTTTCCTCAGGCCTATTTGCAGCCAAACAACTTTCTCACTTCCAGCCCTAGGCAACCGCTAATCTATTTAGTCTCTATAGATTTGCCTTTTCTGGATGTTTCATATAAATAGTATCATAGAACAAGAGGTCTTTTGCATCTGGCTCTTTTCAAAGCATAATGTTTTTGAGGTTCATCCACGTTGTAGCGGGTATCAGTAGTTCATACCTTTTTATTGTTGAATACTATTCCATTATGTGGACATAACACATTTTGTTTATCTATTATAAATATTCTTATCTTAAATTCTATTTCCCCTGATATTATTATAGCTGCTATATCTTTTTTAAGTTTACTGCTTGCATACACTCACACAGGTACATATATATTTTTTAAATCAACTATTTTTAATGTTTTAGATTTATAGAAAAATTACCAAGATAGTACAGAGTTACTGTGTAACTCACATCCATTTCCCCCTATTATTAACATGTAGGATGTTAATAATATCCTACATTATTAAGGTACATTTATTAAAATTAATGAACCAACATTAATACATTATTATTAATTAAAGTCCATTCTTTAATCAGATTTCCTCAGTTTTTCTCCAGTGTCCTTCTCATGATACAGGATCCCATCCAGGATGACACATTATGTTTACTCATCGTGTTTACTTAAGCTCCTCTTGACTGTGACAGTTTCTTAGATTTGCCTTGTTTGTGATAACCTTGACATTATTTGAGGAGTACTGGTCAGGTATTTTGCATAATGTCCCTCTATTGGGGTTTGACTTATGTTTTTCTTATGATTAGACCGGGGTTATGGGTTTTGCAGAGGAAAACCACAAAGGTAAAGTGCCACTTTCACCACATTTTATCAAGGATACATATTATCAGTGGGACATCACTGTTGGTGTTGACCTTGATCCACTGATCAAGGTAGTGTTTGTCAGCTTTCTCCACTATATATGTACTCTTTTTTTTCTCCTTTCCACACTACACTCTTTGGAAGGAAGTCACCATACACAGCCCAAACCTAAGGATTGGGGAATTACGTTCCACATTTTTGAGGGAAGAGTATCTACATAAATGATTTGTAATTCTTCTGCATGGGAGATTGGTCTCTTCTCCCCCATTTATTATTGATTCAGTCATTTATTTATATCATTATAGACTCATGGATACTTATTTTACAGTTAGGGTTATGATCCAATAGTACTTTATTCATTTTGTTCCTCAAACTCTTCCAGCTTTGGCCACTGGGAGCTCTTTAATTTGCTTCCTGTGCCCCAGACATATCCCCAACATTGTACGTGTAGATTGGTTGGTTGGTTAGTTTTTTTGAGCACTTTCTTACTTTCTGGCACCATAAGATGCTCCAGGCTCATTTTGTGTATTTCCTGTCCCAGTTCTAGAATCAGCCAGTTCTCCAAGGAACCCTGGTTCCTTTGATTGGAGAATAGTTTTAGAAACCAAGATCTGGGGACTAGGTGCGCTCATTTCTACTGGAGTGTTATTGCTTCTGGGCCTGCTCAGCTGACAGAACAAGGAAATATATGTGTATATACTAACCTGTGTATATACACATTTCTACGTGTAAACATCTCTACTGATATTAAGCTAAACCTGAGTTCATACTGACATCTCAAACTCTAACCCATTTCCACTTGAATAATTCTAGCCTCCTCCCTTTGCATATCTCTAACTTTTCAGTGCAACAGTGAGACATCTTCTGACATCATCTAACATCTGATTCCCATCATCTGACATCAATTTACTTAACTGTTCAATTCCAGAATAGCGGTATCAGAACTGTTAAGCTATATGCCCGTGGGTAATAACTTTATCAACTAGTGACAGTGCTTATGCACAGTTTCTTTTGTCATTAGTTTTACAGACTCCACTCATTTCCAAAGTTACTTAGGCTAGTACCTCCTACCCCCACCCCCTTCAGTGAGGTTGCTTCATACATTTGTAATACACACAGTTTGATTGTTCCGTCACATACAGCATTCAATCCTGAGACTCCTCCAATCTCCTAATTGATTTTTTTACATTTTTGTCCTTTTTGTTCTGAAGTTTTGACAAACACATAATGTCACATAACCACAATTATATTATCATACAGAATCCTTTCCACATCCTTAAAAACTCCCTGTGCTTCACCTACTGAATCTCCCCCCAACTCCACCACAGCCTCATGCAAAACCCTGAAAATTACTGACCTTTTTACTGTCTCGGTAGTTTTGCCTTTTCCAGATTGTCATATAATTAGAATCATAGAGTATGTAGCCTTTCTAACTGGCTCATTTCACTTACCAATATGCATTTAAAATTCATCATGTCTTTTTTATGGCTTCATATCTTTTTATCACTGAATATAACATTCTGTTCTATGGATGTACCACAGTTTATCTCTTCACCTACTGAAGGACATTTTGGTTGCTTCCAGATTTTGGTTATTATAAATAAAGCTAATATAAACATCCATGTGCAGGTTTTATGTGGACATAGTCTTCAAATAAGTTGGGTGAATACCTAGGAGCACAATAGCTGGATCATATGGTAAGATTATGTTTGGTTTTATAAGAAATTGCCAAACTGTCATCCAAAGTCTCTGCATCATTTTACATTCCCACCAGCAATGTATGAGAGTTCCTGCTGAATCCTTACCAGAAACTGGTGTTCTCAGTTTTTGGATTTTAGCTATTCTAATAATATGTTTTTTCCATGCTTTTGCTTTCAACTTATTTGTTGAAATTTTATTTGGATTTATTTATCTACATATCTCATTTTTTTTCTGTTCTTCCTTTATTGCCTGTATTGTATTAAATATTTTCCTTTTTTTAGATTTTCATTTTTATTTATTTATTTAGGCTGTGCCAGGTCTTAGTTGAGGTACGTGGGATCTTCGTTGCGGCATGCGGGATCTTTTTGTTGTGGCATGCAGACTCTTAGCTGCACATGTGTGCAAGATCTAGTTCCCCAACCAGGGATCGAACCTGGACCCCCTGCATTGGGAGCGCAGAGTCTTACCCACTGGACCACCAGGGAAGTCCCCTGTATTAAATATTTTCTAGTGCACCATTTAAATTCATCTGTAGGGTACTGTGATGGACTGAATGTTTGTCTCCCTGCAAAGTTCATATGTTGAACCTCTAACCCTCAATATGATTGCATTTGGAGGTAGGGGCCTTAGTGAGGTAATTAGGTTTAGATGAGGTCATGGGGATGAGGTCTCCTTGATGGAATTTTTGTCCTTAGAGGAAGAGGAAAAAAGATCAGAGCTCTCTTTCTCTCTGCCACATGAAGTCACAGGAAGAAGGCCACCATCTGTAAGCCAGAAAAAAGGCTTTCACCAGGAACTGAATCTGCCAGCACCTTGATCTTGGGCTTCTCATTCTCCAAAATCGTGAGAAATAAATGTCTGTTGTTTAAGCCATGCAGTCTATGATATTTTGTTACGGCAGCCTGAGCAGAGTAATACAGATGCCTTTGACTATATATATTTTAGTTATTATCAGGCACAATTTGTTGAATATTTTTTCTTCCCTTTTTTCTCTCTCCTGTACTTCTGGAACACCTGTGTTGGATCACCTGATGATGTTCCTCAGGTCTCTGAGACTGTTCATTTTTCTTTCTGTAATTTATAATTTTTGATCCAGCTTCAATTTAATTGATTCATTTGATTCTGCCATCTGAGATCTATTGAGCCTCTCTAGTAATTTTTTTCATTTTAATTATTGTACTTTCAACTCTGGAATATCTATTTGATTTTTCAAATAATCTTTATCTCTTTACTGATAGTCTCTACTTAATGAGTCCTTGTTATACCTCCTTTACTTCTTTAACTATTGTTTCCTTTATTTAACATGTTTACAGTAATTGCTTTGAAGCCTTCCTCTGCTAAGTCCAATATCTGACCCCCTCAGAGATTGTTTCTATTTATTGCTTTTGTAGAGGAGGCAAAAACCTTACCTCTACTCTCTTAAAGTCTCTGGCTGCTCCTGAGAATTAAATTGACAAAAGACATATTAACAGGAGAAAAGCATACACATTTATTTAAGGTTAGTTTTATATGACATGGAAGCCTTCATAAGGAAATGAAGGACCCAAAGAAGTGGCAAAACCTGAATGCTTACATACTGGATTGAATAAAGAGTGGCAATTGTGGAAACATAACTAAAATAAATGAAGAAACTAAAGGAAGATAAGAGTTATTTTAACAACGTCTGTTAGTACAGAATTCTCCTGGCCTTGACTCCCATTTCTGGTGATAAGGATGTTTCTTTCCTCCTGGCACAGGGAGGGCAGATCTCACATTGGAGTTTTAACTTCTGCTTTCAGGAAGAAAAAGGAGAATCAGAGTGCCTTTCTTGCACCCACTGTTTAAGTGCCTTTAACTCAAAATAATCAATATATCAGGGCAGCTTATTTTGGGTAGCATGTCCTTAACCCCTTCATCTCCCCAATTTGGAAATTCCCCAGAACTTTCACATATGAAAAGCTGAGTTGGAGGCTGAGGAGAGAAGGAACAGGTTACTAGCTGATTGGCAAAAGATCTTCAAAGGAAGAGAATAACATAGATAAAACACTAATAAATAAACAGAAAAGAAAAAAAAATGTAAGTATGTTTCCCCATATCCCATTAAACTAGTCTCCCATCCCTGGGAATAGGTCAGTACAATTTTAAAAAAAAAGGTTGATACTCATTTATCTGATGATTTATCTGATGGAGAGTGTTTATCTTGTCCTTTAAAAGGACAATAATGTAGATTAGACATTATTTGTTCCAAGTGATTTACATAGAAACCACATTCTCCACAGATGATCACACAAGCTCCTCCTTATTGGGCTATCAGTGTGTCCAGAGCACAAAGATTTGGGAGTTAAACAGAAGCTAAAGTATTAACTCCAATTGAAGTGCTTCCAGTATTCGCACATTAATGCTGAACTCTTGTTCTATCACTATGAAAAGATTTCAAACTGCCTTTTCCAGCTCATGAGTTCCAAAGCCTGGGCAAAGGGATCTCAATACTGAAAAGAATTTAGAATTGTGATACACAAGTGGGTTTTCTATGACTTCCTCCCTAGTACATTTAGTATGAATATGTGGCACTCTTTTAAGAACAAAGGTGCCTAAGTTTGTAATTTTATTTAAGGTAAAGTACCTGGTGACAGAAGGCATCAGGTATCCAAATCCACATTGTCCCGACTATCTAGATGGGAATCCTTCAAATACCTTGTCATTGCATAAACCAAAAAGACCAGCAATGCTCATGGTTAAGGTCAGAGTGGAACTTTTGACCCACTAGGGTGGAGTTTGTTGTGTTTTGTCACCTGTCATATTGGCATCTGCACAACTCCATCTTCCATAGGTCCCCATCAGTCTGCAGGAATGGAACAGGTTGCAAAATATCTAATATAGGAGAGCTGCAGTTCAGCTTTGGTAGTTATGAGGCTTGGTTTTGTCACGTGGCCAACCTAGTCCAGAATTTTGGTCTACTTTGGTCTACAAAGACTACCCCATATGTAATCTTTGGCATTGAGCATCCTAATTAGGGAAGCAGCTGAGTGGCTGAGCTACCCAAGATTGCACAAAGGTGTCTTGTGACCTAGCCGCAATATCTGATGATTTGGCAAGTGTTTGTACCATAAGTGCTAGGACCATCTATAACCTTTGTGTGAAGCTTGAGCATGTCACCTTTGTGGAATCAAACCACAGAGTCTGATTGAAGCATTGCCTTTGTATGTCACCTAGGAAGGGTCAAGCACCATGACTGTTTTCAGTGCAAAGGGAAAAATTCCCTTCTAATGACTTCATCTGAGTAAAGGATGGTCCTTGAGAGTCTATAGAGATTGTTTTCATGTCCAATGAACTCATCAGAAGGAGAAGTAGGTGATGTTGTTTACTTGGTTGTGAATACCATACGCCCATTTTCTAGAACTGTTCTACCAGGTGTTCACACTGGTAAGAACAAAAATTAGGTCAGGTTCTTTTGCATGATCTAGATGTTGACATAACGAGTAATTAGACTGGTTAGCTAATGTGGCTAAGGTTTGGAAAAACAATGTAAAGGAGTGTCAGGTCTGTCCCTGACCTATTGAGAAAATAGTAAGGGTTAATAAGAATGAGATACAGTTTGAAAGAAAGGCCCTAGTGGAGGATCAGAGGGAGAATAGGACAGATTGGGACAAGTAATCTCAGTCAACCCTTAATATAATGGCCAAAGAAAGGGGAGGCTTCATTAAAAGGAAGAGGGTTGTTTTTGTGTGTTTGTTTTGTTTTTTTGTGGAGTTGGAAACTTAGTAGGGGAAGCAAATAGGTGGAAATGGAGTTTTTTAATCCATGTTCTTGGGAAAAGCTGTCTAATTCATGATGTCATCTGCTTCCAGAGCTTGCAAATTGATGCTAGAAATCATTACTTTAAGGTCATTTGTAAGAATGGTCCTCCACTGGTCCTGGGACTGCTGATCTGGGTCTAGTTTGGTGTCACTCATGTGAATTCATCAAAGTTCTTCTATTTTGATGGCAGTGTAGGTGGTTAGGAATACTTCATAAAGTCCTTCCCAATGAGGTGACAGTGTGTGCTCTCTTTTAGAAGCCTTGATATACCCCCGATCTCCTGATGGAAAGGATGGTGAGGCTAGTTAGTTGGTGGAGGCCATGCTTTCTTACCTGTTGATGATGTGCTCCAGGTGTACCAGGCAGTTCTTATATGTAGCTAGTCTTAACATCAAATTGTTCTCTTAAGTCTCCATAACATTCACTCAATCTGGAAATGGAAGGTTAGAGATGCCAGAAGGCAAAGGGCAACCAAACATTATTTCAAAATGGGTTAATCCATGTCTACTATTTAGAGTATTCCAGATTTTTATAAGGACAGTGGGTAATGTTTAAGTCCAGTTTCTTGACAGACTTTTCCTAAAGTCCTTTTTATGTCTTGATTTTTACATTCCACTTGCCTTGATGACTGAGCATCCTCAGTCATCAGGTAGGAAATTCTGATGAGTTTGCCAAAGTTTTTGCAAGTGAGTGGTTTATTTCTGCTGTAAAACTAATTGCTTGATCTGATTCAATTCGTAAAGGAATGCCGAAACAAAAAATAATCTGTTATTAACTTCTTTACCACTATTGTAAAGTGGTAAAGTGGCATCAGCACATCTAATGGATAGCATTCAGTCTATCCCACTGAACATACAGACAATTACCACACAGTGGGAATAGCCTAAACCTTTAAATCCATTTGTAGTAATACAAGGGGCGTGTGGACCTTGGAAGACTTCCTAAGGTATGTTGGCTTCTAAAATTTGGTGAGATTACAAGTAGTGCACTGGGAAATAACTGAGTCAGAAATTTTATGAACGCCAGAGCAGAAACAAGTATCTTTTAGTTCCTTGACTATCCCCCATCTGCACATATGTCCCATTTTATGGGAGATCCATGCAAGCCAAAAGGTCAGAAGAAAGGGGGCCACATGAAGTCTGTTTGGCCCAATGTAAAATGTGTCTGACAATTGTTTGGCACCTTTTTGTATTCATTTGTCTTTTTTCAGACTGAGGAGTACTTGTCTGATAATAATATCAGCCACGGATAAAGGCAGGTTTATAAATTGGGTGGGGAAAGGGTGGGGATCCGTTTTAGGCTGTGTATTTAGCAGCTTTGTCAGCCCTATCATTCCCTAGAGATGTACAATAGTATCAGTCTCCTTAATACACACTGGACAATGGAGGTGAATAGCCTCTCACAGGGCAGCCATTGGCAATAGGAGTACCAGCAGGGTTTAAGAATCTGTGGGATTTCTAGATTGTGCCAACAGCATGGCAGACTCGAAAAGCATATCTGCAGTCAGTAAATAGGAGCATTTTTTTCCTCTTGTCAGCATGCAAGCTCTAGTAAGATCCGTAAGCAGCCCAGGCTGATTTTACAGTGGCAAAGGGTACACCTCAAGCATTTCATGTGGGGAAACAGTTATTATGTTTTCCCAGAAATTGTATCTACAAGAGCCATCACAAAATAGAAGTAAGTCTGGGCTGTCTAAAGGGGGCATCTAAGAGGTCTTCTCGTTGCTTTGAGACCATTTATATATGTAGTTGCAAGGCAATCACGTGGCATGGACTGAGGCTCTCTGTCAGCCGGGGGGTGGTAGAGTAGCCAGATTTAAAGTGCTAGAACAATGTAGGATGACGGAGGGATTGCAAATAGGGCTTATTCATAGGTGGTCTGCCACCATGTAGAGAGATGCTATGTCTTACAAACTTGTAAGAGAGTATGGGGAATATGCTTATTCTTACATTAGGCATGTACTGTAAGGGTACTGGCTTTGTCGTTTAGGGCAGCAGCTGAGGCTACAACATGCAGGCATGGGGCATCCCCCCTGCCACAAGGTCCAGCTGACATGAGAAATATTCTTTAGGACGTATGAGAGGTTAAAGGTTGTCCTGCAGCAATCCCATTATTTTTTCATGGCAATATCGGTGAAAAGGTTTGTCAAAATTAAATAAGCGAAGAGCCGGGGGTGTGGACAATGTTAATTTTAAGGCTTCAGAGGAAGTTAATGCCTCTAGGGGCCAGGAAATATACTCTGAGGTAGTATCTGGAGGAGAGCATATAGGGGTTTAACAAGGGCAGAAAAGTGATGAATCCCTTGGCAGCAGTAGCCAGCTGCCCCTAGAAATTTATGCAGCTGCTTTTCTTGTTTTGGGAAAGGGAATGAACGAAATTGATTCAAGGCATTTTCGAGAGAGCTTTTGAGTGCCCTGAGATATTTCCTGTCCTACGTAGGTAAAGGTTATTTGCACCCATTGAAGTTTAGACTGGGAGGCTTTATGGCCTCCTTCAGCCAGTGCCTTTAGGAGAATGAGGGCGTCTATAAGAGCACCCTGTTCAGTCTGGGTACGGAGTGAAAGGTCATCACCATATTGAATAAGAGTGGAACCTTGGGTCAAGGCTACAGAATCTAAATCAGCTTTAAGGACTGGGAAAAGTATTAAGGGAGACCCACACTATCCCTGAGGTATGGAAGTCCATGTCAATCATCTTCCTGTAAATGTAAATGCAAAAAGAAATCTTGGGTCAGAATGCAATGGAACCAAAAAGAAACCTGAGCAGACATCAATTACTGTAAACCAGGCTTCATCAGCAGGAACTGAGGTGAGAATGGTACCCGGATTAGGACTATGGGGCGGAGGAATTACAGAGGAGTTTGAGGCTCTTAGATCTTATGCAAATCAATTTCCCTTCTTTCTTTACTGGCAAGATTGGGGTGTAATAGGGTGAGGAAGTAAAGATAAGGACACCCTGATACAAAAAAGAGTCTATTATAGGTTTAATCCCTCACTCTGCATCTCCTGAGAGGGGTTACCGGGCCACCCAAGGGAAAGGTTTGTTCCTTTTCCTGGCTCTGCACAAGCTCTGTGCTCCATAGCAATCCAACCTCATTTGCATGTGAAGCCCAGAGACTAGTTGGGACAATTTTAAAGTTGCCTCCTCTTCAGAGGATTTAAATTGAGGTGAGATTTCCTTAGGGGAAGTAGGAAGCTTGAGGTTTAGTCTGAGGGCAGGGAGAAAAAAACCCTGCCTTTCTTATTACATTGTATGGTGGCATTAAAGTTACATAACAAATCTCTACCTAAAAGATTTGCTGGTGAGGAGTCAGAAATTAGAAAAGTATAATGGGAGTTGAGAGCCTAAGGATATTGGGGTGGCCTGAGATGTGGACAATGGAACAGGCTGTCCAAGGTCTCTGACACCTAGAATAGAATCAGAGGTGACAGGTAGTATTAAATCCTCTGAGCAGATGCTAGAGAGACTCACACCAGTGTCAATTAAGAAGTTCAGCTTCGAATCCTCTATTTTAAGTTTAATAGTGGGTTCTGCAGTGTGACTGAGGATTGGCTGACCCTGTCAGTTGATGGAGTATTGTCCCAGAGGAAGGAAGAAATGAACCTTCTGATGGTGCTGGGGCTTAGGGAAAAGGTTATTTGAGCTTTTTTTCTTTTAAGTTAAGGATAATTGTCCTTCCAATGTCCTGGCTTCTCACAGTATCTGCAAATACAGGGAAGGCTATGTGGTTGGTGAGAAAAATGAGTGGACTTTGAGTTACCCTTAGAGTCATCATTTTTGTTTTTGTAAAGGCTCAATGTGCCCATGTGTCTTGTTTTCCTGAGTGCTATTTTCAAAGAACTATGTAGTTGCTTCTATAATAATGTTAAGAAACCGAACTGCCCAGCCAATGACACTATTTTGGATTCATCTCTCTGTATCAGAGAGAAGATTTCCAACCAAGGCAGAAATTAAAAGATGTTCTAGACTCCGGAGTTTACTGCAGTGTGCCTTTGCAAAGTCTATATAAAGCGTTCCACCAATGTTTTAGGATGTTCCTCTTTCTCTGAGCACATAATTCAACCTGAGACCAATTTACCTTAGAGGGAGGCCTCCATTATCCCCACATCAGGCCCTGAATGTTGGCCTGGCTGAGGCTTTTCCTGTTATTTGCAGGAGGGCCTGGGAGAGTCTGGTCACCTGTTTCCTCTGGGGAAGGGTTGGGGGAGGATTTCCCCCCTGAGGCCATCTAGCCTGATAATTACAGTATAATCAAGGGTGGAAGAATGTCCTTTAATAGCCAGTCCAAATCCCTAGAGTGGGGCTGTGAAAGGTCACTAATCTTTCTAACTCTTCTCTAAATTTGGTAGAATCTTCTGAAAGTGGTGGCAAAAAGGCTTTGGAATTTAAAAGATCTGGTGCTGTCCAGGGAAGCCGAATTCTTTGCTGTGGAGGTCCAGGATGCATCTTCATGGGACATTGCACAGGAAGGCCTAGAGATGACTGAGTTTGATTACAGAGCCCAGGGAAGTAAGAGGGGTTGTAAAGTACCGCAAAGTGATCCTGGCTGTGAGCTCCTGGAGCCTGTGCCAGATTTATTTCCTGGCTATCAGTGTTTATACAAATAACCTGTATATTCCAGGCCTGAAGATCAGGCTACAGTGCTTCCTGTAACTCTTGCAGGGAAAGGCAACTTAAAGCAGGTAGCTGGGTGTTTAAGGGATCTGGGGGGGAAGTTGGAGCAGTTTGGGGGGAAAGTTGAAGGAATTTGCTGAGGAAATGGGGCCAGATTTTGAGGAGAGGGGTTTGAGGCAGGGGTCCACAGATCCAATAGATCTTCTGAAGGGTCAGGGACAGGAAGATGGGGATAAAGGGAGTATAGGTGGGTAGAGAAGGATGATTTATAGTGGGTGTGGATTTTAACTTTTGTTTTTAAATCTGTTTTGTGTTCTTTAATCTTTTTAAGGGAGTCTCTAAGGCTAGCCGTTAAAATCCGTTGTGTCCTCTTTTTAATTTGATCTTCCCGTAGAAACCAATGGGATATTTGTTTAGGATGAGAGCTCTGTAAAATTTTTTTGAATAAAGAAGTTTTTCCAATTCAAAGGATCCATCATCTGGTTATTGACAAATAGGATCTTCAAGGGTATGTTTATTTCAATAGCAACTCAATCCAATAAACCTTTTTATGGAAAGACCAGAGGTAATTTTCTAGGCACAGACACAAGACACATCCCCAAAGCAGTTCTAGAAGATGCAGACCGCAAGATCCAAGAAGTTCACTCCCAGAGTTAGCCTAAGAAAGCAGAGCTCTTCATTGTCACGGGAGGTAAGAATAGCGTTTGTGAAAATTGTGACTCCAGTCTCCCACAAATATTTGAGATTCCTCTAGTCGCAGACCTACTAGTTTGCGACACAGGGTAGGCAATAATAGGAAGGGGCTTTCACAGCACTAGGGAGACAAAGATCCCTTAGGGACTGGGATCCTTTATTAAGACGAACTCCCCTGAAAGCTGTCTTGGTTGGACAAAGAGACTGCTGCATGTCACTTCTTGTCTTGGGTTCCCAGCCTGTGGGCAGGTCACTTGAGGCAAACCCAACAACCTGTGTCCCCCGACTGGCAGAGACCAGAGAGAATATTCTCACTGGTCACAAAGCCAAGCTCTCAGGACGTAAAACAACATGAAGAGAGAATCTGATCCAGTTGTTTTTATCTGTGACCCACAGCGAAGTTTGTCTGAACAGACGCTGATCTAGTGAGAACTATAAACTAGTCAGACTGTGAGGCCAGCTCAAACAACAGCCTTGTCAGACCTATACCTCTGTTTTACCCTATGAATCTCCTCTTTATGACAAATGACATAGAAACAGAGACAAAGGAAAACTATCTCTGGGAGGCAGGAGATCAACAGAAAACAAGAGTACTCCAAACAGAAAACATTAGAGGTGCTATACACAGAAAACTAGTTCACACCAATGGTTTTCCCTGCCAGTCTGAACTTGAAAAGGGAAAAAGACAAGGGTAGACTCTTATCACTCTCACCCTCCCACCCAGACCCTACAGGTGGAGATTTGGGAGGGAGTGACATAGTAAGAACTCTTACCAACTTCCAGCGTTTGTCAAATGTCCCAGGATCTCTCAGCTTCAGCCCCAGAGTGATAAGCAGTGACCCAGCCAGTACTATCCCGTCGTCACCGCCAGAAACGGTAGGGGAGGCAAACGCTGTAGGGGAAACATAACTAATATGAAGAGACCAAAGGAAGATAAGAGTTATTTTAACAGGGTCTGTTAGTACAGAAGTTTCCTGGCCTTGACTCTCATTTCTGGTGATAAGAATGTTCCTTTCCTCCTGGCATAGGGAGGGCAGCTCTCACATGGGAGTTTTAACTTCTGCTTTCAGGAATAAAAAGGGTAATCAAGTACCTTAATTTCACCTGCTGTTTTTCAAGTGATTTCAACTCAAAATAATCAATATGTCAAGGTGGCATATTTTGGGGTGACATGTCCAGAAATCCCTTCGCTTTTCTTCCTGTGTATGTATGGTCATACCTTCCTAAGCTTTTTTTTTTTGCATGTAATTTTTTAAATTGGAAGTTTTTAGATAATATATTGCAGCAACTCTGGATTCTTATCCCCTCCGGGGTAGTTGCTGTTGCTGCTTTTTTTGTTCCTGTAATGGCTTGCCTGGATTAACTCTGTAGAGTCTGTCTTCCCGGCACTGTGCAGCCACTGATGCCTTTGTTCAGGGTATTTTTTTGTTTTTTTTTTAATATATTTTTGTTTTATTTTTAAGCCTGACTCCCTAGGGGTCAGCCTAACTTAATGGTCAGCCAACGATTGATTAGAGGTTGTACATAAACATCTTGAACCAGTAAGGTTTCCACCCTTTGCTGTGAAGCTGTGTGTGTTTAAGGAATGTCATCAAAGTTCAGGCAGTTTACAGTCTGCTCTAGCTTATTCTTTCTACATACTCAAGACTTCACATTCATCAGGGACAAGTAGATAGCCAGGGCCCTATCTGGTCTTTTCTCTGTGAGTGCACATCATTGAGCATGCATATATCTGCTTCCAAATCACCAGGGCTAAGTGGACACTTCTGAACCCCTCTATCACTCTCTTGATCTCTGGATTTCCCTTTTAATTTTCTAGCTGGTCTGTCAATCTCTCGCTTGCCCAAGCAGTATTGACACCTCAGGCAGCCTTCTTAAATTGTTTGCTATTATCCCTGGATTTTCCTGTTATCATTTTTGACAATGCCCTTGTGTATTTGTGCTTCTCTCCAGAGCAAGTCAGTCCCCTCTAGTAAGGAGGCTGCGATTCCTCACAGCTTGCCCGGCCCTTATAAAAGTACTGAACAGCAGAGCTGGGTGGGGAATGGCAGAAGCCCCAGGATAAAATGCCACAGACTCCCAGTATTCTTTTTTTTTTTTTTAATAATTTTTATTTTTATTTTTATTTATTTATGGCTGTGTTGGGTCTTCGTTTCTGTGCGAGGGCTCCCTCTAGTTGCGGCAAGCGGGAGCCACTCTTCATCGCGGTGCGCGGGCCTCTCACTGTCGCGGCCTCTCTTGTTGCGGAGCACAGGCTCCAGACGCGCAGGCTCAGTAATTGTGGCTCACGGGCCTAGTTGCTCCGCGGCATGTGGGATCTTCCCAGACCAGGGCTCGAACCCATGTCCCCTGCATTGGCAGGCAGACTCCCAACCACTGCGCCACCAGGGAAGCCCCCAGTATTCTTAATGATGCTTAGTTTTTCTTGAATGAATGCTTCTCAATTAGATAGACGCCTTTGGTCAATTTCCAAAATCCTGGAGTGGCTGTTTTTAACAGCTTTGTCTGATTTTATATTTGCTTTTTAGGGAGAGGGTTTGCCTACCGCCTCACTCAACCTTTCCAGAAGTCCCACCTCACATTCAAAATTTTTGCTTTGGGCCAAAGGTCATTGTAACATTTCATTATGACATGTGAAAAAGGAAAAGATATGCAAGACTTATGAATGAGGAGATACATCATATTTTTTTTAATAAAAAGATTCAATATCAAAAACATTGAACTATAGATCCAATGAAATTCCAATTAAAATATTGAAAGAGGAGGGAAGGGGGCAGGGCCCAACCTTTAAGAGAATTACATAGCCGGAGGACATGACATAAACTGACTAGAACCAAATGGGTCCAAGATGGCGGACAAGTCGACTTCCACTAGACCTTGAGCCTCAGTATACGCTCACTGTAACACATCAGTAAGCTAAATGACACACCCATAGGCACCATGACAGTTCCGAGGCCAACCATAAGGATCAAAAAGTGGGCAGTGGCCCAATTCCTGGAAATCCCCACCCCTTCCTGAAATAGCTGGACTACTCCTCCCACTCATTAGCCTATGAAATTACCCACCCCTATAAAAACTGACACCCCCATACCCTGGTGCCTTTCTCAACTTCTGAGATGGCCCATACTCTGTCTGTGGAGAGTGTTTCTCTCTAAATAAATCCACTTCTTACCTTTCACTTTGTCTCTCACTGAATTCTTTCTGCGATGAGAAATCAAGAACCTGAGCTTCATTAAGTCCTGAAACCAGGTGTGTGACCTCAGTTGGAAGACCTCAATTGGAAGACAGTTTTGACTGGGTTTGAATCCTAGCTGTGTGGGTTCAAGTCCCAATCAAGGTTTTGGCTGGGCTTGAGTCCCAGCACAGGGGTTCAAGTCCCAGTTTGGATTTTGGCCAGGTTTGAGTCCCAGCTGTGTGGGTTCAAGTCCCAATCAGGATTTTGGCTGGGTTCAAGTCTCAATCTGAAGGGCACGGTTTCAATATCAGCAGGGTTCTTGATGGAACATGATTAGACAGTGTAGATATTGACACAGGAATAAGCCAATGATAGAGGTTAGAAAGGCTACAAACAGATTGTGTAGGCAGAATTCTACGAATGACTCCCCTTGGACCGAGGTAGAATATGAAACGTCCTTCGCATGATTACATTACATTACATGAAAAAATAAAGATTATCTAGGTAGGCCTGGTCTAATCAAATGAGCCTTTAAAAGTAAAGAATTTTCTCTGGTTGGTGGAAGAAGAGAAACTCAGGGATTGGAAGGCCGAGAAGAATTTGACATGGAATTGCTGACTTTGAAGATGAAGGGGGCACAGGCCAAGGAATGTGGGTGGCCTTGAGCTGCTGAGAGTGACCCCAGGCTAACAGCCAAGGAAATGGGGACCTTACTCTTATAGCCTCAAGGAACTGAATTCTGCCAACAACTTGAATGAGTCTGAAAGCAGATTATTCTCCAAAACCTCCAGATAAGAGCCCAGCGCAGCCAACTCTTTGATTTCGGCTTTGAACCCAGCCAAGCCTGCCTAGACTTCAGATCTACAGAGCTGTGAGATAATAAGTGGGTGTTGTTTTAACCTGAAAATTTTGTGGTAATTTGTTATGCAGCAATAGACAACTAATACACAGAACAATAGACAACTAATACATAGCCCTATATTTATACAAGTATTTGATAGATGACAGAGCTGGCTTTGCAGATTCTTGGTGAAAGGAGATCTCTTCAATGAGTAATTCTGGGACAAATGGTCATACATATAGAATACAAAAACGTTGGATCTCTACCTCAAAATGTGACAAGCAAATAGAAATTTTCGATGTAAGGAATTCCTTAATGAAAGATGTAAAACATATAAAACGATTGAAAATTCAAGTATGCAAAAATTTTTAAATTCTACTTATCAAAGGTCAACATTGAACAAAGAAAAAAGAAGGAAAGGACAAGAAGTCTGAAAAGCAGGAGCGTACAGTGTCTCAAGAGTTCCGAGAGAGGGCTTCCCTGGTGGCGCAGTGGTTGAGAATCTGCCTGCCAATGCAGGGGACACGGGTTCGAGCCCTGGTCTAGGAAGATCCCACATGCCACGGAGCAACTAGGCCCGTGAGCCACAATTACTGAGCCTGCGCGTCTGGAGCCCTGTGCTCCGCAACAGGAGAGGCCGCGATAATGGGAGGCCTGCGCACCGCGATGAAGAGTGGCCCCGACTTGCCACAACTAGAGAAAGCCCTCGCACAGAAACGAAGACCCAACACAGCCATAAATAAATAAATAAATAAAAATTAAACTTAAAAAAAAAAAAAAAAAAAAGAGTTCCGAGAGAAGCATGTTTGTAGAAAGGAAGTTGCCATCTTTGTTGAATTCTACTGAGGGGGGAATTCGAGGAAGACAGAAGAGTGTGCACTGGATTTGAAGACACAAGGAACACCGATGACCAGAACAACAGCATTTCAATGGAGTAGGAGGAAACCCAGGGTAGTGCGCGGACAGCTGTGTCTCTTGTTCATTACCCTTCCAGAAAACGCCACACCTTCCTAGATGCCTAAAATGCCCTATCACTTGCATATTCACAGCTCTCCTAAAATATCTGAACATGGTAGTGACAGGTTCTATTTGGCTTTTATTCTGTAACAGAACAAGTAGAATTATGATCTGTATCGTGATTTACTTAGCTGATATCACATGCTTTTGAGAATTCTATCATTTTTCTCACATTTCTTCCTCTCTAGCAAGATGAGAAAGAGAGAAACCATAACAAAATTGTGGCCATCTCTACAGTCAAAATAGGTCTTAGTTGTTTCTAGTCAAGCCGAACTTTCTGGAGGGTCAAGGGATGGAAATTTGAGGTGCGTTTTGCCGTGCTAAGATCTTACACTATATGTATATATATATATATGTATATATATGTATGGTGTAAAAATCCTGAAATTAATCTCCCCCCTTTCTTCCTCTCATTGTACCTTGCAAGGTTGACTTAACTGGTCATTTTGACCCCACTAATTCAATAAAAAAAAACTCAGGGTAAGGGGGCACAGGGGATGGGACAGAGGCCCAGTCCTGTGCTCCCTAGGGACTGGTTGTATCTCAAACCATGGAATCTTGAAAATATTCCCCTTCCTCAAAATTATTGTCCTCCAACCAAAATAGCTCCTAAACTATAGAAGCTCTGGATGTGCAAAAGGATTTCAAGATTTCACTAATGAAGATTATAATTAAAATATTTAAATGGGTTTTTAATTTTCTTTCTGGGCTACGCTATTTCCTAGTCCTCTCGAGGAGCTGCTATTGTTCAGTCCTGACAGAATTCTCTGTTAGAAATTATAGCCTGCTGCCTTTCAGCATCTTCATTAAAATGCAGTGCTGCCAGATATATCTGCATGCATATGAATGAAGCATCTATAGAATAATTAAGTCATGAATAACACATTGCTGAGCATGGCTTTTCCTGAATAGGGAAAGACTATTATTTATGAACCCAGAGATTTTATATTATATGAAAAAATAATTGGCAATAACAAGTATTATTTGAAGACATTAATTTAAATTATGATTGCCCTTCTATAGACTCCATTTTTAATAAAATGGCATTTACATTGGAAAAATGGGTGTGAATTTATGTGCCATTTTTCTTTATTTTGCTCAAAAGGCCACCTGAAAGCTTTTTGGCAATGGGGATTGCATAATTTGAGAATCTTGAGATCTTTTACAAACAAAAGGTCATTAGCATCACAGCGACTTCATAGGCCTGGGTTCAAACTAATAGCTACATATCAATGGAAAAACGTAGATACTGTTCACAAGCAGTACTTAGGCTTTTTCAAGGAACACTGTGGAAGCAAAAGCTGAGCTCCCCTGATCCACCCCTCCCCCATGCAGTGTGTTTGAATCAAGAAACAGTTCTTTTCCAAAAGCCTCAGTTTAGCAATGACCACATTCTAGAGTTAAACTGCACTGTAGCTTCAGCACTGCTTAATGTTTAGCTCTGGGCTCTCCTGAGACCTTTAGCCACGGTGCACTGTGTGCTAAAGTCCAGAGGCAGAGGAAGAATAAGTGAGAAGACATGAGAAAGACCAGAGAGGGAAAAAGGACTCAAGGCTCAAGGTGAAAAGAGAAACGAAACATCTCTTCCTTCTTGACCTCCCTCAGGTCCCTCGGTTGAGTCTCTTTCTTGGTCATATCTCTTTGTGATTCATTTCACATTTGGTCTTTCTTCCGCTTCTTTTTCAAAAGACAACACAGCCAGTAAAGTCTCAGTAAAGTCTCCCTGAGGAAGGGTCAGAGTCAAATGTCAACGGAGCAAATAAGCCTACCATCTAGTTGGTCCCCATGGCAGTCAAAGGACCTGTTTCAAATCTGGGGAACACGTTTCTTCCTTTCCATTTTCCCTCACAGGTGCCTCAGTCCACCCTGCTCCCTTTGTACCTGGGTCACAGCAGCTTCCCCTCTAATGCCCTGTCCATAATCTCCCATCCCCCCACCCAATGCCCCACCCTGCCTTTCTACCCTCCCCAGCCCCACCCAAGTACAAGTACACTCCCTAAACCATCTCTGATTAAGTCATTTCTCTGATAAAAATTCCACAGCAGTTTCTCATGGTGCTCAGGATCAATTCCAAACCACTCAACATGATTCAAACGCCCTGCAGGACCTAGCCACAGCCCACCTCTCCAGCTCCTTCTGCAGAGCCTCGAACAGTCTGCTCTCTCCAGTCTAAATGAATTACTCACCACTTATTGAGTTCATCTGTTCCATGTCCTCAGACATACTGTTTCCCTAACTGACATCTATTCCTCCTTAAACATTCACCTCAAAGGCCCGCTAGACCTGCAAGCGTTCCCTGACCATCCCCACTCCCACTCATTTTGATGTCCCCCATGGCACTCTGAGTATCACATTTATAGCTCAAGGAAAACCCTTTCTTACTCTTTACTATAATTGTTGATTTGCTTGTCTATTTTCCCCACTAAAGTAGAGTCTCCTTAAAAGCAGAAAATATTTTCTTGGACTTTGTGTTCCTACCACCTGTCCCAGTGTATAGTAATAAAAGCCCCTTGAATGAAAGAACTACATATAACATAATGCAGAATGAGGTAGGTGCTGTCACCTTCTGCCTTATATGGCAGTGAGTAAAAGCATAGCTTCTTGGAGACCAGAAGGCTTGGGTTTACACTATGACTCTACTATTTACTAAGTGATGATAAGTTATCTTATTCCTCTGATCCTCTGTTTCCTAATTTGTAAGGTAGATATACACACTTGTTTTTTTACAGAGTTATTCTGAAGATTAAATTAAATAAGAGAAATTAAATGTTTAGTGGGAGGACTGGCACATAGTATGTAATGTGTAGTGGTAGCTATTAGTATTGTCATTACTATTTTTATTACTATCAAAGCACAGCCAATAAAAACTTAAAAGGCCATTTGGGGTGGGGTGGGATATATTTACCTTCATTTTAAAGATTCATTATATCATTAAAATAAAATACAAGACTCCCAGGTAATCCACAGTGAAACATCATAACTAAAATAGCATAAGCAGACTGGCCAGCCAATCTTATTTTGCTATTCCATTCAGTTCCTCTTCATGGTGTGGTGGGGAGAAGGATACTCTACTTTAACTGTAATCATTAAATCACATTTTTTGTTGTTGTTGTTCCCACATTCACCCTGTACAGATCTTTCAAGAGGCATTGCACTTAGCACTGAGTGAGGAGTTTAAACAACACTGAATACTAGGACATATCCTGATCTCTGAGTAGAAGGTCTGGCTTAACTATGGCATTGGCCAGCTGTGTGATCAAGGGTAAGTCACACCTATTCGGGTAGCTGTTGTTTCTTCATCTATGTAGTTAGAAAAGTGGACTATCAGATCTCTAAGGTTCCTCACTTCACCAAAATCATGATTACAAGTGGAAGCGTGGCCCCTACCCTACAAAAAAATTGTAATTAAACCATTAAAGTATAAGTGACCTGGTTTTGCCCATTTTGTCCCCTCTCCCCGCTGTTCTCAGGATACTGCCAGACTAATACTCAGTTTTCGTGTAATGGAATCCCCAGAATGTGGAAGGTGGAGAAAAAACAAAAGCTAACTGGGTGGTTATCTGGAGGAGAGCAGAGAGAGCTGCAAACTGATAGAGCTGGTGGGTGGAGAGGAGGGGTGCGGGAGCAAGAGGAGTTGGGGGAGGAGACTGAGAGAGTATAGGGATGGGATGGCATAAATGAGGGCAAAGTTACTGGGCACTACAGGAGGTAGCTGGGGACCTTCATGAGTTGCCATAAAATATAATCTCCATTCCCACTTATGTTCTTCAAGACAGACAAGTAAAACAGAGTCAGAAGGTCTGTACTTCCCTGAATGTAGCACCTCCTGAGGGACTGGCCCAAGTGGGTCAGAGCGTCAGTGGACTTACACCAATTAATGAGAAAACAGAGAGAGGTACCAATTGATACGCCCACAAATAAGCGTACGCTGAGTATGTGTTTAATTCTCACAGTAAAGGAGATGAATGAAATATGATTTGAGGTGCCTTCAGAATACTGTAAAAAAATTAAAAGGTTGACATTTTAGACATGAGGGAAAGAGAAAAGTGGTGAACTTCATTATCATCCAATGATAAGCCGGTCAGGCCTAATGAAATCCATGTAAATGATATAATTGACAAAAGTAAAGAAAGTATTCCAATACTGTGGATGGAAAATTATTTCACAAACGTGAGGATTACTCAAAAAGTTTTTTTTCCTCTCTTTTTTAACATATGTTAATAAGGCAAGTAACTTAAGTCTATGTTTTTTAAACGGTATGGCTACCTTTCTACTCAATAAGGCTGAATTTTTAAGGAGAATAAATATCAGTTAGGGAAACAACATAGTGAGGACATGGAACCTGATATACTCAAGGAACCATAAATCATTTAGTTAGACTAATTAGGGGAATATTAAGTATAATATAACAAAGATTATCCTGGTTGCAGAGTGTAGGATGGCATGAAAGGAAGTCTAGTTAGGAAACTGGGACAATAATCCAGCTGGGAAACAATGGGAACATGAACCAAACAATGTAATTGAGGATGAAGGGGGAACAAAAGACTTGGGCTCAAGTCCCAACATTCTCACCCTCTATACATATGATCTTGGACAAATTACTTCTCTAAATCTTAATTTCATAAATTAGAAAATGTGAATAAGAGTACATAGGACTGCTGAAAGATTTTTAAAAAATAAGGCATGCAAACCATTCAGCACAGTACCTGGACTGAAAAATATAGACATGGAAGTACTCAGCAAATAATGTGTGAGTTAAACTATGAGGTTGTTCAAGTATTAAGTATGGAGTAGAAAAGGAGAAGGCCAAGGTTGCCTAGGTTAAGAGGGTGGATTTCTGACTCCTTAAATTCTAACCCTCCTGCTCTTCCAGAATTCCACTGCTTCTTCATGGAAGATAAAACACATACCACGTAAGTGATGACACTGCCACTACCAACCAGCTATTTGCTTCCTGGTAGCTCTGTCTCTGGCTCATGTTTAGAGCTAGCAGCAAGAAACAATAGGAAGAAAGCATAAGTGAAGGTGTGTGGTCTGCCTTCTTGATGAATCCCATTCCCCACACGGCCTCATGAAGCTGTATGATTTTTCTCAGTGTTTCAGATAGGATGGAAAAATGAGGCCTGCTTTTTTATGCTGTTTTGATTTTGAGGTTTAATTACTGTTGTTTCTGGGGAATTCATTGCTTTAACTAATGATGTGCCCTGAATCTCTTAAGTGAAGAATGCCATTGAAAACATGAAAATGTAATGAGTACAACCTTCTTTATCCCAGCTGAGGAGGGCGGCTGTTACTTGGCCATCACCTCTCAGTGAAAGTACAAGGACCTCAGGTACTAAAAGGAGCTGGGCTTCAAGGTTTTATTTGCATGTCTGTTTTTTTTTTTAGTTCAAGAGTTCTTTTGTTTTATTTAAAAGCTGGGTCTATTAACAAGGAAACCAGAGAGAAAAAACAATCAGCTTGCTTTGGTGCCCTTTCAGACCTTCTCTTAACTGCTTATAAATCAATAAGCTAATTTCTAAATCAGGGTTTCTCAATCTCAGCACATTTTGGACCAGGTAATTCTTGGTTGTAAGAGGTTGTTTTGTGTATTGTAGGATGCTTAGCATATCCCTGGCCTCTACCCACTAGATGCTAGTAGCATGTCCCATTCGCGACAATCAAATAAGTCTCAAGAAGGAGGCAAGAATATACAATGGAGGAAAGACAGTCTCTTCAGCAAGTGGTGTTGGGAAAGCTGGACAGCTGCATGTACATCAGTGAAGTTAGAACACTCTCTCACACTATACACAAAAATAAACTCAAAATGGCTAAAGACTCATGACACCATAAAACTCCTAGAAGAGAACATAGGCAAAACATTCTCTGACATAAATCATAGCAATGTCTCTTAGGTCAGTCTCTCAAGGAAATAGAAATAAACAAATGAGACCTAATCAAATTTATAAGCTTTTCCACAGCAAAGGAAACCAGAAACAAAATGAAAAGACAACCAACGGAATGGGAGAAAAATATTTGCAAACGATGCGACCAAAAAGGGCTTAATTTCCAAAATGTACAAACAACTCATACAACTCAATAACAAGGAAACCAAACAAGCCAATCAAAAAACGGGCAGAAGACCTAAATAGACATTTCTCCAAAGAAGACATACAGATGGCCAATAGGCACAAGAAAAGATGCTCAACATCGCTAATTATCAGAGAAATGCAATCAAAACTACAATGAGGTACAACCTCACACCGGTCAGAATGGCCATCATTAAGAAGTCTACAAATAACAAATGCTGGAGAGGATGTGGAGAAAAGGGAACCCTCCTACACTGTTGGTAGGAATGTAAATTGGTGCAGCCTCTATGGATAACAGTATGGAGGTTCCTTAAAAAACTAAAAATAGAGTTACCATATGATCCAGCAATCTCACTCCTGGGCATGTATCTGGAAAAAACTCTAATTTGAAAAGATACATGCACCCCAATGTTCATAGCAGCACTATTTATAATAGCCAAGACATGGAAGCAACCTAAATGTCCATCAACAGATGAATAAAGATGTGGTGTGTGTGTGTGTGTGTATATAAAATGGAATATTCCTTAGCCATAAAAAAAAAGAATGAAATAATGCCATTTGAAGCAACATAGATGGACCTAGAGATTATCATACTAACTGAAGTAAGTCAGACAGAGAAAGACAAATACCATATGATATCACTTATATGTGGAATCTAAAGTATGACACAACTGAACTTATTTACAAAACAGAAATAGACTCACAGACAGAAAACAAACTTATGGTTACCAAAGGGGAAAGGGGGTGGGGGAGGGATAAAATAGTAGTTTAGCATATACAAACATATATATATACATATATATATATATGAATCACTTTGCTGTACACCAGAAACTAACACAACATTGTAAATCAATTATACTTCAATAAAAAAAAAAATGTCTCCAGGCCTTTGCAAAAGTCCCCTGAAGGCAAAATTGTCATGGGTTGAGAACCACAGGTCTAAATGAAGGACTTACTTTACAGGACAGTGAAAGCAAGGCATATTAATCAGCAATAAATATGTTCATTGAGGACTTGAAAAACACTGTGCTTGGTGTTGTAGGAAATACAAAAATGCTAAAGTATTATGTAATACTGGGAAAGTCCTTGGACCAGCAGTCTAGATCCACGTCTGCTGCTTACTAGTCATGGGTCCTTGAGCAATTCATTTATCCTTTCTGAGTTTCCTCATCTTACTAAGGAACAAGTGTGAGAAATGTAGGGTGCAGAAATATATGTATTTGCAACTGGATGAACAGTCTTAATAGTCTTATCTAAAGGTCTCTAGTAGTGAATCCAAAGTCTTTGTTTGCTGATCTGATCTATTAATGACTTAAATGAATGAGGACATAATCGACATGTTGATCAAATATAAACACAACATGCACTTGGAATGGCCATTAGCTGGATAAGAGCACCAGAACTGAAGATGACTGAAAAGCCACATCTAAGCAAAAGGTATTTGCATACAGATAATGTAAAGTCATGCATTTGGACCCAGAAATTCACACCATAGCACAAATACCATATTGGGGAAGTCAGTGTGTATGTAGGTGAGCAAGAAGGAGAGTAGTAGAAGATGAGATAAGAGATAAAGGAGTTCAAATTATATAGGGTCTCATATCTCATATTAAGAGAACTTTGTCATTTACTTTGAGTGAGGAGGAAAGTCATTTGAGGGTTTGAACAAAGGATTAACAGACTGGACCAAATTTTTATTTTATCAGATTACTTTGGCTGCTGCATTGAGTATAACTTAAATGGGGATAAGAACAGAAATAGGGAGACCAATTAGGAGGCTACTGCAGTAAACCAGGAGAGACACTGCAGTGGCTTAGATGAGGTGTAGCAGGAAGATGTTACAGATTAGATTTGGGTTGTCAGAAAAAGAAGGGAGTCGATACTGACTCTAATCAAACAGAAAGATGGAGGGCCATGAACTAAGATGGGAAAGACCGAGGGAGCAGATTTTGGATAGTCAAGTTGAATGGTATAAATGTAACATGAAAAGAGAATAGCTGTGAAGGAGAAATTTGGCTCATTCTACAAAATATTTGAAAAAAAAACAAGATATAGAGTTTACAGGTATGACCATCTGATTCTGGATAAGAAAGAATTGGCAAAAATGAAGTGGGTAACCATGTGGAATAGTGACTTAATAATACCAACCTTAGCTCATACTCCCCATGAGCCAGCCACTGTCAAGGACTTTGCAATTATTATCTCATAATCCTCAAATCAGTCCTATTTTACAGATGAGCAAATCATAGCTTGTAAGTGATTAAGCTATTCGAATGTTGGTCTAGGTTCAGATCGGCAAAACTGATAACTCTGGGTGAGCTAAGATTAAATTTCCTGCGGTTTTACTATTGCTTCAACTAGTAAGCAACGCAAAAGATACACAGAAGAGCAAGATGGGAAAGAGATAAATCTCTCTCGTGACAACTTTATTTTTCAATCATACCTAAAGTGGAGTAGTTTCAGCAGCTCATGTGCTGTGGAGATCCTCCAGGTTGGAAGAATGTGCAACACTGTACTTACCCTTCATTTCTTTTTAGTCTGGGAGAGAACCACATCATTTAGACCCTAGTGTTGTGGTTCTAGAGTCAGAATTTCTGGTTGAGCCACTGTCACCTAATCCAGTTATCTCCCTGTTTTGGCTCTTGCATGGCCAGTGTGCCCACTTGATTCTTCAGTGCAGCTGGTCTGGCCATGGCCTGCCATCGTAGTGAGCTAGGATTTGAACCCAGGCAATCTGATTCCTGAGTCTGGTCTTAACAACTGCCCCACACTATCTGCACGTAAAAGCATTCACGAAGGGACTCAAAACTCATTTGGAAAAACGTAGTGGAAGAAATTTAAACCTCAGATATGGCATGAACTAGGTAACTAATAAAGCAACTTCGAATGTCTAAAACATAATACTACCTCTCTGCTAACCTGTTGGGTTGGTGAACTATAATAAAATGTAGGAAAGAACTGGAGAGGCGTTCTTCTTATATACTTCTGCAGAACGGAAATCTAAATTGCGACTACATCTCTACCATTGGGCTGTCCTTCGTTCTATACCTTACTCAAATTTCTTGTCTCCAAGTAAACCATATGTGGTGTCTTCACACATACTGTTTCTGCTTCCAGAATACCTCCTCTTACCCTCTTTTCACCTGGATAACAGCTACTTCAAGACTGGAGTAAGACACCATCTTTTCTGTAAAGCCCTTTAGCATCCCATCCTCTATCCAGTCAGCTTTGACCTCTCCTTCCTCTCTGCTCCCAGAGACAGCCTCTTGGACCTGCCTCTTGCACCTTGCAAAGTGCTTATCTGATTGTCATATATATATTTATTTACTTACAGGTTTCCTCCGACAATATAGCCTCCTTTCCTTGGATTGCTGGTAATATTTTTTCTGAGCTCTTTTCCAAGATGCTGATACAAAATGCTGTTGCTGACCATTTTGCATTTCATTTGTGTAAGTATATTTCTGGCTAGCACATGCAGGATGAATTGTAAAATGAGATGGGGAGTGCGGGAATCCATATTGGAGGTCCTTGCAATAGTCTAAGGTGTAGAGGGTGAGAATGGAAAAAAAGAGGATTAAAGGAAAAATGCAAGAGATGTTGTGGAGGAAGGGTGAGAGACGTAAACATATGAGAATAAATAAAAAGTCTTTTTTAAATGAATGGATATTTCTGAAAATATGGCTATATAAACATTAAGTGAAATCCCTTCTAGAACAGCACACCAGAAAATGCTAGGAAAGATTTTTCTTAATGCAACAAAATTTTGAATGTATAACTCAGCTAGTGGGAAGGAATAGAATTATTCAAAGTTCAACAATGCACAAAAAATCACATAAGTGCCAGAGCCAAACTTTTCCTTGGAGGCACTTACTGAGTTCTGATGGTCTAAAATCTGAATTTTAATGGGCCACTGGCAGTGAACAGGAGACAGAGCCAGAAGCTAAGCAAAATGGGAGGTTGGATCAAAGACCCCTTTCATAAGAGTCAGGACCATCAAGGGCAATACTCTCAATGAGTGAACTAGAAACAACCTCTCCCTAAAAGAGAGTCATGGAGATACCACCTTTCTCAGCCTTAGCTTTGTCTGATAAGAAAGAAATATAAAGAAAAAAGAAAAATAAATGTCTCCAAAGAAATTCCTCACCAGATCTGCATTCTCATGGTTTGAGGGCCAAAAGCCATGCTGCCCATGTATTTAAAACCCTAAACCAAAGATAATTTGAGTGACCCTTGGTCAACAGTGTTCCCAGAAACCTGGCAGAAAAATCAACTCTGCTCCAGAGAAATTAATTTTGGGCATAGACTCAAAGAAAATTCTCAGAGATAGAGTTCTAAGGTATGTAAGTTCACAGTCAAAATTATCATACTGAAAAGGAAGCAAATCATGATGAGTGAAAGCTAGCATACAGAACAAACAGCAGGTTAAGACAATAAAGAATAGATAATGAAATAATCAGACCCAAAATATTAAATAAGTACGTTTAATATGTTTCAAAAAATAAAAAAGTAACTTGAAAATATTGAAAAGGCACAAGAGACTATTAGAATTGGCCAACTGGATATAAAACAGAACCAAATAAAAATTCTAGAAATGGAAAAAATTAAAATAAAAAAGCAACAGATTAGATTCAGCAGTGGAGAGATTTAGTGAACTGGAAAGTAGAGATTAAAAACGAATTACAAAACAACGCCCAAGAGAGACAAAAGGAAGATATGAAGTAGAGAAGGAGACACATGAAGGAGACAGTGAGAACGCCTGCTACACTCAATCAATTGGTAAAGAAACTCTGAAGGAAATATGAGCAGTAGCAACTGTAAAATTTAGGTAGACTTCAAAAACTGCCCCCTGCTATGTAGATTATTAATACTAAAGGAGCATGGATAATTGCTGAGTACCAAAGCTGAGAAGAAAGCCTGCCAACTTGAGGGAAAATATAGATGAAATGGGAAATCTGACCACCCTTCTCTTCCTTCCTATTCAAATTGATAGTGACACATTAATATAATCCCAAAAGAAAGAGGAAGCTGTGTCTTAAAGGCCACATGCCTAAGAATGAACTTGTAATGGGACCATGGGACAGGGGATAGTAGATTCTCCAGCAGCAGCATTGATTGTTGCTCATTCTCTCTGTTTATATAACACAATTGGAGTAATCTAGAAAATAATTATATCCCCCCTCCCTCCTCTTCATAAGTCATCAAAGATCTGTCTCTAAGAGAAGGTCTGAGAAGCCACCTGTGTATCCTAGCCATGGACATTCTTCTACAGAAATAATCATACTGAAGAACAGAAGTGGACAAGGTTTCTCTGTAAAGGACTAGATAGGAAATATTTGAGACTTGAGGGCCATATGGTTGGTATCACGGCTACTAAACTCTGCCATTAGAGTACAAATGCAGTCACAGATAATGCATAAACAAAAGAGCTATGTTCCAATAAAACTTTACTTATAAAAGCAGGTGGTAGGCTGTAGTTTGCTCACCCCTGCTGTAAAAGATTACTTATCTAGAAGTACAAATACTGGCAGCATTCAACAAATGGAACTGTTCTAAAATTATTTTCAATGATCACTCATTTTTAAAACACATCATTATGATAATTGAGAAAAAAATGTGCTCTAGCATTTGGACATAGTAATAGTATAAAGGGCTGGGAGATATAACCCAGTGAGTCACAGTGGCCCAATTCAAACAATACACCCATGATTCGACGAGGTAGCTGAGTAGTTAAGACAATAACAGACTGCTAAATAACATACACATGGGGATACAGATCATAACAGACAGAATAAAACTTACTCTTTCAGAGGGTACTACGTGTGGCAAAAACTTCGTTATTTTCACACAGTGAAAGTCATTTACTTCTGAGCTAGGGACACTCCAGTGTACAGGCTGAGGAGACATTCCAAGGGGAAGCATAGCATTAAAAAGCAGATGAGGGGATGTCCCTGGTGGCGCAGTGGTTGGGAATCCACCTGTCAACGCAGGGGACACGGGTTCGATCCATGGTCCGGGAAGATCCTACGTGCCACAGAGCAACTAAGCCCGTGCACCACAACTACTTAGCCTGTGTGCCACAACTACTGAAGCCGCATACCTAGAGCCCGTGCTTCACAACAAGAGAAGCCACCCCAATGAGAAGCCCACGCACCGCAACAAAGAGTAGCCCCTGCTCGCCACAACTAGAGAAAGCCCACAAGCAGCAACAAAGACCCAATGCAGCCAAATAAATAAATAAATAAATAAATAAATAAATAAGCAGATGACATTGAAGGAAGTTTACCCCAGTGCCCTCTTCTCTGGATCTTGTCCCTGCTATTATAAAACGTCATGCACTTCATTTTATCACACCTCTAGCTACAAATAAACAAGGATTTCCCAGTAAATCAGAATTTTATGATTTTTTAATTATAAAAACAACATAATGCTTTCTTTTGCCATTTTGAACAAAATAAGTATGCGTACAAACTTGTTGGGCAAATCAAGAAATATGCATTGTAAGATTTTTACATAATAAAATTGTTTTCTCTTTTCACCTAAATTTTTAATCAATGCAAAATAATAGCTAATATTATTCATTGTTTAACATGTCCAGGCACCATTCTAAATACCCTACGTGAATTATCTTAATTCTCATAACTCAATAAGGTTGGCCTATAACTGATTTGCAAGATGTACGTTTAGAGATATATGTTTAACCTGTGATAGCCACTTAAGATACCCATTTTACTTTCCTTTCCTGCTCTCCTCATACCCACTTCAAAATGCCTTAGACTAAGCTCAATGAAGAACTTACCATATGAGACCAAAAAAAAAAAAAAAAAAAATCTGAGCAAACTAGAATGGCTCATCTTCCCAGACCTTATGCCCTTGCTAGAGGAAGAAATATAAAAACAAAAATGAGCTGAAGAATAGGAAGAGTCTTTTCGGGGTCAGATCCAAGTTCCTGGGTGCTTTAGTTTGTTGCATGAACACTTGCTCCCTCACTCCTGATTTGGGGGAGCTCCATGAGACAGACAGCTGTGTTACAGTGAGACTACAGGAAGAGGAGACTGGCACCTTACTTGCCAATTGCTTATCTGCTGAGCCTCAGGGCTTGCAACGAGAACTTGATGAAAGGAATTTTAGGAAGGAGGGATAGGTATTGGCAAAGTAAGGCAGAAGACAGCAGTGCTCCTCCCCATCACACACACACCATGTTTCCTGAGAGGCGTGAATAATAGGATCACAGCCATACCCACAGAGGTCAAGATCAGGAAGACAGGGACATCAAAAGATGAACAGGAAGGGAAGGAAAGGCATTTGCCAAATGGACCACATTCATCACAGTTGTAGGTTAGATGACTGTCAGGTGAAAGGTGCAGCCAAATACTTCACAGACACCACACAGATGCCTAGACAGCTGCTCAGAGACAAGTCCATCACCCTCCAGATCTGTGAGTCTCCCTCATCAGGAGATTTGGAATGAACTAAATCAAAGGTGATGATCGACTCAGGAGTGTGCAGCCAATTAACCATCACCAAATCCTAGTGATCAAGAAAGTATCTTCTCCCTCAACATTTCTTCTACTTCCTTTCCTCCAGATATGGCAAAAGGAGAAAGGAAAACACTCCAGACCCTTTCTCACTGGAATTCTCCCAACTGAATGTATGTGTTATTTCAGATCCTTCAGGAAGCAAATGCCAAGATAGAATTAGATATACATATAATTAATCGGAGGAAACAACTATGAAGAATAAGGGAGAAGGAGCAGGAGTGGATAGGGAAAAACTTCAGACCATGATGTTCACCTGACACTTGTGAAAGGAGAGAAGAAGGAAGGAGGATTGGGTGGGCAGAGGCCCCAGACTGCAGTGCAGACCTCAGAATGGCTTGACCAGGCCAGTGGGGCATTGTAGAGCAAAGTTTGTCCATTAGAGGAGCCCTATGTTGGCCAGGAACGGCCCGGCTCTAGTATACCTGCCTTGCTCGGTTATTGGATTTGAGCAGCCCAGGGAGCATGTAACCTCCTTGTCATGGACACTTCAGAGGATCCCAGAGTTACAGCATCTGGAGGCTGTCAGCTAACTATTCTCTTTGCAGCTTGTTCTCACTTCAAGGGAGATGTGGACAACACACTCCATTAGCTGCCACAAGATCCATTAAGTCTATTCTGGGATGATGATGTGGGCTTCACACTTGGACATTAGAGTGAAATTATAAAGATTTTGCTCTAAGCCAGAGTTAATAAGATCAGTCACAACCTCTTCCCATTCAGCAGGTTATAACAAAGAACTAGGACACCTGGTGCATCTGCTCTACATCAATCGTTTTTCACATTCACCTCCTCCCACCTCACTGCTTCCTCTCACCTTTCAGCTACATGTCTGTCCTATCAACACCCACTCTGGGATCAGGACCACCTTCAGACAAAAAAATTTACCTTCAGTGCAGGTAATAGCTAAGTATAGTTTGGTCACTGCTTTTAATAGTTGACAAAAGGATGTGTGAATATTTTTGACTGGTTTCTGTCTTAGCATCTCATTCTTGTTTAAAGAATAAAAATGTGGTCAAGAAAGAGGAATCACCCTTAATTTGGAATAAATCTCGAATCAAGCACATAGTGGTATGAGAGGCTAGAATAGTATTGTTGAACTTAAAAGGGAGGTTTATTTGAGGAAATGGCTCAGAGTTAAGATCTGAAAAGGGGAGGGAAGAACATTCCAGGCAGAAGAATTAACATGTACAGTGGCCCTTAGTGACTGGCATAAGGGTTTAAGATGAGACTAGACCAGGTGGTTAAGAGCCAGATCTTCTCACAGGAGTTTTCATTGTCCTAAAAGTAACAGTAGGGTTTTTTTTTTTAATTAATTAATTAATTTATTTATTTTTGGCTGTGTTGGGTCTTCGTTTCTGTGCGAGGGCGTTCTCTAGTTGCGGCGAGCAGGGGCCACTCTTCATCGCGGTGCGGGGGCCACTCTTCATCGCGGTGCGCGGGCCTCTCACTGTCACGGCCTCTCTTGTTGCAGAGCACAGGCTCCAGACACGCAGGCTCAGTAGCTGTGGCTCACAGGCCCACTTGCTCCGCGGCATGTGGGATCCTCCCAGACCAGGGCTCGAACCCGTGTTCCCTGCATTGGCAGGCAGATTCTCAACCACTGCGCCACCAGGGAAGCCCAACAGTAGGGTTTTAATCAAAGGACTGGGATGGGTGGAGGATGATATGTTAGGATTTGTACTTTGAAAAAAATCCCTCCGGATGAAGAATGGAGAACAGATTGAAGGATGCATCAGGAGATATTAAGAGATATTTAGGAGTTTTGTTTTGTTTTAATAGCCCAGGTGAAAGATGAGGCTATCTTGAACAAAGAGAAGTAGATAGATTAAAAAAAAAATTTAAATGGCAAAACATCCAAAACTCACTGGTAGATTAGATATGGGGCTTGAGAAAGAGAAGGGTGTCAAGATGTCTCCTAGGTTTCTAGCTAGCACACTGGATGAATGATAATGGCAGTAACTAAAATAATAAATACCAAAAGAGAATCAGGTTGAAGGACAAGGCTGTGAATTCAGAATTAAACAGTTTACCAATTAGGAATCTTTTAGTCACAAGTTATTAAGAAGCCCAATTCAATCTGACTTAAACAAAGAAGAGAAGATACTGCTTCACCTAATTGTAAAATCTATTAGAGAGGCTGGCTTCACCAGTGGCCTCATTTAAGAATCGGATGATATCACCAGGATTCATCTCTCGACTCTACTTCCTCCCGACTGGCTACATTCTCAGACTTTCCATGGTGGCTCCTGTACAACTTCAGGCTCACACCATCACAAGACTAGTTCAGTGTAAGAGGAAATTCTCTTCCCAAAAAGTTGAACAAAAATTCAAAATCTAATCTCTTTAGCCTTTCTGGCCTTGATCTGGGCATATGCCCAACCTTGAACCAATACAATTGCTTAGGGTGATGAAGTATGCTAATTGGATCCTGTAGCCTGAGGCTTAAGTCATATTCAAAAAGAAGTTCATGAATGAAAGTGGAGGAGAGTTACATATCCCACAACAAAATCATGTACCACTGCCACAAAAAGCATAAGGGGACGCAGGGTAGTGAAAACAAAATGTAACTATCTCGTTTAGGTGAACATGATTTCTGAGATTAACAATAGGCAGGATGTGGTGGACATCTGAGAAAATCAAAGCTTCACTTATAAAGAAGGGGTACTTAAAATCACCTCTGAGCATTGGCAGAGGTCAAGACTATGGGCTTTCAGTAACAACTGGCTCGATACACGAACATAGACCACATGGGACAAAAGCAACATAAGGCACATCCAAGAAAATCTATTTTTGGTGAAGATTCTCTGGAAGGTCCATCAGATGTCTTGCTGTAAAATAATCAGAATTGAATTTTTTCTGTTTATGTTTAATGCACATCATATGATGTGAGTTCAGTCAATCTTACTTTTTCCATTATTAAAGTATTGATATTCCTCCAGGTATCAATAGAAATATGTAGACTCCGGCACCTAGAATGGACAAAAGCAGGACGGCCACCCTCTTTATTTCCTGTTGTATCAGCCAGACCTATTCCTGCCTGGGAACGCTAAACAGTACACACACACACAAAAAAACCCTTTGGGGGTTGTCTTGGTAAGATTGAATGTGAAAAATAGTTTCCACTAGAGGGTGCTAAGCCTCAAAATAAAAATACAAACCAAGTACGTAGGATTTTCCCATACTTTCCAGTATTCGTTGAGCAACTAATAACTGTTAACCTGGACTCCCCAAAAAGCAGAGCCTGAGGCAAAGCTTATGTGCTACTACTTTATTATAGAATGCAATCCCAGGGAGCAAGAATGAGGGAAAAGGAAAAGGAGGCAGGGAAAAAGTGAGAGTCAGTCCAAGAAGTTGTATTACTGAGCCAGTCGCCTCTTGCTATTAAACACAACTGACTCCTAGATCTTATTGTACCTTCCTCTAAGAGGCCATATAAAAAGTTGCTTCATAGAACAGTCCATCCAGACTGGCTCAATCATCCATTGTTAAAGTTTTACCCAGTGGGGTATTAATTCCCTCCTTACGTCTGAGTTGCGTGTATGTGGACCCTGAGCATGTCTTAGGGGTCTCACTCCAGTGTCTACAGAACAGACATGAGGGATACGCAGAGAGGGCACAAGGCAAAGTGATGTCAGGTTGTTCTGAGGAATTGGTCCCAGTTCATGCACAGCTGGTTGCTCAGTGCCTGGGGCTGAAACAAGTAGTCAGAGGCCTCAGAGACAGATAAGAAGCACACAAAAGGTATCTGATATGATGAACAATTACTCAAAATAAACAACTAAAAGGGAAAAAATACCTTGTCAAAGATAATGTCATGCAAACAGCAGTTGGAGGATGTTTGTCCTTTGACACTAAGCATTAATTATCACTTCTCATTTAATAAGACAACTAGTTGTGGGTTTCTTAGGTATTTCTTGGTTGAAAATAATTTCCATTAGACTTGCTAGTCATCTAAGAAATTAGCTTTGTTGTTTATCTTTGAATTAGTCTTGTTTACCTTTGCCAAATGAATGCTACATTATAACTGATTGAATAAGCAGTGCTATTTGTTTTGAAGAATGAGAACTTTTTGTTTTTTCAAGTTGATTTATTTTGAAATATTTATAGCTTTCCCCATGGCTTCAGAAACAGACTAGGAAGACATTTAGTTGCTTTTAAACAACTGTTGTATAACACTACAAGCTTGTTTTTCTGTTTGTCTACTTAGTAAATCAAGCATATGTTTTCTAGAAGGCTTTGTCTAACTGCCATAATATCAATAATTTGCATCCATTTGTCCTACCTGCTAAATAATTTTATGCTTTAGATCCTTATCAGTTATTCTTAATGTTCTTATAAATTGTGCCATTTTTACATTGACTTTTTATTTGGAAATAATTTCAAACTTACAAAAAATTGAAAAAATAAAAATAGTACAAATGAATACCCATATGCCATATACTTTGTCCAGATCTATCCATTTTTTAACATTTTACTCTGTTATATATGGTTGTCCATCATGGCCCTTTACCCCTAAATACTTCAATGTGTTATTTCCTTAAAATAGGGATAGTCTCTCAAATAATCAATTGTATAATCTACTGTCCATATTCCAATATTACCAACTGATCTACTAATGTTCTTTATAGCATTTTTCCCTCCAATACAGCATCCAGTCTAGGGTCAGGAAGGTATTTAGCTGTCATATCTCTTCAGCCTCCTTTTGTCTGGAATAGTTCCACAGTTTGTCTGTGTTTTTTAAGACATTAATGTTTTTGAAGGATACAGTCCCACTTCCCTTTTTTAAAAACAGAAAATTTCTCATTTTATGATTGTCTGATGTTTCCATGTGATTAAATTCTTTCTCCACCAGCAAATGCACAGGTGATGTTATGTCCTTCTCAGGGTATCACATTTGGAGCTCCATGACTTCTGTCTGTCCCTCATTGGAAATACTAGCTTTGATCATCTGGTCAAGGTGTTGTCCAACTTCTCCACTATTTATTGTTTTTTGTTCCTCCCTGCAACTAATTAGCAATCTGTGAGAAGACACTTAAGACCATACAAATATCCTGTTCCAAAGCAAAATTTCTCTCTAGATTTAGCATGGATTGATTATGCTTGGCTAATCCAATCTTCACTGTGATGGTTGCAAAATTTGTGATTTTTTCACTCCAGAACAGTCAGTCCTTGGCATTCCGCTGTATGCAAGAGCCCTTTCTTCTCCCCCATTTATCTATCATCAGTATGGACTCATGAATTAATATGCTTTTCAATGGTTTAGATTTCGTTATTGAACTTTATTTTGCTACTTAGATTGTCCCAGATTTGGCCAGTGGGAGCCCTGCAAAGCTAGCTCCCATGTCTTTGTGACATCTTTTTTCCCCAGCATTTCTTACTATCTGGTATAACAAGATGTTCCAGGTCCATCTTGTACCTACCTGGCTCCAGTTCTAGAAACCAGCCATTTTTTTAAAGAGCCCTACTTCCTTTTAGCGGGGAATGGTATTAGAGATCAAGATCTGGGTGATAATGTACGTTCACTCCTACTGTTGGGGGAGAGGGATCTTTGCTTCTTGGCTCTTTCAACCAGAGATAGAAAATCTGTGCATACACATGCATGCAAATGTTCATATATACATAAATATTTAAAAATAAAAATACATAGGCATGCACTCACACACACACATTTTTTTTTTAAAGAAATCAAGTGTTCACACTGATTCTTCCAATTCCAATTCATGCCTACGGAGTTCTTTCTTTCTCTTCTGTATTCTGTATTTGTATGTCCATGCTCCACAGAAAGAATTCCGGTTCCCAACAACATACTATGTATGCATTTGCTCAGTCCTATGATACATCTAAAATGGTTTCAGAATTTTGCCAATACTACTAAAAACACAATACAATAAACAAAACTACTGAAAAGAGTTAAAGATTTATTTCCAATTCTCACCTTCCCTACTGCACCACCCCAAAACACACAACTCTACACACCCTGTTCTGGCCACAACTAATGGTGTAGAGTCAAATACTGTGTTCATTAATTAACTTGTGTCTTCCTTTTTCCTCCTTCTCGTCCTCCTTTTGTGTTCCTTTCCATTCCTTTCTCTTATCCTCCTGCTTCGAGATTAGTCACTTAAAATTAGATTTTTTTTTCAATTGCTTTCAGATTTAGCCCTCCTCCTTTTTAATAATTATTTTATTTTTCAAATTTGTAGAGCATTAAAATGCTTTCAGAAGTCAAAACCATACAAAAAGGTATACTCAGAGAAGGGTCGATCCCTCCTACAGTTCTTTTAATCCATCGGTCCCTACCCCCACAAGCCCGCGTAGGTAAACAATCTGTTGTTTTCTGAGTCATTCTTTCTATTTCTTATTGAAATAGCAGGTAAGTGTATGTTTTCCCTTCCATCTTGCATGAAAAATAGCATACTCTAAATGCTGTCTTGGACTTTGTTTAATGTCTTTTGGAAGTCACTACATATCTGTTCTTAGAGGCCATCCTCATTCTTTGTTACAGCTGCACAGGACTCCATTGCCTATAATGTGCAATAGTTTATTCAACTAACTCCAAAGCTTGGACATGTAGGTAGTTTCCAATACTTTGTAATTACAAATAGTGCTGTGACGAATAACCTTGTGCATATGCACCTTCAGGGACGATTTCTAGAAGTAGAATTGCTGGGTCGAAGGTTAATGAATATGCAGTTTTGTTAAATGTTGCCAGATTCTTCCCCTTATGACTTGTACAACTTTTCATTCCCACAAGCAATGTGTGAGGGTATTATCTCCCCATAGCCTTGTTGACAGGGTGAACTTCCAAGCTTTGGAATTTTGGCCAATACAATGGGTGAGAAACAGCATCTCAGCGCAGTTTTTATTTGCATTTCTCTTGTTATGACTGAAGTTGAACACCATTTTATACCTTTTGTGTGTGAATTATCTTTGCATGTCTTTCCCCCATTTTTTCTATAGATTTTTGGTTTTTTATCCTTAATTTTAAAATGTTCCTTGTAAAATAAAGATATTAGCCCTTTGCGATATATATGTATATTTTTTTAATAATGATTTTTTTTGTTTTTTTACGATTATTTATTTATTTATTTATTTATTTATTTATTTATTTATGGCTGCGTTGGGTCTTTGTTGCGTGCGCGGGCTTTCTCTAGTTGCAGCAAGCAGGGACTACTCTTCTTTGTGGTGCGAGGGCTTCTCATTGCAGTGGCTTCTCTTGTTGCGGAGCACAGGCTCTAGGCACGTGGCATGCAGGCTCAGTAGTTGTGGCTCGTGGGCTCTAGAGTACAGGCTCAGTAGTTGTGGCTCATGGGCTTAGTTTCTCCACGGCACTTGGGATCTTCCTGGACCAGCACTCTAACCCGTGTCCCCTGCATTGGCAGGCAGGTTCTTAACCACTGTGCCACCAGGGAAGTCCCTATCTGTGATACATTTTTAAAACACCTTATCTCAGTTTGTCATTTTTCTTCTAATATTCGTAGAGTAAATTTTTGTCATGCAAAATTTTTCTTTCTTTTCTTCTTTCTTTCTTTTGTTTTTAGTTAAATTAATCAATATTTTCTTTTATTGCACTGTATTTTTAGTAAGAGTTAGAAATTTTTTCTCTATACTCAGGTGTAGTAAAGTTCATCCATATTTATTCTTTATTACATATTTTGGTTTCGGTTTTATGTTTAAAGCTCTGATTGATTTGGGATTTATTCTTGTGTATGTTGTAAAGAATGGTTCTAATTTTATCTTTTTTCCAAAGCTATCTAATTGTGCCAATTATAGCTATTTATTTAAAAAACTATATTTGTGGGACTTCCCTGGTGGCACAGTGGTTAAGAATCCACCTACCAATGCAGGGGACACGGGTTCAAGCCCTGGTCCAGGAAGATCCCACATGCTGTGGAGCAACTAAGCCCGTGTGCCACAACTACTGAGCCCACGTGCCACAACTACTAAAGCCCGTGCACCTAGAGCCTGTGCTCTGCAACAAAAGAGAAGCCATCACAGTGAGAAGCTCATGCACCACAACGAAGAGTAGCCCCCACTCGCCACAACTAGGAAGCCCGTGCACAGCAACAAAGACCCAACGCAGCCAAAAACAAATAAATAAATTTACTTTTTAAAAAGAACTATATTTGCCCCAGTAGTTTGAGATACTACTTTTATCATATCATATATTAGATATTTTTAAATAGTTGGATCATTTCTAGACTTTCTATTCTTTTCCATTATCTGTCGATTCATGTGCCAGTTCTATACTGTTTTAATTATAGAGGCTTCATTGTATTTTTAATATCTGTTAGGGCTAGGCTCTATTCAGAAGTTTCCCTTTTCATTCTTTCCCAGCTATTCTGTGTTTACTTTTCCATGAACTTTAGGACCAATTTGTCCAATCCCATGAGAAGCTTATTAAGATCTTTATTGGGATCACATCAGTAATGTTGAAGCATCCTTACCAGAACAAAAAACATTTCCCATTTGTCATGAACTGAATTGTGTCCCCCCCCACCGAATTCATATATTTAAGCCCTAACCCCACCCCCGCCCTCATGCAACTGTATTTGGAGACAGTGCCTTTGAGGAAGTAATTAAGGTTGAATGAGATAACAAGAGAGGAACCCTAAACCAACAGGAATAGTGTCCTTAGAAGAAGAGGGAGAGACACCACAGATACTCAGGCACAGAGAAAGGCCAGGTGAGGACACCGTGAGAAGATGGCCATCTGCAAAATAAGGAGAGGGGCCTCAGAGGAACCCAGAGCTACTGGCACCTTGATCTTGAACGTTTAGTCTCCTGTGAGTAAAAATAATTTCTGTTATTTAAGCCACCTAATCTATGGTATTTTGTTATGGCAGCCATAACATACTAAGACACCATTCATTTGAATTTACTTATGTGTCTTTGAACAGTGTTTTCTATCTCTCATCACACAGGTTTTGAAAAATTCCTGTTAAGTATATTCCCATATATTTTATCTTTTTAAGAAACAGCTCATTATCTAAAGGGAAATTCATATCCTGTTCCACTTTTAACAAAGAGTCTTTTCATCACATTTTATCTTAAATCCTTATAAAAGATTACTTTTCTCTGCATCTTCACGCTCCTTTTTAAATCCTTTTCTTTCTACAAATATATTCAGATCTCTTCCATCATGAAAATGTAAAAACCAAGCAAAGTCAAAATCTTTAGTGTAACATTTCCAAAATTCTGTTGTATAGAACACACCAGTTCCTTAAAAAGTTGATAGCTATTCAGAATTATTTCCACAGGGCAATGCATATCTGCAAACCAAAAGTTCAGAGTAGCCAAATAATGGACACTTAATTTAATCAAATATTTTCCAGCACACTTGACCATAGAACCATTTTTCTGCAGAACACCTGTTAACGTCACATGGAATAAGTACTCCTTGGAATATTACTTAACTTACCATTCATTTGAATCAGCTCTTTTTAAGACTACCAGTGATTCCTTATTACTAAATGCAGTGGGCTCTCTTCAGGTCTTATTCTCTTTGCCTTGTCCCCAGTATTACATATTGTTAACTAAACTTTTGGTTTTAAAAGTCTGCTTGCTTGATTTTGGTGACAATGCATGCTCCTGGCTCTCCTTCTACCCCGCTGACCTCATCTTCTCTCCCTCTTTTGCTGGATTGATTTATTAATCTCAACTCCAAATTATGGGTGCTTCCCAAATTTATTAATTCTTTTTTGTCTTTTGTCTATGCCAGTGGTGAGAATTTTTTAAAAATACAGATGCCTGAGCCATACTCCAGACCTACTCAGTCAGAATCTTTTGTAATCTTTTCTCTCCCCCTTTTGACCCACATCCTAAAGGACTAGAATTAGTCAAATCCCAGGAAACTAGTGGATCACAGTTCTGGAGAGAGATTTCAAGGGGTTGAAGAATTGACCTCCCTTATAGGTGGTCAATTATAGTCAGTGGCAGTGTCAAAGGGTAGCTTGGGGTAGGGGCCCTTCATTTCCTCCATAATCTCCATCACCACTCCCACCACACCAATTTTTTTTAATAATAATTTTATATGGGCATTGATATTTTTGTCTATTTTATATATACTGTCAATAAAGGCATATTTTGTAAACTTTGCTATTTTTATTACTCTTAACAAACAGGATATCACATGTTAGCCTTCTCCTTTCCTAGACATGCATATATATCAGCACATCTCTTCACATGACATATTACCCATCCCTTCCTTTCCTTTTGGACTATGCCATTTTATAATCTATCCCATATGCAGCTTTCAAAAAAGAAAAAAAAACTTCCTAAGGTGTAGCTTCACACATGCCATGATCCTGTTCAACAAAACTTTCTATCACTTCCAGTTACCCAAGACAAAGAAACAAGTTCATCTTCCAAGCCCTTTGCAATAGGGCCCCAAACTAGCTCATATATCCTAGCTCCCCAAATTACAGTCTATATCTGATTCTGGTCAAAATGGATTATTTGCTGTTTCCCAGACTGTTCCCATACTTTTTCTCATGCAGTTCACACTTGCTGGATGCCTTTTATTATCAGATCACTTGCCTTTTGAAACCCTATCAGTACTTCAAGGTTCATCTCTAATACCACCAGTTCTCCCATGATGGCTTTTATTTTTCCAATTTATGCTGATTTTAGTTATGGTCGAAACAATAATTTTTTTCTGTATGTATTATCAAAAAGAATTTATTTTCTATCTAGTATTTGGAAGAAAGTGTGACAGAGACCAAAATAACCTGTATCTACTAATATATTGTGGGGTCTTGATGATTTGACCTTGGGGAACCCACCTCATTGTTGGTGGATCCTAATTTCATTACCAAATAGCTGTGTGGCCTTGGACAAGTAATCTCTCTGGCCTAAGTTTATCATCAATAAAATAGTCATAAAAGAAGTATCTTCACTGGAGAATTGCTGTGAAAAACAGAAATAATCTTGCACATAGTAGCCCGTTTTGTCACTGCTGCTGAATGTGCTTAATAAATGTCTCAGATGAACTGGGATCCAAGAGAGACAGAATTCTAATCCCAACTCTACCAACACCTTGGACATATCACTTCATCTTTCTAGGCTTTCTTATCTTCCATCATGCATAAAGCCAAGGGGTGAAGCCCACGCCCTCTGACTGAGTCAACCTGGCTGAGTCCCTAGGTGGCAGTGTCTTGGGTTTAGGCCCATACTCTGTGTGGCCACTAGCTGGCAGGATTGCCACATGGTTGCTTGGCCACTCCCCATCTCCACCTCCATCTCCACCTCCAGGAAGGCCTTGCCTTAGGGACTTTGGACCAAAACAAACAGAACAGTCCAGCCTAGCTACAGCTAAGGCTTCAGGGTGGAGTCTTATGGGGCTATAAAAGGAGAAGAGGAAGCAAAATCTCCAGCACTCTTGTACAAGCCTAGAGGAGGGACTAGGATTCCAAGGACAGCTGACATCTTTCCAGCCCATCTATCACATGGTAGATGCCCCTGTAAAGTGCTACAGGTGACCCAGGCCAACACCAGGGTGCCATTTGGAGAATCAGATGCTGCCTCTCTTGGAAACCATATCTCATGCCTCACGAAATACTTGTGAAAATTTGGGACTTGGGCTTGTAATGTACAAATGTGTGAGCAACTCACTTTGATTTCTTCGCTCCTCAGTTCCCTTTGTTATAAAATGAGTGTAAACCAGGCCTCTGAACTCCTTGTTTTGTCTTCCATGCTATAGGCAGTGCAGAATCCTGGAAATAATGTGGGCTTCGTGAACACACAGACTTGCTTTAAATCCTGTTCTTTCCATTGGTATAAATCTGAGGAACTTTTCTAAGTTTCCTCATCTACAGAATGGAGATAGAAAACCTATTGATTTCACAATTTTTTTTGATGAATGGAATGAAATAAAGTAAGTGAAAGTGGCACATAGAGTTGCTTAATAATGTTAATTCCCACCCCTGATTATAAAAATACAAAACAGCACGATTTCATAGTCATTAAAAATGGGTACACATGCATAAAAAGGACAAGATCAATATGTACCAAGCTCTTAGGATTTATCTCTAGTGATAAAAATGCAAGTGATTAATATTTTCCTCTTTATACCCCTCTGTAGTTTCTAAATTTTCTAAAATGAACCTTTATCACTGTTGATCCTTTTTTTATTGTGGTAAAACATACATAACATAAAATCGACCATTTTTGAGTGTACAGTTCTGTGGTATTATGTACTTTCCCAATCCACCACCCACTGCCATCCATCTTCAGAGGCCTCTTATCATCACAAGCTGAAACGCTGTACCCATCAGATCACAACCCGCATTCTTCCCTCCCCTGCCCCTAGTAACCACCATTCTACCTTCTATCTCTATGAACTTAACGATTCTAGACACCTCATATAAGTGGAATCATACAATATTTGTCCTTTTGTATCTGGCTTATTTCTTATTTCACTTAGCTTAATGTTCTCAATGCTCATCCGTGTTGTAGCACGAATCAGAATTTCCTTCCTTTTTAAGATTGAGAAATATTCCCTTGTGTATGTATACATACATATATATATATAAAATATTTTGTATTCATTTATCCATCAATGGATATTTGGATTGTTTTTATCTTTTCAGCTATTATGAATAATGTGAACAACAGTGTACAAATAGCTGTTTGAGTCCCCGGTTTCAATTCTTTTGGGTATGTACCCAGAAGTGGAATTGCTGGGTCATATTGTAATCTGTGTTTAATTTTTTAAGCAACTGCCATGCTGTTTTCCATATCAACTGCACCGTTTTACATTCTTATATTTTTTTATATATTTAAAAGCCGTCCTAATGAGCGTGAAGGGGTGTCTCATTGTGGTAGTTACATTTATGTAATGTGCCGATTTGCATTTCCCTAGTGATTAGTGATATTGATCATCTTTGCATGTTGTTAAGTAACTAAAAATAAAACCCTTCCTACTAAACAAATGAATATATTATGAAGCAGAATATAATATTTGTACACATTTTCAAATTGAAACATGAGACTTCAAAGAAATTTCCTGTATGTGGTGGGCAGCTTAGATCTATACCCCTAGACTCCCCAGGAGTCCTCATTTCTTCTTCTCCACCATGGGGATGGGTCAGGAAACTGTTTGAGAAGTCTGCTGGTCCCTGAGTTCACAGGAGGAGAAAGGGTGTAAGAGGCCAAGAAGGCTACATCTAATAAGAGAAAGTTTTCAGAGGAAAGTCAGCCCCAAATTAAAATGAAACCCATTCAATAAACATTGAAGACACCTGAAAGCTACTCTGCAAATGACAGTGATCAAGTTACTCCTTGTGAAGTAGTGAGTAAAACAAACATTGAGCACTTGTTACCAGTTTAGTGGGTACTACCGATGTAGAAGTACAGTACCACAGGAGGGTGTAATAGGAGGATTTAAACTATGGAGTACAAGAAGCCCAGAGCCAGACACTAAACTGACATGTCAGGAACTCCAGAGGGAGATGGCCCAGGAGCTAAAAGGAACACATGGAGCAGTTATTCCCAAACATCTGTCTGTGGGCAAAGTGGTAGCTGATCAGCAGTAAAAAGAGAAAAATAAGGATACTCTCATGAGTTTTTCATAAAGCTAAATTTACCCCATACGGGAACTATCACTAGGGATTAAATGTCCTTTCTTTTATAAAATAAAAAATATTCTTAATAAGCCAAAATAAAAGGAGCAAACCCACATCATTTCTTACATTTTGTTGTGACCTTTAACTGGTCTGTGACATTTCTGTACTCTCAGCACTCCAGGAATTCCTGGCTAGGAGCAAGGAGCAGGTGTCTGACATGGAGAAGGGCAAGCCAGTCAGGATGAGTGGAGACCCACAGAAGGCGTGGCCTAGGTTGAATCTCATGGACTCCAAGCCCTTCCAGAGAAGCCACTTGTAGGTCTTGATACATGCAGCCCCCTTCCCCAACCCTATCATTCTGAGCCAGGCACAGGGATTTAAAGAGGGAGGAATCTGCTGATGTCATTTGAACTTGTCTGTCCCAACCTGTAGAGAGGGGTTGGTACACTTTTTCTGTAAAGGACCATACAGTAAATATTTTAGGCTTTGTAGGCCATCTGATCTCTTGACATGACTACTCAATGCAGATGTTGTAGCTCAAAAGCAGCCACAGACAATACGTAAACAAACTGCCATGACTGTGTTTCATTGAAACTTTATTCACAAAACACAGGCAGAGAGCCAGATTTGGCCCATGGACCACAGTTTACCAAGGACTACTCTAAAGAGCCTCATAAATCCCAGATCAGACTCAGCAATAAAAACAGATCCCGGTCATTTTGTAGACATAAAACTTGTGGCATAGAGGGACTTGTGGTTTTGAGTTCAGCTTAAGCAGATGCCTGCTGAGCACCAATATCATCATCGTTGCTAGAATTTTATATCTAGCTGGTATACGCCAAGAAATATACTAAGTACATCATATGGATTATTTTACTTAATTTGCACAACAACACTATAAAGAGCTATTACTACCGTTTCTACTTTACAGCTAAAGGAATTGAGGATTGAGAGGTTATGTAAGTTGCTGAGGCCCACACAGCTGGCGAGCAGTGGAGCTGTATTGATAAAGCAGGAGACGTGGACTTCTGCTTCCAGCCATGATGGAGTAACAGGGACTAGATTCACATTCCCACCTTAAACAGCTAAGAAACTGAACAAAAGCTATAAAAAGCTAGTTTATAGACATTCAGCAAGTGGCACAGCGGGACAGTGATTCCTACGAGAAAAGAGGTGAGCCCTACCTAGGATGCCCCAACTCACTGTCTGCATAAAGTTTCCTGGCTAATACCAAAGGGAACAGGAACCAAACAGAACCCAGCCAAACAGAACACAGCGTCTAGAGTCTGGGAGGCCAAAGCAGCTAAACTTTCTGGGGCAGAGTACTAGAGAGGAAAGAGTCACACAGAAGGGAGCTCCAGAGACATGCAGAAGGTTTACCTTATGTCTTTAGCTGAGAACTAGTCAGCATCTGTGTGCAAGAAACTACCAGTGCAAGGAGAGAACCATCAGAAAGGAGCATTCCTGGAGCTCACCCAGGGTTGGGAATATTTTATGTTCCTGTAGCCAGAGTAAAAAGATCTCCTGATATATACCTACTCAAAAGGTATCACGTTAGTAGTGGGACTAAACCAGGCCTACACTAAAGGATACTCTGGACCTGCCTAACAAAAATTAAAAGCAAGTCAAAAGAATCAATTTGTTGGGGCTTCCCTGGTGGCACAGTGGTTGAGAATCTGCCTGCTAATGCAGGGGACATGGGTTCGAGCCCTGGTCTGGGAAGATCCCACATGCCGCGGAGCAACTAGGCCCGTGAGCCACAACTACTGAGCCTGCGCGTCTGGAGCCTGTGCTCCGCAACAAGAGAGGCCGCGATAGTGAGAGGCCCGCGCACCGCGATGAAGAGTGGCCCCCGCTTGCCGCAACAAGAGAACGCCCTCGCACAGAAACGAAGACCCAACACAGCCAAAAATGAAAAAAAAAAGAATCAATTTGTTTCCAAGTAACTCAACTGCATCCCCCAAAAGAAGTCCTAAAAGATATTTAAGGATTAGAGAAAAAAATCTGTGCCCAATCACATAAAATTCACAATGTCTCCCACCCAACAAAAAATTAACAGGCATTCAAAAATGCAGGAAAATATGCCCTAAAACCTGGGGAGGCGGCACGGGGAATCAGTCAATAGAAACAGATACAGAAATGCCACAGATGATACAATTAATAGACAAGGATGTTAAAACGACTTCTATAAATATGCTCCATATGTTCAAGAAAGTAGAGGAAAGCATAAGCATGACGAGAAATGAAGGATATAAAAAAGATCCATATAAAACTTCTAGAGATGGAAAGCAAACAACAGTAATATCTGAGATGAAAGGTCACACAACTAGCAAGTGGCAAACCTGAGATTCTAACCCTGGACTGACTCCCAAGTTTGGTTCACTGCACTACTGTATCAGTTTTGTAGCAGAGACAACAGACAGAGAAGGAAAATCAGTACCACTTTCTTAATTAAGCCAACTGGTTCACACATGTAAGTAGCATTTTAAAAATTTCCCTGAATGTATTTATTTATTTATTTTATCATCTTTATTGGAGTATAATTGCTTTACAGTGGTGTGTTAGTTTCTGCTGTATAACGAAGTGAATCAGCTATACATATACCTATATCCCCATATCTCCTCCCTCTTGCGTCTCCCTCCCACCCTCCCTATCCCACCCCTCTAGGTGGTCACAACGCACCGAGCTGATCTCCCCGTGCTATGCAGCTGCTTCCCACTAGCTATCTATTTTACATTTGGTAGTGTACAGGAATAAAGACGCAGACATAGAGAATGGACTTGAGGACACGGGGAGTGGGAAGGGTAAGCTGGGACGAAGTGAGAGAGTGGCATGGACTTATATACACTCCCTGAATGTATTTAAACTGTCTTCAGCTTACGCTGCACGCTGGGTTGGAGGCTAACTAGACACGGCCGTACATCATCTCTGGCAATCCAAGTAGAGAGTACTATAAAAAGAAACAAAAAACAACCATTGCTACCCAGCGTAAATCTAACCATGCCTGGTGAATTTGCTTAGTTCTCTTTCCTGTTGAGAATATTCATACCTCTTTTTTGTTGTTATTGAGACAAACATATATGTCATAAAAGAATGAAAGATCATTCATTGTTCTTCATCTCAGGGACTACTCAGATGCTATAGAGATTTCCCTGATCCATCAAAGACATAAGAGGCATCAAAGAAAGAAAGGACATGATTCTTAATGAGGAAAGAGCTGGCATATCCCCAGGGTTAAGTCAGTCCCTGATTCTGACACCCACATTCCACCACAGTGGGGCTGGAGCTCATCTTTTGGCTTTTTAGGATATTTTCAAGAGCAATATTTAAACAGTAAAAAGGAATAAAGAGTTTTCAAGTCCCTTTGCCACATTTATCTGTATACTATACATTGCTAATTATATCTGAGTTTATCTACTCAGGAAAAGCAGACTAAGAAAGACCATAGTTCCATATATCATATAATAACATCTTAAAATCAGACACAATCTCAAAGATCATCTAATCCTCCCCTGTCATTTTAAAGATGAAGAAACCTAGGCCACACACACAGATAATGGCAGAACTGTGATTAATATCTTTACTCCTCAGAAAACTGGAGTACATGTGGGAAGAAAAGATCCACCTTTTAGAGGCTGTGGGCTGTTGGGCCAGATCCTTAACCTAGGGGGCAAATACCTTCTGTGGATTAGATAAAATAATGTATGCATGTTGTATTAAGTTTACCTTTATTTCAGTGGTTGCCCCATGTAAAGGGCCTACTAAATGGATTTAATGTCCCCAGAACCCATTGACTAGTAACCCTCTAAGAGACGGAAACCAGTTGGAATCAACACAAAACTGGAAAAAGTCCACCATCCTAAGAGCCTCATAAACATGTATATTTTCAAGGTCTAGTCAAAATAACTGGGATGAAGTCTTAGGAAAGTGTAACTAGAATACAACTTACGAGGGCAAAAGAGCTATGGCCTAATGAATTTTATTTTAATCTTCCTAAAGAAAGATAACAATGGAAGAGAAGCCCTGGCCTGCATGGGAACTACAAAAGGGCAATGAAAGAACATAAATTGGCCATGTTGCTTCCATCTCTGTCCAAGAGAGGCGATGCCATGAATTGGATGACAGTGGCTGTTATTTTCATCCAGAGAACTCTTTCCTTTCTGTTTCTGTGTTTCCTCTTCTCTCCTCCCCTCTCCTCTCCCTTTATCTTCCTCCCCGACCCGCTCTTGGTCCCATTCAATTTTGGGCCATGTGTATGCAGATGTAAAGCCAATGCATCCATTTTGCTACCATAAAAGAAACCAGCCTTAGAATGAATACAGCATTGCAGGGGGCAGAGATAAGGCACATGAGCGCGAGCACACACACACACAGAGAACAAACAACTAAAACCAGAACTTGATAATACAGTGAGTGCTTAAATCAGTTCAACTCCAGGTCTCATTCTACTTTGGATTTCCAATTGTAGAAACTACCAAATCCTCACACTCATTTCACCTATTTTGTTTCTTTTTTTAATTTATTTTTATTGAAGTATAGTTGAATTACAATGTTGTGTTAATTACTACTGTACAGCAAAGTGACTCAGTTATACATATGCTATCTATAAATCACCTATTTTGAACTGTAGTTTCTGTTACTTGCAACAGAATGCAACCTAATGAATCAAAATTGGTTCATCATGAGGACTTTCCTACATGGGATATAATGTTCTAATCAGCCAGCATATATATTTGGTCCACCTGAAGGATGGTTTTCAAGCAAAATTAACAAACCAACATTAAGTTTTATGTTTAGGTCACATATGAATTTGTTTAGCATGATTCATTTACTTGTTGTGTGGGATGTGTCTTCTAGCCTTGTTGAGTGGATCATTTCTAGCAATACCAATATTTTCACATTTCTGGACCTACAAATCTAAGAGCCAGACCTTGAACTGTGGCCTCCATGCTCCAGTGTTGCATCTTGTGTGACCTAGACTATGTGTCTGCTCTGTTCATCTCATCTCTCTCCTTAATGACTCCCATTACAGTGCTCTTTCCACCATGCCACATGCTCATTAGGTGGTTAATTACATCATGAGCTTGAAGTAATAAAATAGCATTTCATACTATTTGTTAATTCAGATAGTAGGCCTTCCCTCCAATTAGTGTAAATTATTAAGGTTTTATTATATACATACATATGTGTTTATGTCTGTAAAGTTTCATTGATGAATAATGACTGTGCAGCCACCCACAGACCAGATGGAAATGATTGGAGAGCATTAAATAAAACATTGTTAGGTCATTTCCAGTATGTAATCAGCAACAGTGGCTGTGGTTAGACTTGTTAAATAAACAGATGGAGGAAAGGATGACTCACTGAGGACAAAAATTATTGAGGCCTTAGGTATCCCCAACACAGACATTCCAAGAAAAAAGCTTGGAGACTGCTGAGCATGGCTTGGGTGACGTTCTAGGTTGAAGCGTTGGTGAACAGCACAGAATCTTTGCTCTCTGCGTATTGACTATAGTTTGAGGTTATAAAAACAGACTCTCCTTCGCCCTTCCTCCTCCTTCCTCCTTCCCAACTTTCACTCCTTCCTTTATTTTTTTCTTTCTTAGAAACACTTATGAATGTCAAATATGTGCCACTCACTGGGCTGGGTATTAAAAAAGACATAATCCTAATCACCGCCCCTACTATTTCCTGGTTTTGTGGCCTTGATCAAGTTGATTAACTTCCAGGAGCTCAATTTTATCATTTAAAACTGAAGATAAAGTTGCCTCTCCTATCTCTACAGGTTTGCTTTGAAGATCCAATGACATTAGTGAGGTAAAAGGAAGGAAACCCCTAAGAATTGTGATTGCTATTTCATGCCCACTACCATGGCCCTCTAACAGATAACGTCATCCTTGCGCTTTGCTTCTAAGCATATTTTCACTAATAGTTATGTAGTACTTTAAAGTAGAAAGCATATGGCATTTATTATCAGAACAATCAGGCTCAAGTCCCAGCTTCACCATTCAATAGCTGTGTGACATTAGGCAAATCCCTTAAAGTCTTCAAACCTCAAGAGATTGTTGTAAGGAAAAAATTAAGTTTAAAAAAATAATAATAATAGTTAGAAATCAGTTAGATTTGGGGGAGGTGTGTGTGTGTGTGTTGGTTGCAAGGACCACCTTTAAAAAGGGACGGAGTTTATTTCCAGGACTTATATACTGTCTGGAGCAGGAACAAGAGGCCGTCAGGACTTGAGACTCTCTGGGGACCAGACAAGTTCTTCAGACTTTCTCACTGCATCTCTGTTTCTCTCCACCTGTCTGGTTTGTACTCACTGCACAATCTAGATGGAATCCTAAAGTGAACCAGTCTGAGTGATTTAGCAATCCACCACGGCCTCCGTAACACAGGAGCCCTCCATACAAGGTAATCTCCAAACAAGCCGAGGACTAGCTTGGGGTGGCCCAATCAGTGGTCACTTCTGCTCAAAGAATAACCAAGCACTAGTCTCCTGATTAGGGGGCTGTGGATGGGCTGAGGGATGTTGTATGCGGCAGGAAACATCACTGACTATTTCAAAGTAAGGCAGGGATGTATGAGTACACTCTATTGGGAAAGAAGTAGCGAATAGAAACTGCCCCTGAGCACTCTGAGGCTATATTTAAAGATGTTACACAGGGACTTCCCTGGCGGTCCAGTGGTTAGGACTACGCGCTTCCACTGCAGAGGGCACATGGGTTCGATCCCTGGTCAGGGAACTAATCCCTCCTGCTGTGTGTCTCAGCAAAAAAAAAAAAAGTTACACAGAAGGTGTATGCTTAGGGAGGAAGAGATTAGATTCCAGGCAGAAAATAACTTTTCTCTCTAAAAGTTTCCCTTCACTGCAGCAAATAGAGAAAAGAAAAATTAACATAGATGTGAGGGGTGGGAAGGGGGATGAGGAGACATCTAAAATGTTGAGATTAAATGAGGGAAGCAAAGATGAAATACACTGCAACCACTCCCACAGTAAAAAGTAAATCAGGCAGCCGGCATTTTGCAGCAGGTTTTGGGGGATCTGGTCTCCTCAGCAATATTGATGACAAATTTTGAATACTTAATGTGAATTCTGAGTAATAACATAAACAATTACTACTAAGTACCCTGAAAAACTAGCACAGAGTAACTTGGGGAAAAAGAATGTGGGGCACCATAGGAAAATCAAAGGAAGCCAGAAGATGATAAATCAAACGGTATCAAAATCAAAGGTCTTTCCTCAGCAATACCTATCGGTTAGGGGTTGAATTGTGTCCCCTTCCCACACACACAAAAAAGATACGTTGGTACGAACCCCCAATACCTCAGTACCTGAGAATGTGACCTTATTTGGAAATGAGGTCTTCACAGAAGTAATCAAGTTAACATGAGGTCATTAGGGTGTCCTTATATGATTCAATACAACTGGTGTCTTTATAAAAGAAGGAAAATTTGGACACAAAGACAGGCATGCGTAGAAGGAAGGAGATGTAAAGACATAGTGAGAATGCCATCTACAAGCCAAAGATTTCCAGCAACCCTCCAGAAGCTAGGAGAGAGAGGCCTGGGACAGATTCTCTCTCACAGCCCTCAGAAGGAATCAACCCTACCAACTTTTTGGTTCTCTACCTCTACCCTAAATTTTTGTTGTTGAAGCCACCTGGTTTATGGTACTTTGTTATGGCAGCTCCAGGAAACTAAATACACCATCTGAGGATGTTTACCCGTTCCTTAAGGAGAAGGAGAAAAGAAAGTGACAGTCAGAACCCCATTGATAAGCGCACATTCTCGTTGCTTATAAACAATCCTACCATACCACTTTTGTAAAATGTGTAAGTGCTCAGTCTCCCAGACAGATTCAGTCCTTGAATCATCTCCTTCCAGCCCTGAGTTGGATGCTCTCTAGAATTTATTAAATATCTGAACTTGGTGTATTCTACCTGAGTACTGCAAACAAGATTCCAGTAGCTAAAACCAGAATTCCTCTACAAACTAGAATGGCTAATTTTTTTCCAGTTTTACTGAGAAATAATTGACACATATCACTGTATAAGTTTAAGGCATATAGCATGATGGTTTGATTTACATATATTGTGAAATAATTACCACAATAGGTTCAGCTAAGATCCATCTTCTCATAGAGATGCAATAAAAAGAAAGAAAAAATAAAAAAGGAAAAAATGTTTCTACTTGTGATGAAAACTCTTAGAATCAACTCTCTTAACAACTTTCCTATATCATACAGCAGTGTTAACTATGGTCATCATGTTGTACATTACATCCCTAGTACTTATTTATCTTATAACTGGAAGTTTATACTTTTTGACCACCTTCCTCCAGTTCCCCCTCCTGCACCCTCCCCCTCTGGTAACCACAAATATGATATCTTTTTCTATGAGTTTGCTTATATATCCCACCTATAATGAGATATGCAGTATTTGTCTTTCCCTGTGTGACTTATTTCTCTTCAAGGTCCATCCATGTTATTGCAAATAGTAGAATTTCCCATTTTTTAATGGCTGAATTATATATATACACTCACACACATATATCTCACAACTTCTTTATCCATTCATCCATTGATGGACACTTAGGTTGTTTCCATGTCTTGGCTATTGTAAATAATGCTGCTATGAACATGGGGGTGCAGATATCTTTTTGAGTTAATGTTTTTATTTCCTTTGGATATATTCCCAGAAGTGGAATTGCTGAAATATATGGTAGTTCTATTTTTAATTTTTTGAGGCTCCTCCATACTGGTCTCCATAGCGGCTGTACCAATTTACAATCCCTCCAACAGTGCACAAGGGGTTCCTTTTCTCCACATCCACACCTGCATTTGTTATCTGCAGTCTTTTTGATTATGGAAATTCTAACAGGCATAAGGTGATATCTCATTGTGGTTTTGATTTGCATTCCCCTAATAACTAGTGATGTTGAGCATCCTTTCATGTACCTATTGACCTTTCACATATCTTCTTTGAAGAAATGTCTATTCAGGTCATTTGCCCATTTTTTTAATTGGGTTATTTGGGGTTGTTTGTTTTTGTATTTTGCTGTTGAGTTGTATTATACATTTCTTTATATATTTTGGATATTAACCCTTTATCAGATACATGGTTTGCAAATATTCTTTCCCATTCTGTAGGTTGTCTTTTCACTTTGTTGATGGTTTCTTTTGCTGTGCAAAAGCTGTAGAATGACTCTTTAGTATGGCTTTTGTCTTTTTATCCAGATGGGCTATATGATACTGAAGCACTTTACAGACTGTGAAATACTATGAAATAACAAGAACATATATCCTACTGATAAGAATATTCTCTCTGTCTTGTGTCTCTTCCTTCTCAACAAGGATAGCTGCAGGAAAATCCTATAAAACTCCAGGAAAGTCATCTTAGGTACATTGGGCCAGAATACGTATTGTTCCAGCAGGAAACTGATTGCATGTCAGAAACCATGGCAAAAGCCCAATCACACCAGAATTATCCTCACAGTAACCCACAAAATCCCCTCTGAGAATCCATTTCCACTCCACTCACCACCTTTCATCTAGGGGAATTGTGGGGAGTCTCTAAGTGGTAGAGACTAGTAAGCGTACCTCAACATCCCTACTCCTCTTCTTTAGCAATAAGCCCACAGATTGTTATCTGGAAGCATAACCATCCAAAGTAAAGTCAACATTTCATGCCTCCACATAGGTGTTCCCATGTGATTAAGTTCTGACCAATGGCACACAAATAGAAGTGTCGAATGTGGTTTCTATGTCCATAAGAAGGGAAGACATGTGATCTGTATCCTCCTGTCTTCCTGGTTGGAATAGCAACATGATAGCCAGTCCTCATAACATCGTCTATTTAGAATAGTATAACAACATGATGAAGGAAACACAAGGCCTTTGCCACTATGGAGAGTCTACCCTGGGTTGCCAACATCAGTACATTTTTATCAAGAGAGAATTACAATTCTATATTGTTTAAATCACGATTATTTTAGGATTTTGTAAAATGTAGCCAAAATTCTGCCTAAATGATTCAATGCCCTTGAAAACAAAGAACAGAAAACATGTCATGGTGGTTCAAAGAATATGGAAACATCTCACCTAAGGAGAAATCCAGAGGTCAGGCAGCCACAGGGCTGGTTAATTCAGCAATTCAAGAAGGTCAAGCACCCAGATTTTTGTACCTTTCTGGTCTGTTTCCCACTGTTTACCCACAAATACTATACTTCAGGCTTGATGAACTACTTACTATTGGTTCCCTAAATATGCCATGTTCTTTTAATTCACCTTTCAATGAAATATGCTGTTGCTTCTCCTTGGAACATTCTTCCTCTCCTTTTAGCTGGCTTAATCAGCTCAGGCTGCCATAGCAAAATACCATAGACTGGGTAGTTTAAATGACACAAATTTATTTTCTCACAGTTTCTGGAAGTCCAAAGTCAAGGTTCTGGCTGATTCAGTTTCCAGTGAGGACTCTATTCCTGACTCACAGAAGGCTGCCTTCTTGTTTGTCCTCACATGGCTTTACCTTGGTTTGCTGGGGTGGGAGGCAAGAGGAGGAGGGTGAGGGAGCTAGCTCTCTGGTGTCTCTTCTTGTAAGGACACTAATCCTTTCAGACCAGGGCCCCACCCTTATGACTTCATCTAACCTCAGTTACTTTAGTAAAAGCCCTATCTCCAAATATAGTCACACTAGGGTTAGGGCTTCAACATTTGAATTTTGGGTGGGAGAGACACAAAAATTCAGTCCATAATACCTGGTAAGCTCCTCCTAATCCTCTAAGATATAATCAAACCTTATCTCCTTTAAAAAGCCTTCCCAGACCCCTAAGGTACAGTTAGGTGTTTCTTCCTCAGTTTCCATATTAGTTCCTATCATGCAATGCTAATCACATTGAACAGTAACTAAGAGATGTTCATCCCTCCTTGTTAGCCCACGATACACTTAAAAATAGGACAGTAGTTTGTTGGCTTTGTATTCCTAACACCTAGGGTAATGCCTGGCACAAAGTTGGTGTTAAGAAATGTTTAAGGAAGGGAGAGAGGAAAGAAACATCACAGCTTTGGGAGAAAATGTGATCCTGTGTGCCAAATAACTGAATTACAAATGAACATCAGAATAGCCATCGTCCACTGGATCTGTCTCAATGATACATAAATTCAATCACCAGATTGCTAAACTTGGCTTAGTGGTTAAGAGTGTCTGAGTAATGCTGTCTTCCAACCTACTGGCTATATGACTTGATTATTTACAGTGGCATATTTAAAATGATTCTCAGTTCTTTGATGTCCCTCCTATTCCCTTCTCCTTGAATCTTGGCTCGTCTTAGCGGTGGAAGTCACCTTCTGTGGGTTCTGAGGCTGTGCCATAAGAAGCCTTGCAGCTTCGGCTCAGGCCTCTTGGAACACTTGCTCTTGGAGCCATGGGGCACCATGCAAGAAGCCAACTACCCTGAGGCCACCATGCAATGAGGAAACTCAAGCTGGCCTGTGGGGAGGCCATGCTGCATGAGAGATGCCTTACCAGCCCCCAGACATTCAACTCATCCCAGCTGTGGTTCTAGACATCTTGGAGCAAAGCAGAGCTGACTCTGCTGTGCCCTGTCTAGTTTCATGACTCCAAAAAGCATGAAATAAGTGTAATAATAGTGTTGGAGTAGTTTTTTAAGTGGTAGTAGATGATGAAATACTTACTCCACTGGGCCTCAGTGTTCTTGATTGAAAATGGAGATATAAACAGATGCTGCCTCTTGGCACTACTGTAAGAGTGAAAGAGTTAGAGCTTGTAAAGCACTTAAAACTACCTGGCTCAAAGTAAGTGCTTATAAATATGAGATATTGTTTTTATTTTACTTTCATTACTTTATTTTGATACTTTTTATTTCTGTAGATCAAAACTATTTTGTTTTGGTGAAATTAATGATTGATCAGAGCTAAGGTACATTGCAATTTTGATGACTACGACTTTGTAGTTAGTGGGACTTGATTCAGACCCCATAGAGGTAAGGCCATCTCTGCTAAGAGCCTGCAGGTGGAGGGTGAAGAAACAAGCCCCTGCCCCAATTCTCAAATACTAATCATCTTCCTAAGAGGTCAGAGCTATGGCTCGGGCAGAGGAGAGAGGCTCCCTAGCAAGCTTCCAAATCCTCTGTTTACATTGCTGGGTTTTTTTGCCTTCTCCCTCCTGGGATAATTTGACACTAATGGGCAAAGCTCTTGAGGATGGAAATCGTTGGTCTTTTCTCTCTGTGAGCCTAAAATCCAGCTTCAGAGAAGGAAAAACACAAACATGACACTAATGGACTTCCCTTGTTCTCAGTTCTTCTCATTTCAAGACATCAGTCCCCTTGGCATCAAGGCTCCTCATTGCAGATCCATTAGTGCCGGGCAAATGAGCCGTGTGGTTTCTCTCATCTCCTGCCCAGAAACCACCACACGTACCCCTCTCCTGACCCCTCCCTCTAGTTAACATTGTTTAACAGACTCAAGGACACAGTTGTGGTTCTTTTATTCCTAGAAGAGAAAAATGTGCTAATGCTTCCTGAGCTGGCCACCTGGCTTGGTGGCAACTCAAAGCCAAGGCCTGGGCTGTTTAATGCTTTCTATTTTGGGATGTTATTGAGGACCTGGGCGATGAAAAGGGCGCTGGAGCCCATGACACTACTGTGTTCCTCCACTGACATGCCCTGGCACACCCCAATCATCTGCCCTCTTCTGACTTTCCAGTGTGGCTCTGGTTTTACTGGCCTCCTTTAGGACAGCATCAGGTCCCTGAGGCCCTGGGAGGAGGGGCTGAGATGCACAAGAGGGATTGAAAAAGACTTGCACAACTAGTACCTAACTCAGCTAACTTATGAGGAAAAGAGAAGCATTTATGGGCTCAGTTGGATATTCAACCAGCATCTAGGGTAAGGGAAAGTGTATCAGTTTCAAAACTGTAGGCTGGGGTCTCAGGCCCTCTCCGCTTTGTACTAGCTGTCTGACATTGGGTAAGCTATCTAGATCTCAGCCTACTTATTTATATAAGTGGGAATATAATATTTAACTCAGAGGGCTATTTTGACAGTTGGACGAGATAAAGTATTGCCTTTCTGAAATACAACACCTGGAACGGCATGCAGATATCAAACATGACCAGAAAGAGTCCAGTTTTCTTGCAGTTGGGTCACAAACACACTTGGAATCCAGAGGACTCTGCAAATTGTTTTGCTACTCTTCCCAACAGGTTGTATTTCAGTCCACACAGAGTTTGCCTTCTCTATTTCCTCTTTACTTCCTTTTTCTTTTCTATCCTCTGCCCTCGGTCCCAACCAAGGTTAGGGTCTGTCCCTCCCATCTGAGTCTGGGATGAGCCCTATTCCAGGAGCCTTGTGAGTGGAGCTCCTGAAATGAAACAGGACTCTCTTGCTGATCCTGATGGTCTCTCTTAGCATATCTTTGACGTATAATAATGTTGAAAGGTCTGTCTCTACCATGGATGAGAATGGGAGCAGATTAAAGGGACAGAGAAGTGCACCCTGACAAAGGTGGAAAGTGCCTAGCAGAGTAGGTATTCAGTAGTGACACTGTTCTCCTTTAATGTTTAACTAATCTTCATCCTAACTCTTCAACTTACTAATTGTGTGACCTGGGTCAAGTTGCTTAACCTCTCATGCCTCAGTTTCCTCATCTGTAAAATAGGGATAATAATCCTTATTATTATCCCAGGTCATAGTGTTGTTATGGGAATTAAGTGAACTTATACATATAAAACTCTCAGAATGATGGCTAGCAAATAATACATAACATATACGTGTTTGCTGGTATTACTGTCATTTTTAACTATTTTGATTGCATTATTTTGAAATAGGCTTTCATCCAGGTTAATGCAATTTAAAATGGGAGGTTCAAACAATACAGTCTCCTCCTTCTCTCTCCTTATTCATTTACAGATATTTTAAAGTTGTTTCATACTCTTCAAATTCCCATTTGTTAAGGTGTAGGGTGTCAGACTGGGAGCATATGGGTCTGAGGTCTCCAAGCTTGGCCACTGTGTGACCTGGGGCAAGGCACCTGGCCACCTGCTCCTCCCTTTTCTCCTCTCCTCTAAAAAGGGCAGCATTTTCAGACCGGACAACCTGTGCAATGAATTCACCCTCCAGCCAGGAGAACAGCAGGGCCCCTTTGATATGGCATCCTTGTATTTCTCCTTCACCCTGGATTCCAGGCAAGGCTGAAGGCAGCCTGTTTTCAAACTGTTTAACTCCCAAGAGAGGAGGAAAGCCTGCCTTCAAACATAGCTTGCTGCCTTTCCCCAAGATAAGCACTCCCCCAACCAAGACTCCCTGATTATCAAACATGTCAGCATATTCTAAGAATCCTGTATAAAATAAGCAAACCAGTCCTCCGGGAAGACCTGAGGGACTGCTCTGAACAAAGTGAATGAGCATTAATGCATAAATGGATACATCCTCATTAAGCTGCAGAGGCCCAGAATCACTGGGATGGTGACCTGTATGCAAAAGGTGCTGCACCTCTGTGGATGCGGGGTCACCAGGGAGCTTAATTCTCTACCCTCTGCACAATAGTCACCTCCAACATCTTTATATTCTCATGATGATACCTGTAGAATCAAGATTTTTTTTCTTTCTTTCCTTTAATCTCTCTTTCCAAAGTAGTCTTGAGTCCCTTCTATGCACTAGATACTCTGCTTACTGACAGTTACATAAAGAAAATTAAGACATGCTTCATGCTTTCTAAAAACTTATATATCGGTCAGAAAAACTAAAATATAAAGAATTCTGTAATACATTGCCAGGCTAACTCTGGTTCCTCTGTTAACACTTTGATAGCACTTAGTACTTTCCCTTCACTTATCATAAGTCAGTAATTGTATTTGTGTTCTCTATTAATTAATATCCATCCTCCCTCACACTCCTTCACAATGTAGACTGTGATGCTTTGAGCTAACATATACTAGTACTTATTATATACAAGACACTGCTTTAAGTGCCTTACATATATCAACTTTTAATCTTCACAGCTACTTCAAGATAAATGTACTAAATATTATTCTCATTTTACAAATGAGGAAACTAAGACACAGAGCAATTAAGAACTAAGTAATGTGCCTCAGGTCACACAGCTGGTAAGAGTCAGAGCCAGGTCTTAAACCTAAGCAGTCTGGCTCCAGACCTCTGCTCTCAATTACTAAGCTCTGTATTAAAGGATGATACCACGGCTCTTTTTAAGGTAATAGATAAGTACATGATACAGTCTAGACAAATTTCCTTGTCAAATTATTAAATTTTGATAATGCAGATAAACTTCATTTGTCTGGAAAATTCATTCATATGGAATCCCTAGTGTCAAATCCAAGTAAGTTAGGTATTGGGTTGTATACAAAAGAGGAAGAAGAGAAGGGAAATGGCAGTACTTAGATCAGACTAAGGAAAAGATCATACACTGCAAAGCAAGTCTATTTGTAGAACTGAGAAATGTTGCTACCTAAAAGCAAAGAACTATATACACTGTCAGATTTCTGACTTGATCTAAATTTTAAATTATGGAATCCAAGAAAAATGGCCTACTAGTTCTTAAAGAAAGAACCCCATCCTGACTGCTGTAACAAACCAATCCATTCATCCATGGGCAGCAGGCACTTCTCTGATAGACTCTTATCATCTCATCAGTTAAAAGAGCAAAATGTCTATCAAAAATAAAAGTTAGTTTCCTTTATGCAGCTATGTAATTTAACGACTTACTAGATTTCAGGGCTTCCCTGGTGGTGCAGTGGTTAAGAATCCACCTGCCTAATGCAGGGGACACGGTTTTGAGCCCTGGTCAGGAAGATCCCACATGCCGCGGAGCAACTAAGCCAGAGCGCCACAACTACTGAAGCCCGCACTCCTAGAGCCCGTGAGGAAACTAAGTTGCCACTAGCAATCTCTACAGCTGATGTCCCTATCCCATCTATTTATTGATGCTCTGGGAACCACTTTACTCTGTTGAACACTGACCCTAACTCCAAATTTATTTTCTAAGTGAATTTAGTGTTTTTATTATAGTAAATGTTCATGGAAAGAATTTGAACTGGAGTCAAACATAAGTATTTTCTAACATCATTGCATGGAAATAAAACATTATACAAAGACATAAACACACTGATATAAAAATATATCACCAAATCTCAGAATGTTAGAGGAGAGCGAAAGAGTCTTAAAAACCATCTAATTCAGTCTCCTAATTTTGCAGCTAAGTACACTGAGACGAGAGAGACTACATTACGTGTCCAAATCTCTGTAGATAATTAGTAAGAGAGCTGGGGTCGAAACCTAATTGGTGTGATCTCATGCTTTAAATTACCAATAGGAATTTAACACATCAAGATAGAAAGTCTTCATGTTTTATTTTCAAAAGGCAGAGAACAATTAAACAGTTTTAAAATCTAGTAAGTCTTTTTTTTCATAAATTTATTTATTTTATTTATTTCTGGCTGCATTAGGTCTTCATTGCTGTGCACGGGCTTTCTCTAGTTGTGGTAAGCGGGGCCTACTCTTCATTGCGGTGCACGGGCTTCTCATCACGGTGGCTTCTCTTGTTGCGGAGCATGGGCTTTAGGCACACAGGCTTCAGTAGTTGTGGCATGCAGGCTTCAGTAGTTGCGGAGTATGGGCTTCAGTAGTTGTGGCTCATGGGCTCTAGAGCACAGGCTCAGTAGTTGTGGTGCACGGGCTTAGTTGCCCCATGGCATGTGGGATCCTCCTGGACCAGGGCTCGAACCCATGTCCCCTGCATTGGCAGGCAGACTCTTAACCATTGTGCCACCAGGGAAGTCCCACACTAATGCTTTTATACATCATCTCATTTGATCCTCATAGAAGAACCCTATGAAGTGAATCTTATTATCCTTTTTTAGAGCTGAAAACAAAAAACAAAAAACCTGAGTCTCAGTGAGGTTACATAAATGGTCTAAAGTTACATGGTTACAAAAACCAATTAAAATATATGGAATAGGTCAAGATTTGGGTGATAGTTGCATATATTTTCTGAAACTAAAATTAGGCACATGCCATAAGATTTTCTTTTATTTGTGAATTTATTTACATGATGAATCTCACAAAGATTTATAAAATCAAAATACATTTAAGTACATATGTAGTAATTTGTCTTACCTGACAATAGCTACAGTATATGAAATGAGGTCTATCTCAGAAAATCTGGGCTACGACTTCAAAGTATGAGATGGGAAGGATGATGAAATATTATAGGCAGTGGGACTGGACAAAGGATAAAACTTAATAACACTATTTCAGGTAGGAATTGGACCTGCCATATTTTAAAAATATCCTTCAAGCCAGGAATCCTGAAGCAAATGTCTTTAGTATTCATGGAAGAGTTTAAAAGAAACAACTAGAGTGTGTTTTTTTTTTTAAGGGGTGGGGGACCTACTTTATTTATTTATTTATTTATTTTTACATATATATTTTTTATTTTTCATATTCTTTCCCATTACAGTTTATTACAAGATATTGAATATAGTTACCTGTGCTATACAGTAGGTCCTTGTTGCTTATCTGTTTTATTTTTTTAGTCCTAATCTTATTTTATTTTATTTATTTATTTATTTTTATACAGCAGGTTGGAGTGTGCTTTTTAATTCTTGTTTCCTTTTGCCTGTTTGAATATAATGGAAGTAAATCATCAGGAACGACTTGGGAGGGGCCACCCAAAACAGATGATCCAATTTATGTCACAAACATAGTCTTAGGGCTCAAATGCCTCAGTTTAGCAATGTTCTCCAGTGGGTTCAGTGGGAACAATGGGAAATCCTAGTTCAAAGATTCCTTCTTCTTAAAGTACCTATCATCGTGTCTGGCACATCAGATGCCCTTTAGCAAACGTGCATTCCATCCTTTCTCTCCAATTAGAATAGATCAGACCAAACACTCTCTGTCACAAAGGAAGCAGCAACTCAATGACACCCAGGCAAGGCTGGATGAGGAGGCTTAATTTGTTTTTATATTGGAGATCCTTCCATTGGCACTAATTAATCTCTCCCCACAACTTGGGGGGCTAGCAAACGTCTTTTAAAATAGCTGCAATAACTCACTCCCTCTTGCGAGAGCACTGGAATCACAACTAACTGCTGAACAATCATTGAAAGGAAGACACTGGAACTCACAAAAAAGATACCCCACATCCGGGCTTCCCCGGTGGTGCAGTGGTTGAGAATCCGCCTGCCAATGCAGTGGACACGGGTTCGAGCCCTGGTCTGGGAAGATCCCATATGCCGTGGAGCAACTGGGCCCGTGAGCCACAACTACTGAGCCTGCATGTCTGGAGCCTGCGCTCCGCAACAAGAGAGGCCATGACAGTGAGAGGCCCACGCACAGCAATGAAGAGTGGCCCCTGCTCGCCGCAACTAGAGAAAGCCCTTGCACAGAAACGAAGACCCAACACAGCCAAAAATAAATAAATAAATTAAAAAAAAATAAAAATTAAAATTAAAAAAAAAAAAGATACCTCACATCCAAAGACAAAGGAGAAACCACAATGAGACAGCAGGAGGGGCGCAATCACAATAAAATCAAATCCCACAACTGCTGGGTGGGTGACTCACAAACTGGAGAACACTTATACCACAGAAGTCCACCCACTGGAGTGAAGATTCTGAGCCCCACGTCAGGATTCCCAACCTGGGGGTCCGGCAATGGGAGGAAGAGTTCCTAGAGAATCAGACTTTGAAGGCTAGTGGGATTTGATTACAGGACTTCGACAGGACTGGGGGAAATGGAGACTCCACTCTTAGAGGGCACACACAAAGTAGTGTGCGCATCAGAACCCAGGGGAAGGAGTGGTGACCCCATAGGAGACTGAACCAGACCTACCTGCTAGTGTTGAAGGGTCTCCTGCAGAGGCGGCGGGTGGCTGTGGCTCACCGTGAGAACAAGGACACTGATAGCAGAAGTTCTGGGAAGTAGTCCTTAGGGTGAGCCCTCCCAGAGTCGGCCTACATCAAGAAACAAGAAAAATCTCAAATAAACAATCTAACGTTACACCTAAAGGAAATAGAGAAAGAAGAACAAACAAAACCCAAAGTTAGCAGAAGGAAAGAAATCATAAAGAACAGAGCAGAAATAAATGAAATAGAAACAAAGAAAACAATAGCAAAGATCAATAAAGCTAAAAGCTGGTTCTTTGAGAAGATAAACAAAATTGATAAACCATTCGCCAGACTCATCAAGAAAAAGAGGGAGAGGACTCAAATCAACAAAATTAGAAATGAAAAAGGAGAAGTTACAACAGCATGACAGCAATACAAAGCATCCTAAGAGACTACTACAAGCAACTCTATGCCAATAAAATGGACAACCTGGAAGAAATGGACAAATTCTTAGAAAGGTATAACCTTCCCAGACTGAACCAGGAAGAAATAGAAAATATGAACAGACCAATCACAAGTAATGAAATTGAAACTGTGATTAAAAATCTTCCAACAAACAAAAGTCCAGGACCAGATGGCTTCACAGGTGAATTCTACCAAACATTTAGAGAAGAGCTAACACCCGTCCTTCTCAAACTCTTCCAAAAACTTGCAGAGGAAGGAACACTCCCAAACTCATTCTATGAGGCCACCATCATCCTGATACCAAAACCAGATAAACATAATACAAAAAAAGAAAATTACAGGCCAATATCACTGATGAATATAGATGCAAAAATCCTCAACAAAATACCAGCAAACAGAATCCAACAACACATTAAAAGGATCATACACCATGATCAAGTGGGATTTATCCCAGGGATGCACAGATTCTTCAATATATGCAAATCAATCAATGTGATACACCATATTAACAAACTGAAGAATAAAAACCATATGATCATCTCAATAGATGCAGAAAAAGCTTTTGACAAAATTCAACAACTATTTTTGACAAAAACTCTCCAAAAAGTGGGCATAGAGGGAACCTACCTCAACATAATAAAGGCCATATATGACAAACCCACAGCAAACATCATTCTCAATGGTGAAAAACTGAAAGCATTTCCTCTAAGATCAGGAACAAGACAAGGATGCCCACTCTCATCACTATTAGTCAACATAGTTTTGGAAGTCCTAGCCACGGCAATCAGAGAAGAAAAAGAAATAAAAGGAATACAAATTGGAAAAGAAGAAGTAAAACTGTCACTGTTTCCAGATGATATGATACTATACATAGAGAATACTAAAGATGGCACCAGAAAACTACTAGAGCTAATCAATGAATTTGGTAAAGTTGCAGGATACAAAATTAATGCACAGGAATCTCTTGCATTCCTATACACTAATGATGAAAAATCTGAAAGAGAAATTAAGGAAACAATCCCATTTGCCACTGCAACAAAAAGAATAAAATACCTAGGAATAAACCTACCTAGGGAGACAAAAGACCTGTATGCAGAAAACTATAAGACACTGATGAAAGAAATTAAAGTTGATACCAACAGATGGAGAGATATACCATGTTCTTGGATTGGAAGAATCAATATTGTGAAAAGGACTATACTACCCAAAGCAATCTACAGATTCAATGCAATCCCTATCAAATTACCAATGGCATTTTTTACAGAACTAGCACAAAAAATCTTAAACTTTGTATGGAGACACAAAAGACCCCGAATAGTGAAAGCAGTCTTGAGGGAAAAAAACAGAGCTGGAGGAATCAGACTCCCTGACTTCAGACTATACTACAAAGCTACAGTAATCAAGACAGTATGGTACTGGCACAAAAACAGAAATATAGATCAATGGAACAGGATAGAAAGCCCAGGGATAAACCCACGCACCTATGGTCAACTAATCTATGAGAAAGGAGGCAAGGATATACAATGGAGAAAAGACAGTCTCTTCAATAAGTGGTGCTGGGAAAAGGGGACAGCTACATGTAAAAGAATGAAATTAGAACACTCCCTAACACCATACACAAAAATAAACTCAAAGTGGATTAGAGACGTAAATGTAAGACTGAACACTATAAAACTCTTAGAGGAAAACATAGGAAGAACACTCTGACATAAATCACAGCAAGATCTTCTTTGATCCACCTCCTAGAGTAATGGAAATAAAAACAAAAATAAACAAATAGGACCTAATGAAACTTAAAAGCTTTTGCAAAGCAAAGGAAACTACAAACAAGACAAAAAGACAACCCTCAGAATGGGAGAAAATATTTGTAAATGAATCAACGGACAAAGGATTAATCTCCAAAATATATAAACAGCTCATGCCACTCAATATTAAAAAAACAAACAACCCAATCAAAAAATGGGCAGAAGACCTAAATAGACATTTCTCCAAAGAAGACATTCAGATGGCCAAGAGGCACATGAAAAGCTGCTCAACATCACTAATTATTAGAGAAGTGCAAATCAAAACTACAATGTAGTATCACCTCACACCAGTTAGAATGGGCATCATCAGAAAATCTACAAACAACAAATGCTGGAGAGGGTGTAGAGAAAAGGGAACCTTCCTGTACTGTTGGTGGGAATGTAAATTGATACAGCCCCTATGGAAAACAGTATGGAGGTTCCTTAAAAAACTAAAAATAGAATTACCATATGACCCAGCAATCCCACTACTGGGCATATACCCTGAGAAAACCATAATTCAAAAAGACACATGCACCCCAACGTTCATTACAGCACTATTTACAATAGCCAGGTCATGGAAGCAACCTAAATGCCCATCGACAGACGAATGAATAAAGAAGATGTGGTGCATATATATAATGGAATATTACTCACCCATAAAAAGGAACAAAATTGGGTCATTTGCAGAGATGTAAATGGATCTAAAGACTGTCATACAGAGTGAAGTAAGTCAGAAAGAGAAAAACAAATATCGTGTATTAACGCATATATGTGGAACCTAGAAAAATCGTACAGATGAACCAGTTTGCAGGGCAGAAATAGAGACACAGATGTAGAGAACAAACGTATGGACACCAAGGGGGGAAAATGGTGGGTGGGGGTGGTGGTGGTGGGATGAATTGGGAGATTGGGTTTGACATATATACACTAATATGTATAAAATAGATAACTAATAAGAACCTACTGTTTAAAAAAATAAATAAAATAAAATTCAAAAATTCAAAATAAAATAAAATAGCAGCAATATAACACTCCCTAAATGGGATTTTAACTAATGTATAATAATTAGTCTTACCATAACAGCATCTCTTTACCACATTCAGAAGAGAACCCTTCCTGTCTGCCATAAGTGGTGTTATTAGAGGGAAGAGAGTGTTTTTCCTGTCCATTCATGCTCCAGATGCCATTTAGCTGCGTTCTGTGGGGACAATGATCCTCGTCTTTCACAGAGTACAGATAGAAATGCAGAACTACAGCATTTAGAGATTCTGCTGTCTGCCACAGAATTCTAGTCAGCCCCATTTCTTTGAAAATGCATAATATTTCTGAGCTGAATGAAAACTTTCTTTAAAAAGAAAACTGCTTTCTGAGTCTACTGTAGCCCAGAAAGAGAGGTCAGGTACAGAGAGATGCCACAGCAGACCTGGCCTTTAGATAAAATGCCTTTTTCATTTGTTGAATGCAAAGAGAATTTTTGCATGAACCAAAACTTACTTAGTTGCACAAAAATCTAATTGGAGAGCTCACATTGCCCTTGAACACAATAGCAGGAAAGCATCTGCTTAGACCCAGACCCTCTGCAACTTGCTGAAGTAGAAAAACCATGGGCTTTAGCACCATATAGACCTGTGTTCAAATTTTAACCTGCCGTGTAGGAGCATAGCCTCAAAGGCAATGCTATCCAATAGAACTTTCTGCCATCACAGAAATTTTCTGTATCTGTGCTGCCAAATAGAATAGCCACTAGCTACATCTAGGTATTGAGCACTCGAAATGTGGCTAGTGAAACTGGGAAACTGAATTTTTACATATTCTTAAAATTTTAATTCATTTAAGTTAAAATAGTCACATGGTTAGTGGCTACTCTATTGGACAGCACATCTCTAATGTAAGAACAATTTTTGCATCTTGCACCTCCTACCATTATGACAGAGTTACACCTCCCAGCACTAAGTTGGCCTCTTTGGGTTTTGGAGGCAGCACACACTGCACTCAGGAACATTGCTTTGTCTCATTTATCAGGTGAACTATAAGACTGCCAATTTCACATAGAACCCAGAGCAAGACAGGGGTTTGCAGCAAGTTGAGGCTGGGAACCCGCCTGCCCACTCAGCTACAAACTAAAAGTAACAGTGGCAGATGAGAATGCTGAGTGGAGGACCAAGCAATTTCAATAGGAGAGTTGTTACATCATCTCCTAGAGCTTGAGAATAAGGCCATGGCTTTTACAGCAGAGAACAACTTTCTGTTTGAAAATCAACAGCTGGCATTCTACTGGACCCTAGGAGGGACTGAGTACTGCTATCAAGCACTATGTGACCAGAGCTGCCCATTATATCCTGGATATTGTTTAATTCACTGTGTCATAAATTCAAGCAGGTGCAACACAATCCATTATTCTACATAATGGATTGTGTTGCAATCCATTAATGTACAGAAACGGTACATTAGAGTTTGGGCTTAAGTGATTCGAGAAGGCACAAGTACATTGCATAAACAGCTCAGACTTCCACATCATCTGTCCCTATTGTATCAACGCCTCTTCTAAAACCCAAACCTATAGCTCATGGGGGATACCCTACAGCCAACTGTCAGAAGAGGAAAGAACTTGGGCTTAGTTCACAGATGGGTTGGCACAATATGTTGGTGATGACTGAAAATGGACAACTGCCATTATAATTCCATTCAGGGGTATTGAACAATGGTGAAGAGAAATCCTCCCAGTGGGCAGATCTGCTAGCAGTACACTTGGCCATCCAGTGCTAATGGAGGGAGATGTAGCTTGAGGTACTTAGGCTCCTGGTTAATGGTTGCATGACTTGGCTAGTTGTTGAGGGGCTTAGAACAAATAACACTGGAAGGTTTAAAACAAGTAGCTCTGGGCACGAGGTATGTAAGCGAATCTATAAAAGTAGGCACAAAGTGTGCAGATCCTTGTGTCTCACAATAATGCTCATCAGAAAGTATTCCCTACAGAGGAAGCTTTCAATAGTTAAGGGAACAGAATGACTCTATAGATGTTATTTTTCTCCTTTCCTTAGCAACCTAAAGCCTCATGAAATGGGCCAATCAACAGAATGGCCATATGGAGGAATAAAGACACTAAATGGGTCTAACAGCATGTACTTCCTCTAATCAAGACTGATACAGCTACTGCCATGGTGAATATCCATCCAGTTTCCCAGGAGAAGAGACCAAATCTGAGCCATCAGTATGGCACCATCCCTTGAGGCAACCTCAATTTTAACAGTAGGTCAATAACAGTGGGCCACTTCTACCATGAAAAGGGCAGTGATTTTTGTCTCACTGGAATAGAAATCTACTAACAATGTTAGTTTTCCTTTCCTTGCGCTTCCCTCAGCACCACCATCCAACCAGCTCACAGAATGCCTGATCTATCAGCATCATGTTCCATACAACATTTCCTTGGAGCAAGATCCTTATTTATGCCAAAGGAAGAGCTACAATGGATGTACAACCACAGGAACCACTGGTCTTCAATGTACACCCCTCACCAAGAGCATCTGTCTAGAAGAACATTGGAAAGCCATGTTGAAGGTTAAGCTAAGGCACCAACTCAGGATTGATTGCTGTCCTCTAGGATGCAGGGTAAGTTCTGATGAATGGTAGATACACAGTGATGCTTTATCCTAAATAGCAAAAATAAATGCGTCTGGGAAGCACAGGGTCAAAATAGAACTGGGTTCTTTCACCATAATTTCTAAAACTCACAGAATTTGCACTTTCTGATCTTCGGTTCTACGAGATTAGAGATTGTGTTTCCTGGGGATCAGATAGGTAGACTGGAATGGGAGCATGCATCTATCAAATGACACAGAAAAATTCCTACTTAACTTGAAGGTGTGACCTACCTGTTCATTTTGAGCTCCTTATACCAAGAAACATCAGGCAAAAAAAGGTATTAATGCCTTGTTGGGGTAATTGATCCCTGTTATCATGAGAAGAAATCCAGAATTGCTGCTATACAATAGGGATAAAAAGGGATGTGTCAGCAACCCAGGAATTCACCGAGGTATCTCTTGGCGGTTTTATACCTGGCAAGTGATCAATTGTAGCAACCACAGGCTGACAAAGGCAAGGCCACTATGGATACATACCCTCAGAAATGAGGTCACTCCAGCAGGCAAGCAACTGAAGGGGAGGAAATTCTAGAATAGCTGGTGAAGAAGGGAGATTATATTTATTATACCCTTGGAATCAGTTGAAGCTGACAGCATGTTGTTTCCACCAAGAGAAAAGAAAGAAAAAGAAAAGAGAGAGAGGTCTCTTATTTCAGAATGGTAGCCAGATACAATGAGAGCACGAGTTGAGGTGACTAGTGCAAGGGGGTGAATTGTATCATATACCACTTATGGTTGCTTCAGATTCTCTTGATCTCAGCTGTTTCTGTCATTGACACACTTGTTCCAGAACCAACAGTCACTGTATTGACATAGTCTGGCTGGACACTAACTCATTTCATGTGGCCACAACCTAACAGCATTTGCCACATGTCTATTCAAAGCACATCTTGCCTCTTGTTTCAGATGATACTGAGGGATAAGATGACATGGGACCACGTATGCTCAGCTCAGAAGTATCAAAGAATTAATGTCCTAGGGAGCAAGCATTTGACTAATGAGAAATGGGAGCTAATGGATAAATTCTCCTTCCTTCTTTTCTTGGAAGGACTGACTTGAGAAGTAATTGTTTTTATAGTCTCTTAGAAGAAGGTCCCATGAATCAGGTAACACTGTCACTTGATACCACATATGGCCAGCTTGATAATGCACCTTTTTATTGGCTCTTCCCCCACTTTCCCTACCATGCTCTCCTTGTTCCTCAGATCTGCTGCCCAGGATTAGGAGAACCCAGGTCAAGAGAGAGTGGAATTACTGAGATTTTCTTGAAAAAAATAAAATCCCAGGTTTATAAAAAGAGGGGGCTATGTTTAAACATCTTATGAAGAATAGAGTTAATAGGCATCTTTTCACCACTTCAGGAGGTCAGCCTAACTCTTGCTTACTGGTTGGCTGTCAGTTTCAACTCATCCATCCTTTAGAACTGACCCAAGTCCTTCAGACTGCAGCACCAGCAGACACATAGAGATACCCAGAAGAGGAGAGGGCCATAAAGAAAAGGGAATTAATATTAACTAAGCGCTGTACCACATATACTCCATATATTATCTCAGCCAATCTTCATAGGTAGGTAACATTATTATCTCTACGTAAAATAGAGAGGAAGGAATGTAAGTTCAGACCAATACTACCCAATTACCAAGTGGCTGCGATCAAACTCAATTTTTTTCACTAATGTAATTTCTCCATATTAGATTCCTTTATTGAGAACCAGAGTTATATTTAGACATTAGTGTTTTGTGACCTCACTGGACCTAGAGAAAAGGAAGTTGGTATTTAGGGAGCAAAAAAACCAAAACCCCACAAACCATCTTAGCAAGAGTAGAAGTTAAATACAGTTATACGTAAAAGAGAAAAATAAAAGAGAACAGAGAAAGTCAGAATCTTGGATGGCATTTGTCCAGACCAAAGTTTTACAAATATGTGATGCAGAACACATATGTATCAAAAAATTTGGATGTGTTACTAATTTTTGATCAATATTCCAATATGTTTTGGCTATCACTAAAGATACTCTATTTGACAATGCCTGTCAGATTAAGCATTGCATTCCAGTGGGTTTTGCAACATGGTGTAGGGCAGAGCAAAACTTGCTATGAACCGGGAAGGATTGTATCACAGATTCAAGCATGTGACAAAGAAAGAAGTGTTTAATGGAACACTTGAGAACATTGTCTTCTGTGTATATAAGAAAGAGTAGTCATGATAGTTGATATTTCTATCAAACATCAACAGTGGTGCTGTGAGATCAAGGGAATGCTGAAAAAAATACTAAAATCTGATGCAACATTATTTTTTGTAGTTCAGACTGATCAGTAATGACTGCTGACTTGTTTACTGTTGTCAGATGAGTCTTTTAATCCTTCAAATTGAGCTGCTAAAAATACCTTGAATGTGAAAAGTGTGAGAACTATCGTTCTAAGAAACCTATTTACCTGACTAGACTTGCCACCCCACCTAAGCTGAGAAACAAATGGGAAGTTGCTGGTTTAATTGCTGGCTAAAGCAATTTATTGTGTTAAAAAAGCACTTTTCCTTACTAGTACAACTGAGATGAAAATAGTGATAGTGATGATATAGACTAGTGATATAGAGACCCACATTCATGGAGCTTTCTATCAGAATCAGCAGCATCTCTTTGAGCCAAGTGACCCATCTGGACCCAAATGACCCAGAAACCATGAAGGGGAGAACACCTCACTCACTGAGAATGTATTTAGGAAGTAGAAAAGCTAAAAATCAAATTCCCTGAGCCTTAGGCATTGATCACAACATGCGTTAGAAAGGACTAGAAAGAGCTGAAAAAGAAGAAAGCCAGGATTTTGCTTTGGCCTGCCTCTTCTCCCTCCATGTTTTGGCATATGAAAGAAGCCTGCAAAGTGGAGAGAATTTCTTCAGTAAACAGCAGACCCCATATCTGCTGAAGAACGGAGGTAAAGGTAGCCGCCCCAAAGCTCCAGAGTGGCTTTGAATGGTCAGGCAGAGACTGAGGAGGCCATTACTGGCCCTGCAGGCCGGCTAGAGCTCTTTCAGGAGAATCAGTGGCAGTTTTCTTTGCAAGATTTAAGGACAAGGAAACAAATTTCACTTGCTAAATCTCTTCTTTCCCATTTTATCAAGATTTGATGACAACTCAATATGTAACACTGGCTTCCACATTTGGCTCCTGATGCTGTCCTGAAAATAACAACCAACATTTGAAGGTGGGCTCATGGTGAAAAGGACATGAATGTAAGGGCCATAAGGCCCTGGATGAAAAACCATAACTCCACCACTTCCTGTTTAAGAAGTGAACTCTCTGAGCTGCAGATTGATCCCAGTTAAATGGGAAAATGATACCTGCCTTATAAGAGTGTTATGAGAATGATATTGTGTATAGGGTCCAGCTCTTAGATGGTACTCAATAAATGTTAATTCCCTTGTCCTGACTGCAGTTAAATTCAATGTCTCCTTTAACCCTCAAAACTCTACAAGGAATGCAGTCAGGTACCAGCCACATGTAAAAGGCAGGGAGAAACTGAGTCTCATAATGTGCCTAAAAGCTGATGGCCGATAAATGACAGAATTGAGTTATCTCCATGTCTTTTAAAAATTCCTAATATCTTTGCTCCTTTGCTCTAAGTCACAGGGTTTGATTCATTCATTCAACATTTGTTCAAGTGCCTAACACCCATGCCAGACTTAGAAATCAAGGATTGAAAAAACCAACAAATCTCTTTCCTCATAGAACTTATATTCTAGTGAATGGAGACAGATAACAATTAAATATGAAACATGTACAAAGGTGACAATGCTAGAAGGAAATACAGTGACGTAGAGCAGGGGTCCCCAACCCCTGGGGAACCAGGCCACACAGCAGGAGGTGAGCGGTGGGTGCGAGCAAAGCTTCATCTGTATTTACAGCCGCTCCCCATCGCTGGCATTATTGCCTGAGCTCCACCTCCTGTCAGATCAGTGGCGGCATTAGATTCTCATAGGAGCGCAAACCCTACTGTGAGCTGCGCATGCGAGGGATCTAGGTTGCGCGCTCCTTATGAGAATCTAATGCCCGATGATCTGAGGTGGAGCTGAGGCCGTGATGCTAGCTCTGGGGAGCGTCTGCAAATACAGATTATCATTAGCAGAGAGGTTTGACTGCACAGAGACCATAATAAACCAATTGCTTGCAGACTCACATCAAAACCCCATCAGTGAGTGGCAAGTGAAAACAAGCTCTGGGCTCCCATTGATTCTGCATTATGGTGAGCTGCATAATTATTTCATTATTTATTACAATGTAATAATAATAGAAATAAAGTGCACAATAAATGTAATGCACTTGAATCATCCCGAAACCATCCTCCCCGCCCCTCCCCGCCAGTCCATGGAAAAATTGTCTTCCACGAAACCAGTCCCTTGTGCCAAAAAGGTTGGGCACCACTGAAGTAGAGAACTGGAGGGCTGAGTGTGTGTGCACTAATTAAGGAAGCTGGTTGGGAGGTGGTCTGATAAGCTGACCCTGGAGTAGACCTGAAGGAGTGAGAAGTGAGCCATGTGGATATCTGAGGGAAGAGTGTTTCAGATGGAGGGAATCACCAAGTACAAAGGTCCCAAGGTAGGAGCATGCTGCTTTTGTCAAAGGAATATCAGAGATATTGTGGCTGGATGGAGTGAGGTGGGCGTGGGTGTAGTGGTGGGATATGAAATGAAAGAAGCATGGGGGAGGTAGGTTTATTCAGGGCTTCCTAGGTGATGGTTAGCTCTTTGAATTTTACTCTAAGATGGGAAGCCAGTGAATGTGTTGAACAGAGAGGTAGTATGATTTTAAGTTTTTACAGAGATCACTCTGCTGGGGGGCGAGGGGAAAGCATGAGACCATTCACTAATTCAGGAGAGAGATGAGGGTGGCTTGCTTAGGATGGTAGTGGTACAGATGATGAGAGGTGGTCAGGTTCTGTATATATTTTAAAATAGGTTCAAAAGAAGTTGTTTATGAATGAATTTGAGTGTGAGAGACAGAGGGAGAGATGTCAAAGATAGCATCAAGATTTTGTTGTTATTTTTTAAACACCATAGAAAAATCACCAGTGATTGCTAAAGTGTCAGCTCTTATAAGTAACCTTGAGTTAGTCATTTTACCCCTCGAGCTTTAGTTTCTTCATTAGCAAATGTCTTTTGATTGGTCCAGAGGCAGCATCCCTTCCCTCCAACACCCCTTCCCTCCAGCATCTTTTCATGCCAACAAATTTAATTTGAGGGTGGTGTTTCCTCTTCTCATTTCTAAGAGTTTCTCTTCCTCTTCATGCATCATTCTATTTCCCTCAGGTTTTCTTCTTCCTCACTTCCCTTTTCCCATTCAATCTGCCTCTTCCTGAGTCATGGAGAACTGAGGATACATCATCACAATTTGGACGGGAAGCATTCCCCTGCCCGTGGATTATGTGGGCATGCATTCTCAATCCATCAAAGGCTAAATTTTTAGCATCTACAGTGGATTAGGTATCCTGGGAAGATAGCCCATGTCCTCAGGAATCAGTTGCTTCTCCTTGCATTAATATCTTGATTCATGTAGATCCCTTCAGAAGAAAGTAAGGGAAACAGAGTACTGCAGAGATGAATTTTAAATCTGATAAGTCTGGGTCTAGCTAAAAGCTGCATTTTCCAGTTTTGTCACTTGCCTCCCTCAAGCCTATTCCCAGCACTCCTAAAGTATAAACACTTGACTGATTTGAAAGCTAGATAAATAGAAATTCTACTGGACAATGAGAAATTCTTCATATCTCCTCAGCACTGAATGGCTTATAGAGCATTCTCATATCCTTTGGACAGCACTATGAGAAGGAAGGGCAGGACAGAAATTATTTCCCCATTTCACTGGTGAGAAAATTGAAATTCAAATAACTATTATTGCCCAAGGAAACAACTGCTAAATGCAGGATCTACACTAAAATCACTAGAATGTGGGTCTTCTGATTTCTAAACATAACGCTATTTCATAATAATAGCTTCTATTTATTGAGCTCTGTATACCTAGTGTTCTGTGAATAGTTTTTATAAATTAGCTTATTCGATGTTTACAAATGCCTATGAAATGCATGTATTGCCCTATTTTACAAATGAGGAAATTAATACTCAGAAAGCTTAAATAAGTCAATTACACCTCAATAAATCTGAAATTTTAAAAAATAATGAAGTTCCTATATTTACTTTTTTTAAAAAAAAGGTTAAATAAATTGTCCATCTGACACTCATAAGAGATTTAGCCAAGATCAACCTTGCCCCGATGGGCGGTGTTGTTTATCATATAAAGAAATGTAGGGGTTACAAATGGATTTCAACACAGTTGACTACTTCATTCCTACAACACTTGCCTCTCCTAGGTTTCTTTTTTTCCTACAGTCATCACTTACGATCTTCCTCCTACCTCAAGGTCATGGCTTTTTGGTTTCCTCGCTAATTCATTTTCCTCTACAATCATCTTAATTTTGGAGTCCCAAAGGCAAATCTTGGGCTCTTTCTTCTTCCTCTCTCTATATGATTTTATCCATCTCCTTAGATTCAAATACAAATGAACTTCTGGAGACTCTCAAACGTCTCTCTCCAGCTTAGCAGTCTCCTCTAAGCTCTAGACTTGCCTCCATATCCAGCTGACATTTTGGCATATCTCCTTGCCTGTCTTGTTGACATCCCACACTTAACATTTCCCAAATGGAACATGTGATTCCCTCTTTACCCAACTCCTAAGCTGATCATATTGAAGTCTTCCCTTTGAAAGGGAAGAAAATGACAGAACCACCCAAATAGTTGCTAAAGCCGGAAACCATGGTTGTTCCCTTTCCTCACTCTTCACAATCTATCAGCAAGTCCTATTGGCTCTGCTTCCCAAATATATCCTGAAACTCTACTCCTCTCTGTTTTAAGCTACCCTCCATTTTTATCTATGCCACCTCATAGGTGGCCCACTGCACCCACACTTGCCCCTCTCCCATCTGCCCTCTCTACAGTAATTTTTTTGGAAAATGTAAACCAGCTCATGTCATACCCCTATTTCAAAGTCCTCAGTGACTTCCCATAGACTTAAGAAATCTTCAGACACCTAAAGGCTTGTGTGATGTGGTTCCTGCCTTTCTCTCCCCGTCTTTCCTTTCTTATACACCAGTCATGCTGGCTTTCTAGAAGTTCTTAAAATTTTTCCAGCTCTGTCCCACCTCGGTACTCTTGCTGTCGCCTCTGTCTGGAAAGCTTCTCTCTTGACCCTTCACTTGGCTGGCTTTTTGGTCTCATCTTAAACATTGTCTCCTATGAGAAGCCTTCTCTAACTACTGCTATTAGTCTCTGTCACAGCACCATGCTTACTTACTTCATCACACTTATCACAACCTGTAATTATTTATTTGTATATTTATTTATGGTCTAACTCTACTTGAGGGCAGAGTTTTGTCTGTCTTGTCATTGTCACAATACAGTGTCTGTACATATGTGTTCCCAGTACACAAAGCTTGGGAAATACTTATGGAGTGAATGAAAGAATGAATGGATGAAACTCAATTTTAGTTATGCAGACTCCCATTTTCATAAATATGATGTCTTGGTTATGTTTATCCTCTGTGTTCTGTGCTCTAAAAACTCAAGGAGGCATCCCAGTGATGAAGTAACATAGAAATGAGCTATGGTCAGGACCTAACTTCTATTAAATAAGAACAAAGAGGACAGGGCTTCCCTGGTGGTGCAGTGCTTAAGAATCTGCCTACCATTGCAGGGGACACAGGTTTAAGCTCTGGTCCGGGAAGATCCCACATGCCGTGCAGCAAGTAAGCCCATGCACCACAACTACTGAGCCTGCGCTCTAGACCCCGTGAGCCACAACTACTGAGCCTGTGAGCCACAACCACTGAACCCTGCGTGCCTAGAGCCTGTGCTCTGTAACAAGAGAAGCCACCACAATGAGAAGGCCATGCCCCACAACGAAGAGTAGCCCCTGTTCGCTGCAACTAGAGAAAGCCTGTGTGCAGCAATGAAGCCCCAACACAGTCAAAAATAAATAAATAAAATAAATAAGTTTATTTAAAAAAACCTATAAAAAATTATTTAAAAAAAAAAAAGAACAAAGAGGACAAACTATATTGACCCAAAAGAATCCAGGCCGTTAAGCCAGGTGCCAGAATTTTTTGGCTTTTTCATTTCCTTAGGTACATAACAGACTTGAATTTCTGAGAAGTCATCCAAAGTATGACCATATATTACAAAACCCATTTCACTTAGCCCTTAAATACATGTCATGCTCTATTTCAATATCAGCCAGAATTCTCATCAGCATTTACAGAGTTGGAGGCCATATTTAACCCAGGCCTTAATCTTTGTCACTAAAAGTAGGCAAGTATATAATCATAATAACTATTTGTCTTATTTTAAGAGCCTACTTATGGTAATGACAAGTACTCCCAGGTACTAGGTGCTCTGCGCGTTATTTCTACTTAATCTTTGCAACAAACCTATAGGGAAATTTTTTTGCCCAACTAATAGATGAAGAATCTGAGGCTCAGAGAAGTGACATTACTTGCTCTTATGTCAGGCTTATAGCTGGTAAGAGGTAACGCAGAGATTAAACTCAAGTTTTCTGATTCCAAAGTGAACATTATTTAAACTACATTGCCTTTTGAAAAAAAATCACACCAGCATCTTTTTAATAAATTATTTAAATCATTAAGTATACCATATTTTCTGATCAACTAATGAAATGTGATTCTTTTTAAGAGGCAATCTGTGTAAGCTCTCTGGCTCTCCATTATATCTCTAGGGTAAATCCTATCAGTGACTCTGTCACAGGGAATAATCTTAATTTGCCTTCTCTGAGTAAACAGCTGGCTCACAGATTATAGTGATTCCTCTACCTGAAGTCTCCTCAAAGAGGAAATGAATCCATTTCAGTAATGGAACCCTTGGATTTCATGAAGTTGCTGATGAGGTTCATACAAAGAGAAGAAAATGGCGCCATTATTCCATTGTTTATTTTTTATTTTGGGGCTTTAACTTAATTGAAAAACCACTGCCCTTGAGAAAGAGAAAAAAAAAAGAAGGAAGGAAGGATGGGAAGGAGGAAAGGAGGGAGGGAGGAAGGAAGGAAAAGGGAAGGGAAGAAAAGAAGAAAGTGAAGAGTCTTCTTTTTCTTGGAATGGCTTCCACAATTAAGGTATCCTGACACCCTATCTGACTGGAAGAGAGGGAGAGATGGAAGACCAAGGGTAGAGTCTTCTTACAAAGGAAGGTAAAAATAGGTGTGTTCCAGCCCCAGAAAGAAAAGTTAGATTGAATGAGAGTATAAACTCCTTCAGCTAGAACATCTAACAGAGATGTGAGGAAATAAGAACAACTGATTTAACTAGAGAGAGGCAAAGAATAAATTCTATGACATAAACAGTCCCCCACTTCTGTAAAGAATTCCTAAAAAACAACAGGCACTAAAGTTATCTGGGTAAAAGTTCGGCAGGAAGTCACACAAACAATGTGAGAGGTGTTCTACCCCCAGGAAGTTAAATGTATTATAAAACTCCTAATTACACTTTAGATGATCTACCACCAGCATGTTTTACATATTCTTAGATTTAGTTTTTCTTCTGTAATTAAACACAGTTGTCCACCTCAAATCCAATGGATGAGTACTTGAGACTCAGTATATCTAATGATTTTTCATATTCCACTTTGTTACAAGAAGCATCATTTTCAGAATGGAAGTACTCCTCTGCTAGACCTATGAATGTCGGTGTGATCCAGAAAGGGGGAAGTAGGAAGCCTACTGCTCTTCTCTAGCCACACATTCTCTCCAGGTAAATACCTGTAGTCCCACGGCTTTAAATAATATCCATGTGCCACTGCCTCTTAAAGCTTCATCGCCAACTCTGATCTTTCACCAAAACACCCTTACTGATATGTCTAACATCTCCAATAAGATGTATAGGAGGTATAGGAATTTCCCTGGCTGTCCAGTGGTTAAGACTTCGCCTTCCAATGCAGGGGGTGCAGGTTCGATCCCTGGTCTGGGAGCTAAGATCCCACATGCCTCGCGGCCAAAAAACCAAAACATAAAACAGAAGCAATATTGTAACAAATTCAATAAAGACTTTAAAAATGGTCCACATCAAAAAAAAAAATCTTAAAAAAAAGAGGTATAGGAGGTATAGATATCCTAAACTTGAAATACCCAAAACAATATCCCCATTCCCCAAAATGTAGTCACCCCCCAATTTTTCATTTCAGCAAAGGTCTATACCACTCATTGCTAAAAATAAACAACCAAACAACTCTTGGAGTCATCCTTGCCGCATTTCTCTTCTTCACATTCCACATCCAATGTTGGCATTACCTCCAAATTTTATAGTATTCATCCACTTTTCTCAATCTCTTCAGCTACCAAGCCAACATTATTTCTTCCTCTAGATGAAATACAACAGCTTCCTAACTGGTCTCCCTGCTGTTACTCTCACCCACCTCCATACAAACTTGCTCTCTAGACAGCAAAGTCAGTTTTCAAAATGTGAATTAAATGTTACTCTCCTGCTTACAACTTTTCCAAAGGTTTCCAATTATACTGAGAATAAAATCCAAACTCCTTACTATAATCTAGGACAGAGCTTTCCAAACCAAGTCATTACTAGGTTGTGAAACCAAGGTACTGGGTAAGGATCAGCATTTTAAAATAAAATAGAGAATGTCAAAGTTTATTGAAAGAACTTCTCTTTCAGGAGTGTGTGTGTGTGTTTGTGTGTGTATAGTGGACTGTAATATAAAATGTATTTCTTACTGTGGGTCACATTAAAAGAGTTTGAAAGCCATTGGCCTACAAGATCTTAAAGATCTGTTAGCTCACATCTCCTGCATAACATCCCACCCCATCCCCTGCTCATCCAAATACCTCAGCCCTTCTAGCAGCCTTATTGTGTCTTCAGAGAAGGCAAGCTTCTCCCCACCTCTGTCCCTGGCCCTTGCCTGAATGCTCTACTTCCAATTATTCTTATGGATGGATCCTTCTTACCATTCAAATCTCAGCTCAAATCTCACCTGCTTAGAAAGCCTTTCCTCCTCTAACTAATCTAAAGCAGTTCCTTCCCTACCACTTCTCTATCACACCACCCTGGTTTATTTCCTTATGTTGCTAACCATGCTCTTGAATATTTGTTTGTTTGTATATTTGTTTGTTTGTTGTCTTTCTCAGCATAATGCAGGGCCCTTAACTGTCCTGTTCACCACAGTTCCCCACACACTTATAACAGCCTCTCAATAAGTATTAGTTGATAGAATGTTGAATATTTCAGTTTTATGTGTGTTTTTATAAAATAGGGACACCTTATGATGAAATCCTTAAATAACTGTAATAACACTGCTAGGAAAACAATGCTGCTGCTGCTAAAACTGAACAGTGACCGGTTCGCAGGGCCCGTGGGAGAGCCTGAAGGTTCGCTCGTCAGCGGATGGGGGAAAACCCAACTGTAGCGTATAAAGGGTAATTTCCGGGCATGCAAGGTATGAACATGCAGATTGGTTGACACTTTGTCATAGTTTTTGTCTAGTACCCCGTGGTTTCTGGCAACAAAAACCCTTAAAACCAAAGTGTTCATCTTGAATTCCCTTCAATAGTGGAACCAGGAGCAAAAATCTACATCCAGCGCCTTCAGTCCTGAATGAAAGAAGAGGGACCCAGGAAGGCAAGTCAAGAGTGGCAACTGCCAAGAAAGACAAGATGGGGGGCAGGGTCAGAGTGGGAAGAGCCCTCAGGGAGCCAGGCCCACAAGTGGACTCCAGAGTCTCAGGAAAAGAGGTGCTGGTTCCCTTCACAGCCCCATCTAGCAAACTCCCCCAAGAGCGGATTAGGATTATCGCCTCGGTCTGTCTTTAATTCTTTCCAGGTGCCCGTCATAAAGGGGCTTGTGTGCTAAGCTGAGGAGTTTGAACTTTCTTCTAGATACTATGGGGAAACTTTGAGGAGTCTAAGCAAGGGGATGGCCCACTGGGGTGTCTCAGGGAGATTACCCCCGGCTGCAGGGTGGAAGGGGCTGCGGTCTGCATGCTTGGAAGCGGGAAACTCTGTGGCAGACGCACCTGATGAGAAGCAGTGAGCGTCTAAACGAAGACGAGGTTTGTGGGACCCAGAGGCTGTGCAGAGGGAATCTGACTCCACCTGCCTACTAGTTAGCGCCCCCAGTCCGTGGCCCCAAGCCGGTTAGGAACTCCAAAGCCTTTTTTTCCTCCTTGTGAAAGGAAACCGGAGACTGGCATCTCCTTCAGAGATTGTGTTGAGGATTGACTATGATCATGCGTATAAACTCTAAGTGCCTGACACATAGTAAGTGCTCAATAAATATCAGCTGTTACTTTTTTAGGCAGGCACTAGCATTATCTTTTAGCACGGTGCGAGACGCTGAAGCGGACAGAGACAGACCCCACATCCAGCAAATCGTAACTCACGTTGGACGGTCACAATGCCTTGAACACATGTTCTTGCCAGAGATGAACCTGGAGCTACGAGGCAAAAATAAACAGCATTTTATTCGTAGAAGCAGTGGGCTTAGACTGAAACCTGCAATGCAGGAGAATGAAAACCGAGTTAAAGCTCGACTTCATTGGGGCGAGCGTGGGACTGAGGCGGGAGACGTACCGCGCAGGCCGGGCCCGCTTAGAACCCAGGCTCCTTCCCCTTCGCCTCCGGCTCCTCCTTTCGGAGACAAGGCTCCCGCCTTAAGCGAGCGGGAGCTGCGGCAGCCATCCAGGCCCACAAAAGGTCGGGGGTTGAGGGCCCCTCGGCACAGGTTTTGTCTGCAAACCCAGTTTCCGAGGTGCCTAAAAGTGTACAAATAGTGAAGCCAGGCCCAGGCGAGCCAATTCATTACCTCGTCTCAGCGCTGCATGCTGATTATCTGCTCTCCATATCACCTCTCCTCAGGGGGCTCAAAGGAATCAGCAAATCCCCCGCATCAGAGCTACGAATCCCCAGCACAACCCATTCACACACAGCGGGGTGGCTGGGGATTAATTGGAGGGGGGATGTTGTGAATTCCAGAGAGTTCTTTCTCTTTGCCTCACAGCCGGTGGCCGGGGATATTGCTACATGAAAGCTTCCCTGTCAGTAGCAATCATCATTGCCCCGGCTGCTACATTCCAGAGACTGAATTGGCCTCATTTGGTAACTCAACTGGAGAGGGGGCTGGGGAGGGGGTCATTCCTCAGGGGTCCCCATTTGTGGTCCCCACTTCTGGCTCCATAAGTGGTTTGCAAAGACAAACAGAAACCCGCAGGGCCCAGCTTTCTTTTCCTGTTTCCCTTCTTCAGTGATGCTTGGTACGGAGTGAAGCCGGGAAGGGTGGGAAAGGGCGGGACCTGGGTTAGGGCCCGGGCAGGAAATTAGTTGGGGCAAAGCCGCGTCGGAGGAGAGAAGCAGGCCAATAGCCCCCCGGGGTTTCTCTGATTGCTTTGATGCGAGGCCGACTTCCCCCTCCCATCCCCGGGCTTCTCGGCAGGAGGCCTGCGGGCTCTCCCCCATCTCGCGCCGAATGGCGCCCGGGCCTGGAAGCCAAGGGAGCCCAAACCCCGCCGCGCCCAGGGGCAGGGCTGCTCCAGCAAAGCAGGTAACATGAAACGCAAGCCTCAGACGTTTCCTTCGAGGAAGCAGTTTCTGGGAGCCCCGAGAAAGGGGAAGGATTTCATCTCTGAGGTCGGCCGACTGAAACCTTTCGCTAATTCTTTACCTTTTTAAATGCAAGATTGCCAGACTGCCTTCCCCTCCCCCGCACCTTCTGAGTATTTCTCTCCGATCCTCCTAAACCCTCCCGCTGCCTATTTGCAGAATTTCCTGAAACTCCCACCAAGTCGAGAGTTCAGAGAATGTACCCTGGGGAATCCACGAGTCTGGGCCTCTGCATGCCGCCGTAAGAGGTGCCTGAACTGAGGGTCCTGAGGGGCTGAATCCCCCCGCCGGGCTCTGCTCAGCCGCTCTGGGGCTGTGTGGTGTGGGGCAAGTCGCTGGGCTCCCTCTGTCTCACTTAATGCATCCATAAGACAGATGATAATAATAACTGCTCTGCCTCCCTAATGACTGTGTAGGGATTAACGGAAGAAGAGATTAAAACGCGTTTTGTGATTTGCAAAGCGCTCAGCATAAGGTATGATTATTATTCAGTTCTCTCATTGGGCTCAGTATTGGGTGTATTCGTGATCTTTATAAAAACCTCATTCTGCATTTACCTACCTCTGTCCAGGAGAGTCCTGGTGATGTATCCCCAGGGAGGGACAGAGATAAAAAGATAAGCCAATATACACAAAGGAAAAACAAAACAAAAAGCAGGAGTGTTAGTATAATTTTCAAAAATAAAAACAGAGTGATATCCCTGCAGCATTTCGAATTACGGATACCGGGAAGGTGACTCTCCCCCTGTGGGCATTATTCTAGGCCATAGTCTATTTGCTGGGGATTCTTTGGCACGGCAGCAGGCAAGCATTGGCCTGCAAAGCAGAAGACTCTGTGTAGTGTTGAGCAAGTCATTTCCTTTCTCTGGGCCTCAGTTTCCCCATCTCTAAAATATGTGAGTAGGACTGGATTTCCTTAAAATCTTTTCCAATCTGTCTGTTTTATGATTCTTTGTATGCCTTGATAAGGATTTAGCAACAGTTGGGGCTCCAATGTCATTTCATACTTGCTAGAACATCAAAGAGTTTTACTAATCTTCATCCTGGGATGAAGGACTAAGTGAGCAAACAATCCAAAATCATGCCAGCCACTTAGGGACCCTTAAGTCTACTTAATCATAATGAGAATTTTTCAACATTTGGAAATTAATATGGGAAGAAGCATGACATCATGCCTTAGAACATTCCAGTGCAATTGGCACAGGATCTTATCGCAATTGGCACAGTTTCCCCGCCCCCAAATGCTTTACTACTAAAAGTGCCTGCTTCACTTAGTAACTCCACTCCAAAAACTGACACCTGAAAACCACAACCTTGGTGTTGCAAGAATCCTAAAGACCACAAGGTCAGCATTCCATTTCACCTTTCCGTCTGCTAAATCTGAACTCTCATCTAGAGTTCCTCACCCAGGGTCTTTATCTCCCAGCTGCACTCGTCTGCCTTAGAGAGATGCATTTCTTTTCTTCCCAGCTTCTGTCAGCTGGCTTGTCTGTCCTCAGTGGGAGACTTCAGGTTCAATGCTCTGTCTGGGGAGTTCATATACAGCCTTGACTATTATTCTGATAGATCGTTTTAATTCTCCCCACTTTGATCATGTCAGTTTCCACAACAAACAAGGCTCACCAGAAGCATTCCTGGGCTCACAAAGGCAAACATGCTTGGCTTTGCATCACACACCAGAGGCCAGAATTCTTTGGTTTTGGCTTCAAGGCTATTTTAACCCTTGGTTACATAAGTTTCCCAGTTAACGCGTTTAACCTTCACTTCCTGCAACCAAAGGCGTGTTAGCCTCCTTCAGAGAAATGCAATGATTTCCAGCCTTTAATTAAGTAAGGATCCAAGTGGCAGATGCAGTTCACACACACTGGAGCCAAGCCCTGGCTATGAAGATTCTTTTGCTCCAAATGCTCTGCAGTTCACTAACAGTAACTTCAGCTAATAAAAATAACTCTGCCTATTGAGTGCCAGGAGCCATTTCAAACCACTTAAAATATTATCTCATTTAACATAGGCAAAATGTTAATGTGAAATGGGGATTATGTTGACTTCATAAGTGAAGAAACCGAGGAGATAGAAGCTAAGAAGTCTGTCTAAGATTACACAGCTAGCCCAGGATGGCGCAGGGGTTTTAACCTGGATTTGTCTGACTTCAGGGCAGGCTCTAACACTGAAATGTTAAATGTTAGACATCAGCACTCATCATGCTGTAGCAAAAAGAGCTCTTGATTGAGAGTAAGGAGGCCAGAGTTAAAGTCTCTGACTGTGGCCATCTCAAGCAAGTCGGTTTTCTCCATGCTTTGATTTCCCTAACTGTAAATTGAGGACAGAATTAAATCAGTTTTTTCCCAAACCTCCATCATGCACTTTATTACTCATACCATTCATACTATTATTTAATAACTTTTTTCTTTAAATCCAAATGTTTTAAAATTAAACGTTATTAAAAACCGAAATGTCGTGCTCTAAGTAGATGGTAGTAATAAAAATAAGATGATAAAAAATATACCGTTAAATTCTAGCTAGATACTGTTGCTTGCCTAAGGCTCTAAGACTTCTTAGGCTAACCTTATGTTAAATTGGAAAATATGCAAGCTGGTTAAAGACAATGCAAGTTGGTTAAGTTATATGGAGGACATACTAACAATCAAGCTAAGACGTGGCCGCATTGTAACCACGTGGAAAGAGAAACCAACAAGAGACAACTTTCTCACTCCCTTACTCAATGTTACTTAATGTTTGGCTGTGTATTACCTAAAATGTTTTTTGCATACAACCAGTGGTCCCCATCTCATATTTGACCAGATGATGTTGCGGGTTTCTCTTTTAGCATTTCTAGCTCTAAAATACTTCGATGGTAATGAGGAAAGTTATATTAATTACTGGTAAATTTGAAACTTAATTCATTAGCACCTAGTGAGTATTTCCTGAACTGCAGAGGAGGTAAATAGGAAGGGAATTTGACAGTAAAAAATCACTGTTATCAATTTCTTTGAACAGCAAAATACAATAAAGACTCTTCTCTGGGAAGTCTGGGAAGGACTTCCAACCCTTCAGCCAGGTAATAATTTTGCATATTTACCATGGTGTGTACAGTAGTATTTCAAAGTGTGGTTGAAGCCCCTGGGGATAACCAATACCCATTCAGGTCAAAACTATTTTCATGATATTACTAAGATATTCACGCCTTTTTTACTCAGTTTTCCAGAGGCTACATGAAGTGAGATACTGCAACAGATGGAAAGCAGAAGTAGATATGAGAATCCAGCTGTCTTCCATTGACACAGACATTAAGGAGACTTGCAAAATGTTAAACAATGTCACTCTTCTCACTAATTTTTTTTTAACATGGGGAAATATATTTTTCCATAAAAATTAAGTTATTTATGTTAACATATAATGAATTCGTTATTTTAAAATAAATATTTTTAAAATATCTCAATTTACCTTCTCATATGGTAAATATGGTTGATATAATCCACATTAAAAAATCTCAATCCACCAGAGGGCAGACAGCAGAAGCAAGAAGAACTACAATCCTGCAGCCTGTGGAACAAAAACCACATTCACAGAAAGATAGACAAGGTGAAAAGGCAGAGGGCTATGTACCAGATGAAGGAACAAGATAAAACTCCAGAAAAACAACTAAATGAAATGGAGATAGGCAACATTCCAGAAAAAGAATTCAGAATAATGATAGTGAAGATGATCCAGGACCTTGGAAAAAGAATGGATGCAAAGATCGAGAAGATGCAAGAAATGCTTAACAAAGATCTAGAAGAATTACACAACAAACAAACAGAGATGAACAATACAATAACTGAAATGAAAAATACACCAGAAGGAATCAATAGCAGAATAACTGAGGCAGAAGAACGGATAAGTGACCTGGAAGACAGAATGGTGGAATTCACTGCCACAGAACAGAATAAAGAAAAAAGAATGAAAAGAAATGAAGACAGCCTAAGAGATCTCTGGGACAACATTAAATGCAACAACATTCGCATTATAGGGGTCCCAGAAGGAGAAGAGAGAAAGGACCCGAGAAAATATTTGAAGAGATTATAGTTGAAAACTTCCCTAACATGGGAAAGGAAATAGCCACCCAAGTCCAGGAAGTGCAGAGAGTCCCATACAGGATAAACCCAAGGAGAAACACACCGAGACACATAGTAATCAAACTGGCAAAAATTAAAGACAAAGAAAAATTATTGAAAGCAACAAGGGAAAAATGACAAATAACATACAAGGGAACTCCCATAAGGTTAACAGCTGATTTCTCAGCCAAAACTCTACAAGCCAGAAGGGAGTGGCATGATATACTTAAAGTGATGAAAGGGAAGAACCTACAACCAAGATTACTCTACCCAGCAAAGATCTCATTCAGATTCGACGGAGAAATCAAAAGCTTTACAGACAAGCAAAAGCTAAGAGAATTCAGCACCACCAATCCAGCTCTACAACAAATGCTAAAGGAACTTCTATAAGTGGGAAACACAAGAGAAGAAAAGGACCTACAAAAACAAACCCAAAACAATTAAGAAAATGGTAATAGGAACATACATATCGATAATTACCTTAAATGTGAATGGATTAAATGCTCCAACCAAAAGACACAGGCTTGCTGAATGGATACAAAAACAAGACCCATATATATAAAAAAAAAAAAAAAAAAAAAAAAGACCCATATATATGCTGTCTACAAGAGACGCACTTCAGACCTAGGGACCCATACAGACTGAAAGTGAGGGGATGGAAAAAGGTACTCCATGCCAATGGAAATCAAAAGAAAGCTGGAGTAGCAATACTCATATCAGATAAAATAGACTTTAAAATAAAGAATGTTACAAGAGACAAGGAAGGACGCTACGTGATGATCAAGGGATCAATCCAAGAAGAAGATATAACAATTATAAATATATATGCACCCAACATAGGAGCACCTCAATACATAAGGCAACTGCTAACAGCTCTAAAAGAGGAAATCGACAGTAACACAATAATAGTGGGGGACTTTAACACCTCACTTACACCAATGGACAGATCATCCAACCAGAAAATTAATAAGGAAACACAAGCTTTAAATGACACAACAGACCAGATAGATTTAATTGATATTTATAGGACATTCCATCCCAAAACAGCAGATTACACTTTCTTCTCAGGTGCACATGGAACATTCTCCAGGATAGATCACATCTTGGGTCACAAATCAAGCCTCAGTAAATTTAAGAAAATTGAAATCATATCAAACATCGTTTCTGACCTCAACACTATGAGATTAGAAATCAATTACAGGGAAAAAAACATAAAAAACACAAAACACATGGAGGCTAAATAATACGTTACTAAATAACCAAGAGATCACTGAAGAAATCAAAGAGGAAATCAAAAAACACCTAGAGAAAAATGACAATGAAAACACGATGATCCAAAGCCTCTGGGATGCAGCAAAAGCAGTTCTAAGAGGGAAGTTTATAGCCATACAAGACTACCTCAAGAAACAAGAAAAATCTCAAATAAACAATCTAACATTACACCTAAAGGAACTAGAGAAAGGAGAACAAACAAAACCCGAACTTAGGAGAAGGAAAGAAATCATAAAGATCAGAGCAGAAATAAATGAAATAGAAACAAAGAAAACAATAGCAAAGATCAATAAAACTAAAATCTGGTTCTTTGATAATATAAACAAAATTGATAAACCATTAGCCAGACTCACCAAGAAAAAGAGGGAGAGGACTCAAATCAATAAACTTAGAAATGAAACAGAAGTTACAACAGGCACGGCAGCAATACAAAGCATCCTAAGAGACTAACTCTATGCCAATAAAATGGACAACGTGGAAGAAATGGAAAAATTCTTAGAAAGGTATAACCTTCCAAGACTGAACCAGGAAGAAATAGAAAATATGAACAGACCAATCACAAGTAATGAAATTGAAACTGTGATTAAAAATCTTCCAACAAACAAAAGTCCAGGACCAGATGGCTTCACAGGTGAATTCTATCAAACATTTAGAGAAGAGCTAACACCCATCCTTCTCAAACTCTTCCAAAAAATTGCAGAGGAAGGAACACTCCCAAACTCATTCTATGAGGCCACCATCACCCTGATACGAAAACCAGACAAAGATACTACAAAAAAAGAAAATTACAGACCAATATCACTGATGAATATAGGTGCAAAAGTCCTCAACAAAAACTAGCAAACAGAATCCAACAACACATTAAAAGGATCATACACCATGATCAAGTGGGATTTATCCCAGGGATGCACAGATTCTTCAATATACACAAATCAATCAATGTGATACACCATATTAACAAACTGAAGAATAAAAACCATATGATCATCTCAATAGATGCAGAAAAAGCTTCTGACAAAATTCAACACCCATTTATGATAAAAACTCTCCATAAAGTGGGCATAGAGGGAACCTACTTCAACATAATAAAGGCCATATATGACAAACCCACAGCAAACATCATTCTCAATGGTGAAAAAATGAAAGCATTTCCTCTAAGATCAGGAACAAGACAAGGATGTCCACTCTCATCACTATTATTCAACGTAGTTTTTGACGTCCTAGCCATGGCAATAAGAGAAGAAAAAGAAATAAAGGGAATACAAATTGGAAAAGAAGAAGTAAAACTGTCACTGTTTGCAGATGACATGATACTATACATAGAGAATCCTAAAGATGCCACCAGAAAACTACTAGAGCTAATCAATGAATTTGGTAAAGTTGCAGGATACAAAATTAATGCACAGAAATCTCTTGCATTCCTATACAATAATGATGAAAAATCTGAAAGAGAAATTAAGAAAACATTCTCATTTACCATTGCAACAAAAAGAATAAAATACCTAGGAATAAACCTACCTAGGGAGACAAAAGACCTGTATGCAGAAAACTATAAGACACTGATGAAAGAAATTAAAGTTGATACCAACAGATGGAGAGATATACAATGTTCTTGGATTGGAAGAATCAATATTGTGAAAATGACTCTACTACCCAAAGCAATCTACAGATTCAATGCAATCCCTATCAAATTACAATGGCATTTTTTACAGAACTAGCACAAAAAATATTAAAATTTGTATGGAGACACAAAAGACCCCTAATAGTGAAAGCAGTCTTGAGGGAAAAAAACAGAGCTGGAGGAATCAGGCTCCCTGACTTCAGACTATACTACAAAGCTACAGTAATCAAGACAGTATGGTACTGGCACAAAAACAGAAATGTAGATCAATGGAACAGGATAGAAAGCCCAGGGATAAACCCATGCACCTACGGTCAACTAATCTATGACAAAGGGGGCAAGGATATACAATGGAGAAAAGACAGGCTCTTCAATAAGTAGTGCTGGGAAAAGGGAACAGCTCTATGTAAAAGAGTGAAATTAGAACACTCCGTAACACCATACACAAAAATAAACTCAAAGTGGATTAGAGACGTAAATGTAAGACTGGACACTATAAAACTCTTAGAGGAAAACATAGGAAGAACACTCTGACATAAATCACAGCAAGATCTTCTTTGATCCACCTCCTAGAGTAATGGAAATAAAAACAAAAATAAACAAATAGGACCTAATGAAACTTAAAAGCTTTTACAAAGCAAAGGAAACTACAAACAAGACAAAAAGACAACCCTCAGAATGGGAGAAAATATTTACAAACGAATCAACGGACAAAGGATTAATCTCCAATATATATAAACAGCTCATTCAGCTCAATATTAAAGAAACAAACAACCCAATCCAAAAATGGGCAGAAGATCTAAATAGACATTTCTCCAAAGAAGACATACAGGCGGCCACGAAGCACATGAAGAGCTGCTCAACATCACTAATTATTAGAGAAATGCAAATCAAAACTACAATGAGGTATCACCTCACACCAGTTAGAATGGGCATCATCAGAAAATCTACAAACAACAAATGCTGGAGAAGGTGTGGAGAAAAGGGAACCCTCTTGCACTGTTGGTGGGAATGTAAATTGATACAGCCACTATGTAAAACAGTATGGAGGTTCATTAAAAAACTAAAAATAGAATTACCATATGACCCAGCAATCCCACTACTGGGCATATACCCAGAGAAAACCGTAATTCAGAAAGACACATGCACCCCAATGTTCATTGCAGCACTATTTACAATATCCAGGTCATGGAAGCAACCTAAATGCCCATCGACAGACAAATGGATAAAGAAGATGTGGTACATATGTACAATGGAATATTACTCAGCCATAAAAAGGAACAAAATTGGTTCATTTGTAGAGACGTGGATGCATCTAGACACTGTCATACAGAGTGAAGTTAGTCAGAAAGAGAAAAACAAATATCGTATGTTAATGCATATATGTGGAACCTAGAAAATGGTACAGATGAACTGGTTTGCAGAGCAGAAATCGAGACACAGAAGTAGAGAAAAAACGTATAGACACCAAGGGGCAGAAGCGGCGGGGGTGGGGGTAGTGGTGTGATGAATTGGGTGATTGGGATTGACATGTATACACTGATGTGTATGAAATGGATGACTAGTAAGAAAAATAAATAAATAAAAAATAAACATTAAAAAAAAATCTCTTTTGCTCCTCAATAATTCTTAAGAGTATAAAGATGTTCTGCAGCCAAAATGTTTGAGAATGTCTAAGGCCATTACAAACAGGAGGTCTAGAGTACATCAGCTGGATTATGAAGTGAGTGAAGTCAAAAGTAGTTCATCACAGAACTACCTATAACGAGGAGGAGTAGGAAAAAAGTACAGTGAGCAATAATGAATTATTATGGTTAGTAATAATGAAGTTAGCTTTTCTGAAGTGATCATCAACTCAGTGACATCATTTGTGATTGTGACAAAGGAAAATTAAGAAATTAAGAAGAAATGTAACCAGAAAATGTTTACGTTTTATATATTAAAAAACAGAAGCAGAGCTTTGAGTTCCAAACTTTGTGACTGCAGCAACATAAAACATGTCTGCTTTCACGCAGGCCTAGAATAGAATGTGGAAAATGAAGACTTTTTTCGGAAGTTGGCATAGGAAAATTTATTCCTTCACCAATTATTTTTAATGGCGTCCGCAGTTGGCATATATAATCACTATACAGTGGTAGTTAACGTTTAATGTCTTGTGTAGTCAAAGACTGCTGAAAGGTTGGGATACCACAGAGATGGTTCTCTGGTCACACACTTGATTAAATCAACAAGTTGGGTCAATGTAGCTTAGCTATTTTACTAACTGAATCCCATGAACTATATGGCCATAAATTTTTTTTCTTTTTTAAAGGACTGGAGAGCACCCGCGGGTCTCGAACCACTCTCAGAAGTGTGGTTGAACCATGATGCAGTATGGCCATAAATTGATTGTGATTATCAGCCGAGACCATGGCCAAAAAAATATAATTGTCAATTAGTGTGTTTCACGTAGATAAGGCCAAAGTGTATTTGCACCTACACTAAATGCCTCACTCTCATTTTGATTCTGGGAGCTCAATTTACAAAGAGAATTAACATTTCTCTTTATTTTAAGTGGTTTCTATGGATACCTTCTATGAAACATTTCATTCACATCTATCCAATTTAAGCTTCTCATTTTAATTTAAATACATTTCCATTCCTTCAGAATCTGTATATGATATCCACAGTTCATTTTCTGAAAATAACCTATGAAAAGCATTTATGCACACAAAATTTTAAATTAATATGTTTAAGAGTTAAAAACGAAAAACTCCTATAATACAGAAATGCATAATCTCAGAGTTAGAAGTCTATTTTCATCTGCCTCATACTCACTGAAAATCTGAACTGATTTTCTGATTTCAATTTTTTGGTCACTATTTGGGTGCTTTTTGGTCCCTTTCTTAATCTTTTTTATTGTTGTTGCAGTTTTCTTACTTAGCAGAGTTGGGATTAAAACTTTTAAGGTTCTAGTGCCATTAAAATTCAATAAGGTTTCTACTTAGTGTAGAAAAATGGAAAAAAAAAAGGTTTTAAATGACTACAACCTCAGATATATTGCCAGTATTTGCTAATCTAATAAGCACTTATATTGTTAATTTCCTTTTTCCAAGAAAAACTATTATATATAAACTCTTGTTATAGGAGAGGTCTGATGTCATCTCCAGCTACAAATCTTTCTTTTTTTTTTTATCTATTATGCAGACTTTGTATACCCCAGCCTAGAAACTAAGATCTTCCACATTTTGATTCCAGACTTCTGCTACCTCTATCCACCACCCCTCCCTGCACAGACCTACTATGCCACAAATAGGCCTACTGAGTTCTCCAGGGCGTTGGTCCCCTTGCCAACCTCTGGCCTTTGTTCTCACCATTCTCCTTCCTGTGAAATGCCTCCTTCAGGACCCTCACTGTCTGTTAATTGAAATTTTATCCAGGCCGCCGAGGCATATGACCAACAACACTTCCCTTAGAAAGACTTTCCTGATCCTCCCAAACAGAGGTGACCACTTTGCTCTTAATGCCAAAGCACTCTTATTACTCAACAGGATACCTGTGTTTTTTGACTCATTTGTGCATTTACTTTATCCTCTACTTCAAAATAAAAACTCCTTTAATTTTTTTTAATTTTTAATAAGTAATGCATGCATACAATAATATACTAGTCAGAGAGCACCAACAGATATTCAAGAAAACATGCCTGCTTCTTACCCTCACCCAGTTCTCCCCACAGGCACCCAATGTTACCAATTCCTTGTATCAATATATCTTCTCAGAGACGGTCTATGCATGTGTGTGTGTGTGTGTGTGTGTGTGTGTGTGTACACAAATGGCAGCGTATTTTCATGTTATTCTGCAGGGTGGACACATGATGTTGGGCAGTTTATGCCTTATACAAGGGCGCCCAGTGGAAAGGGCATGGACCTTGATATCCAGCCCAGGCTTCTCCTGCAAGCTGTCTGCTCTGTGGCCTTCCTAAGTACATTCTAAAGAAAGAGGGCTGTCTTCAAATTTTCGCCAATGCTCCTTAGAGGCTATCAGTCGTCCTACTGTGTATTTTTATTTCATTTTTAATTTTCACTTTATTGTGAAATATCTTTGTTGTTTGCTTTACTTTACACTCTTACAAGAAAGGACTTGCATTAAAAATTCATATTTAAACACTGTCATCAGGAAAAAATTAACTTGCAAAACCTGTTTTCAAGCACTGGCCTATTTCTTTCAAGACTTGCCAATATACAAATCATCAGTGAAAATACTAAGTTGATATTATTGTTTTTAAATGAAATATCCATGCAAAGGCTTTCAGAAATCATGAAAATATCAATTGTCATACTTATAATGATTATTCTTCTTTGAAGCAAGAATTTTAAGAATGTTTACTAGATTAGGTTATTTGGAATTTATTAAATCTAAAAAATTTTTAATCTAATAATTATACCTTTTTCTTTTCTCCAAATTAGTCTAAGATATTTTTTTTAAAAGGTACTGTTTTCATACCCTGAGGGCTCATTGGGTGTCAGTTGCAAAACATGTCAAAATCCAAGGCTCTTATAATTCCAGAAAAAAATTTATCTTTAATGCTTCTCACTTCAGCGGTCCCCTTTTGATGTGTTGCTGCCCTCATTTTCCAATAGTTAAATCTAAACCTGTGTTTTTTTCTTAGAAAATTCATCATTCTACTTTAGAGCCTGAGATTTGCAAGCCAAGACCATGGCTCCTTCCTGGATGTGAGAACCCAGGAATACATTCTTACATCCAACCACCTATTTGTATTTTATAAACCTATCTAGATTATAAGCCTTAGATACATCCCTTTCAGAATTGTGTTTTCAATGGCTCTATCACTCTGCTTGGACATGTTACCTTTAGGTCAGAATCTCTGGAAGACAAAAAGACATTTCCCCATGGCTCAAAAGATGAGAACATAAATATTTGTAATGCCATAGACATTTAGTACTTACTCCTGTTTTATGACCTTAAAAAAACACTAAGCTTTTAGATTTTTAACATAAAAATCAAATAATGTGCCAATCATCATTTGCAAACTGAAGGACCTTTATGTCTATTCCTCACACTCAGTTCACCTCTGACGTCAGGCTCAGGGAAGAGTGAGCAAGATGATGATGATAAAGTGATGAACAGAAGAAGGAGAAGAAAAAACTATGAAATTAATGATCAGCCTTTTCGGGTCTCCAAATGCCAGGGAGTCAAAAGTATTGTAAAAACATCCTGCTTCTTTTAAGGTAAGATGTATTCTTGGCTTATTTTTCACAAAGCAGTAATAAGTATTAAGACATTATCACCTTTCTCTGCATTGAAGGGGCCCAGAATACTCTGCCGTAGCATAAAACATAATGTTGAGCTGATGGCATTTGAAAAGTCTTTTTTCCTTAACACTCTTATCTGCCTAAGAGCAGAGCCTCCCAAAAGAACTCAAGAGAACTCAACTGCCATAAATTCGCTTTCTGGGAGCAACCAGGAAAATCTGACTGTCATCACTGGCAAATAGAAATCAGCACCACACCTAAGCAGACTGTCATATCTCCTATCTATTCTCCTAAGGGCTTATTTATCTTTCCTTAAAGTCATTTGTTTTCCAATAAGTGCCCTTCCCCTCCTCCCCTTCCTGTATTAAAATAGTACATAAGCCTCAAATTTTAACTATCTCCTTGAGTTACATTTTTTTTGTGTGAACTCCCATGTGCATTGTACTTTGGTGGATAAAAATCCGTCCTTTCTCTTGCTAATCTTTCTTTTTTTTTTTTTTTTTTGAAATTCACGTTCTTTTATTTATTTATTTATGACTGTGTTGAGTCTTCGTTTCTGTGCGAGGGCTTTCTCTAGTTGCGGCAAGTGGGGACCACTCTTCACCGCGGTGCGCGGGCCTCTCACCATCGCGGCCTCTCTTGTTGCGGAGCACAGGCTCCAGACGCGCAGGCTCAGTAATTGTGGCTCACGGGCCCAGTTGCTCCGTGGCATGTGGGATCTTCCCAGACCAGGGCTCGCACCCGTGTCCCCTGCATCGGCAGGCAGATTCTCAACCACTGCGCCACCAGGGAAGCCCATCTCTTGCTAATCTTTCTTTTGTCAGTTTAATTTGTGTACTCCCAGTGACTTAAGAGGGTAGAAGAAAAGTTTATCCTCCCTGACAGTTTGGCAACGAGGATGGGATGGTTGGGGCTTCCAGCTTGCTCCAGAGACTGAAGCTGAGACCTCAGGACCACTGATGAAGCTGGCAAGGGTAAGCTTTCCTTACTAGTCTGTCTGCTGGATTTCTGCCTGGAGTCCAGTTGAACAAGAGTAAGAACTTCTCTTTGTTCTTTCTTTCTAACTTTAGGCTGGCAGAAGAAAACACTTGAAGGAACTAGTTTTGGGGCATTATGACTCTTGGATGACTCTCAATTTCGACTACTCTTGACTATAGATCCTTTCCTTCACATGGGTCGCTACTATGTCCTATTTGTCTCATTTTGTGTCCTGAGAGCTTGACTTGTGTTTAGTGAGAGCGTGCTTGCTCTGAGAGTTTTCATCTGCCAGGGAGTGCAGATTGTTGGACCTGCATGTGCAGGCAGCCAACCATCAGTTTGGGGGCCCCAGGAATTCGTAGTCAGCTGAACAGAAATGCAGGGACCTGCGGTACAGCTGGCACCGTACTGACTACTGCCAGCTCTCGGAGGGTTTATCTGTCTTTCCTTATCGCCTTGCTAGTACTGAGACTGCCTGTGGCAATGAGAGTCTTTACTTTCTTTCTCTTTGGCTATCTTTGGGGATGAATTTAAATCATGGGGTCTGCATCTTCTGCACCCTTTTGGGGGTCGCCTTTTGCATCCATGGTTAAGTCATAAAAAGGCTTATTGGTTTTGAGTCACATTTTTCTGTGAACTCTCATATATACCTATGTGAATGAAAATCTGTCCTTTCTCATGCTAAACTTTCCTTTTAATTCACAGTTTAATTCACAGGCCTCCAACTACTGAACATAAGAGGACAGAAGAAAAGTTTTTCCTCCCTGACAGATCATCTCTTCCTAGTGAAATAATACTCACCCTTTAAGACCCAGGTCAAACGCTGCATTATAGAAAGTGTTCTCACCTTCCGACTTTCCAAGAAATTTGCTTATACTTATTTTAGAGCATTTCTGCTGACATCATAATGATGTATGTGTTTATATTACTCTCTCATATTCTTCTTTAAAAAATATTTATTTATTTATTTGGCTGCATCGGGTTTTAGTTGCGGCATGCCGGATCTTCGTTGAGGCACGCAGGATATTTTTGTTGGGGTGCGCGGGCTTCTCTCTAGTTGTGGCACGGGCTCCAGAGCACGCAGGCTCTCTAGTTGAGGCGCTCGAGCTCAGTAGTTGTGACACGTGGGCTTAGTTGCCCTGTGGCAAGTGGGTTCTTAATTCCCCGACCAGGGATCGAACCCACGTCCCCTGCATTGGAAGGCAGATTCTTTACCACTGGAACACCAGGGAAGTCCCACTCTCTCATCTTCTAATATATGGTTTTAATTAATTAATTTATTTATTTTTGGCTGTGTTGAGTCTTCGTTTCTGTGAGAGGGCTTTCTCTAGTTGCGGCAAGCGGGGGCCACTCTTCATCGCGGTGCACGGGCCTCTCACTATCGCGGCCTCTCTTGTTGCGGAGCACAGGCTCCAGACGCGCAGGCTCAGTAATTGTGGCTCACGGGCCTAGTTGCTCCGCGGCATGTGGGATCTTCCCAGACCAGGGCTCGAACCTGTGTCCCCTGCATTGGCAGGAAGATTCTCAACCACTGTGCCACCAGGGAAGCCCCAATATATGGTTTTAAAGACAAAAACTGTGTCTACCCTATCTTTGAATTCCCAGTACTACTGAGGACAGTATCTTGTGTATGTAATAAATATCAGTAGGAAGGAAGAAAGAAAATTTATCTAATGACCCCAGCATTACAAATCTGAATAGTTCCTCAGGTGGTCAGTTCTTAACTATTAGTCTTGGGCAAGTTCCCTCCCATTCTCAACCTTAGCTTCCTCCTTAGCAAATGAGAATCATAGCACCTATGTGGAAACATTCGTTTTCATGATGCGTAGATGAGCTACCTCATTTAAGCACCTAGCAGAATGTCTAGGACATGAAAGACACACTGCAAATTTAGTTCCTCTGCTCCCTCACACCCACCTGAACATACCTGTGAAGACTGAGGAGCATAGCAGTCTTCGCATCTGGATCCTATCTGAGTCTGCCACTCTCTGTCCCACTCCAGTGAAAATTTCCCCAAATAAGACTTTCTCCTTTCTATTGGGCTTTGCGTATTCAAACTAGAATAACAAAAAACACTAGACTAATTATCTGGAGACCTGGATACTTGTCCCAATCTAGAGTCAATCTCACTGTTGTTTGGGGATGGTTGCTTAATTTCTAAGCCTTAGAGTCTTAATCTGTAAAATACAGATAATAACCCTCACCAGTCCTGTTTTTCACATCATGAATATTGTAAAGTAAAATGAGAAGTGAAAAAGATGGCTTCACGCTAGACAAACACAGGTATTATTAACGGACATTCAAATTTAGAGAGTATGGCTATAGGGAGTATTAAATGTGATGATTTGGAAACTCAAGAAGCCTGAAAAAAAAATGCTGGGCAAAATCCCTTCTAGGGTCATACAGAGTCAAAACACCAGGACTTCTAGAAGCTGCCCAAGTCTTGTCCTAAGGCCTACTGTTAGATTATCTTGTCAGGTGGTTCACTGTTTCCTGTGTCAGCTGACAGAGGGAGGTTTCAATGGTGCTGGTGGTGAGAGGGGATTGAGCTGGTAGCATTGGCCTTGAGAGAGGAGTGGGGATGGAAGAGGTGGCCACACAAGACGGCTGGGCCAGCAAAGGGGGGGCTTTGGTAACGAAACAGTGTCCGCATCACTCTGGGAATATTTGTGAATTTGTGTGAATCTGTTTGTCCATGCTTATGCGCGCAGGAGAATCACGCAAGAGAAACCCAGGCATCTATTCATTCATTCATCTGTTCATTTTAATCAAATTAAATGAGCTTTTAAAAGTGCTCCAGGTATGGGGGAAAAAAGATAAATAAGATAACCTATGCCCATAAGGAGTCTGATTACAATTTATTTACAGTCTATTGGAGACAGACAAGTAAGTGCTTTACGAGTACTGTTCTAAGATAGGTTAGCACAAAGCACTAGGACAGCAATCTGGGAAAGAGTGCTGGAGAAAAGGGGAGAAGCACTAGGCTGGAGTTTTCTTCTCCTCTGCACGTGGTCCATTTACCTTTGTATATTCTCCATCCCATTCCCTCCCCACCCCACCCCAGGATTAGTTTGGAAGTAGAAACAAATTTAATGAGACTTTTTTTGTTTTCTTTTGACATGTGCTGAAAGGCCAGTACTGCACAGCGTTTCCTGTTTGGTTTAGGGACCACCCTTTCCTCTACCAATTTCAAGTGAGCAAATTAAAATGACTTTTAGTTATTGTGTTTCCACTTGTTAGTGTGGTAGATGGTAAACTCTTTGAGGCACCAGCACAAGGCCTACGACACAGAAAAGGCTCAGTAAATGTTCTCTGGTTGGTGAGGGAGTGAGTGAGTGAATGAAACTAGGTCTGACTTGTAACATGGAGATACCGCCTCCTGATTCTCAGTGCTGTTGTGAGAGTAGCTTGATACTGGGCCTGACCTTTGAGAAGCACTCAGTATGTGATAGATAACATTGTTATTATCATTATTAATATTAATAATTACAGTTTAGTGGATTATACTCGAACATTTAAAACGTTTATTTTCACTTTTAAAGTAAAGAGAGAGAAAGAAAGAAAAAAAATGTTTGGGCCATAATTGAAGCTGTGTGGGTGCCTCCACTGCTCTGTTTTCCAGAGCTCTACATGAGCACCACATAATGTTCCCTCCTCTTAGTCAAATTCCAAGTCCAAGAGTTACCCCCAGGAGACAACTTGCCATTTTGGCCAGTGGCCATTATCTTGCAACCCTTGCTATCTAAACAGATTGTCTCCTTGGCTCCATTGGATGAGTAGATAACCTCACCTGAGGACAGGTGGCCCTCTGCCATCTCCTGAAGATTCCAGTCCCTTGGGTCACAGCCTTGTGCCCGAGGAACCCAGGCAATGCCAGCTTCCTAGGGCTGCCTCACTCAGGACTCAAGACTTTCACTCCTTTACCTCCTAGGCATTTGTGACTGCAGAATTCTCCACTGCCAGGACACTGGCCCAGGGTGCAAACCAGTGGGGTTCCCAGGTCTGATCCTAACTCAGCAGCTCACATCTTCCTTTGCTGAGACCTACACGCTAAAGACAAAAGGACTGAGTCATCTGCAAATGCCACCATTGGGTTTGTTATTAATACGGGGAGAGGGTTATTCATTACCATTTGTGAGAAACATCTGGAATGCCACCTCAAGCATGGAGACCAATTTAATCCACTCATTCCAACCACCCAGATTTTCATTTTGAAAAGCTGACTTCTGCTACAGTTCTGCTCCCAATTCAGAAACTTCTCCCACATAGTAGGTGCCCAAGAAATATTGTTTCAGTTCATGGAGAAAATGTCATTTGGGTCTTAACTTGAATGAAGACATTTACCTTGTCTGGGTAGAGATTTATGCTTTGCAGGGTGGCTAGTCTCTTAGGCTACCCATTCAGAAAGAATACCTCTAAGGAAATTGTACCTGGCAGGCAGTAGGCATTTATAAAAGTTTTGCTTCACAATGGTAGACCTGGAGGTAAAGAGAGGACAAAAGGGAACATGTGTATATGTATTACTTGTGTAATTGAAAATTTTTATACATAGAAAAAGACTAAAGCAAATATGACAAAATGCTAGCATAAATTAACTTTTCATGTGTGGGAATACATATTACATCTGTTCTTTTCTATATTCTATTTCTATATATTCTATATTTTTCAAAATTCTCTAAGTTCAAAAAAGTACGTTGCCTGGATTTGGCCATCTAGAGGATGTGGATTAAAGGTCACAAAGGTGGGAGTGGCTTCTGCTGCCTCTCTTTATAAATATAGGCTGGGTCTTGTATCCCTCATACAACCTTAAGTGTCAGGTATTACAATACTCATTTTACAAATAAAAAAAAAGAGAGAGAGAGAGAGGTTAGTTAATTAGCGCAGATCACACAGCTATAAATGGTTGAACTCTGCTTCAAACCAAGCAGCCTGCCTCAGAGCCCTGCTCTTAAAACCACTATCATGATGAACTGGAACACCTGAAATCGCCGTCATAGCATAGAACACCAAGAACAGTCCTGTCTCCTGTCTTCTTCCTGGAATAAAAACCTGAGCTAGAGAACTTTATGCTCTCTCTAAGGCAGTGTTTCTCAATCTTTTTTTCCCCCTAATCACCCCCTCCCCATGAACTTTTAATACCACAGGTATACCGTATATCTATTTATGTACTGAGAAGGGCCACAAACCATTGTAGTATCTGATCTGGTTTTTCTCACCCTCTATAACCAATTTTCACCTCCTTGCCAATAATACTGTCCTCTGTTAAGAATGCATGCCCTAAGGAAAGTCTGTAAGACCTTTTGTACTGTCATTGTTTATCCACATATTACAAAACTACGGTATGAAACAAAAGCCTCCATGTAGGCTGACTTCACAGGAAATGTAGTAATGGAAGAATTTTGGTTCTTTCTCGCCAGCTTCTGAGGTTGTGTGTTTGAGGGGTGGCTGCCGGTGTGTTTTGAGAGAACGGGGAATGAGTAACAGCAAAGTAACTGCCTCCAAGCTGGAGATTCCAGTTGTCCCTATTATATACAGAGTCAGTTTTCAATTACGTGTGCTAATGAGGTCCAGCAAGAGGATGGGTAATTGAAATCCACAAAGAATTCCCAAATCTCATTTAGAAAACTATTTCAAGCTCCTTCTTGAGCCTGTGAACATGTAAGAACCAGACTAGGGTAACTATTGTTTCCAGCCTCAGATGGAGTGGGAATAACAATCATGCCATGTTCACCTTGTATTCATCCAGTGGAGCCTTCTCTTCACCAGGTAAACTTTGTGAGTTCTGTTCACTGAGGTATCTTACTTAAGCCCTCAGGGTCCATATGTGGTAGGTATCATCTTTCTATTTTAAAGAAATGAAACTGACTTGCTCCAAGTGCTGTCAGTAGGAAATGGCAGAATCCAGGTTCAAACTCAGGTATTTCTAATTCCAAATAAGTTCCTTTGTAGTATCATCAAAGCCTTATGCAAAAGCTAGAAAGACCTGGAAAATGTTCAGTTCAGGTGAATTCAGTGCATTTTGAATTGTTAATCAATTCAAATGTTAATTGTTTGAGCTTTAAAGTTAGACAAACTGGCTTTATTTTTTTCTAATTATGTGTCCATAAGCAAGTTTCTTAACTACTCTTGTGTTTCCATCAACATTCCAGTCAGTAAAACTGTGTTGTAGGGAAGATTAAATAAGACAGTGTTTTCAAGCACCTAGTACATCATCTGAATCAAAACACCCTGTTTCCTGTCCCATCCATCAGTTTAGTCCTCATGTCACTTATTTGGCTTTTGTCCTACACTTCCCTGCATTGTTACATGTCACTTTACAGTATCTGTCTGGCCTTTTTTGCTGTTCTCATAAAGGTTGTTCTCAAATTTCCATATTTATATCCTTTCTGTGTATGAAATTGTATACATTGCACATTGATACTCCTAAAAATGACTGTTCTGAGCTAATTTTAGACTTCTTTACATCACCCAATGAGCAAGAATTTGAACTTTCAAATGGAGGCGCCTCCAGGATGGCAACAATTTTTGTTTGTTCTGTTATATGAACAGTTTATTGCATTTGCCCTTCTAATTTTAGAATGGGTGAAAAACGGTGATGAATAAAGTTGTGAGATGATAGAAGATATCCCCTAAGTGGCAGATCTATGGCTTCAAATGGATGTTTATTGAACTTCAGCCTATATCTGTGTTCAGTTGTGAGGGTAAGAATAAAATGAAAGGTCGTCCATGAAACATCGAGGTCTATCTTCTCAGACTGCCTCAAAGGAGAGGAGTAGGGGATATGAAGAAATCTTTAGATTATGAATTGTGAATCTATGTAAAAATTATTGCTATAATTTGAATGCCCAGAGGAGTTCAAGGCTGAGAGAGATATTGCCAGAGGTAAAACTCACACAGATTCCTCCCTCAAGGAGAGAATGCCAGAGTTCAATTCCTTTTGACAAAAACTTCAAAAAGAAAAAAACAGAAGTTGCTACCATAAAGTCATCTTTATAAGCTCCTGCTCAATGTCCTGCACAATCTCATTTTGCAAATCCTTTTTCCCACAATGAAATGATGTGTTTTTTCTGTTTATAAGATGCCATTTTTAGAAAGTAAGTTCCTTACAGGCAGAAATATGTTTTGTTCACTGAAGAGCTCCAAGCACCCAGATCAGTACCTGGCATGGAATAATCACTTAATAATTATTTACTGAATTTAATTCAAGTAAAGTCAAGTTGGAATAAGATATTACTTTATAAAATTATTTGCTATATTCAATTTTCTCTGTGTTAAACAATCATGTGTGCCTGGCGTAACCCAGGAGTTTAAGGAAAGCTAAAATGGAGAATACAGTTAGGATTTTATTATTTTAGCTCTTTCAGATCCAGAAAAGTTAAGCACCAGGTTAGGTTCTGTCTTGCATGAAAGGTGTAATATTGATCAAGTCACTAAACTTCCCTGAACCTGATTTAAGATAGATAAATAATGACATATTTATGTAGCAAACTATTTGTTTATCTATGTATCCGCCTCACAGAATTAGGACACCTTCTAAGAATACATACAGTGGACCAAAACAAATTAGATAAACTGAATAAAGAAATGTATAAATACATGTGTAAGTTTCAAATAAACTATAGGCTAAAGGAGAAGATATGACAAAGAATAAAGCTTTGTTTTTTTTCAGTTTTAAGTTAAGAAATGGTACCAACCTTGCAGATTGATGTATTGAATGATTTTATGTGATATTAACTTGTAAGGTTAACACGTTTTAGGTCTTTTAGTTGTAATAGTTGTTGTAATTGTAATCTTAAAGATGAGTAGGGTAACTTCATGTTTCCTACCTTCATACCATTTGTGGCATTAATCTCCCCTCTACACTGTAATCTTTGTGACAGCTGTGGATGCTCAGTGGATATTACTGAGGGTGACACAGAGTGTGTGGTAGATTATATGCAAAGATGGCCACTAGCAACACCTCCTATTCTTATATGTCTGCTGGGCCTCTCCTCTAGAAGTGCAGTTTATTTTCCTTTCTCTTAAATCTGGGATGACCTTGTGACTTGCTTTGTCCAAAAGAATGGAACGGAAGTAATATTGCACCAAGCTTTGTGAAGTGTTGAGACTTGTATTTTCACTCTCTTGGGAGCCCTCTGAGACACCATATAAAGGAGTCCATCTACCCTGCTAGACAGAGAGGCCATAAGGAGAGAAACAAGCCCAGTCATTCCCGGCCATTCGAGCCATCGCTCGAGCTGGAGCTCCAGTCATGTGCGTGAAGCCATCTGAGATCCTCCAATCCAGGGGAGCCACCCAGCCAAGACCACATGGGGCAGAGAAGAGCTGTCCAGCCAAACCCTGGCCAATTTGGAGAATTGTGGGCAAAAATGTGGCTCTTGTTGGAAGCCACTCACTTTTGGGGTGACTCTTTATGCAGCAATAGATCAACAGCATGGTTTTCCCTGGGCAGAACCCCAGCCTCAGAAGTGCCCTATCCAATAGTAGTTTGTTTTGTTTGTTTCACCTGTTATCTCCCATCCTGAGCAACTTCCTCTTTATTTCTTCAATTACCACTCCATTAGCTGATCTATCCACTGTCCATGGATTTTCAAGGCAGATCAGTGATGTTGTGAAAAGGGCCTTGACCTTTGATTGGTACCCCAGAGAAGACTATCAGGTGTGAGGACTAAGTGAAGATATTTAAATATTTAAAACTCAGAGTTATTTAACAATACAGAAATGGAAATCTGGACCTTCTATAGACCAAATACCAGAAACTGGATGTCACAGTGGCTTGTTTGCATAAGGCAAAAAGGAAGGAAAATGACATTAGTCAGTCCCAGTGGACCGCAATAAGATATTGGTATTGCACAGGAAATGCAACCTCACTTCCCTTATAAAGTGAAAAAGAAGCGTAACACACACACAAACATGCCCTTTTTATTTTCAATTTTAATGTATTGCACAATCGATATTTTAATGACAAGGAAAAGAATAAAATAAGCCACAGTCTTACCACCAAATGCAACTATTTTCATTTTGCCAAGTTCTTTTCCAGTCATCTTCCATGTGCGTTAACTGTAAGCCCTTATTTTTAGCTGGTTAATTATCCAGCTTCTCTTGCACAAGAATAAAGACCAATAGGAACCGAAAGCAGCGAGAGAGGCAGGGAAGGAAAATAAAGGAACTGTGCCCCCTGTCTCCATGGAGGCTTGGAGAGAAGGTGTTAACGGTTAATTTATTTCTTCATTTATTCAGTCAATGAACATTATTGGAAGTATTTTAAGTACTTTTCATTTCTTAACATTCTTCAGCTGTGTAACTACTTGTTCATCGGTCTTCTGCCCAATTAGCCTGTGAGTTATACATGGCAAGATCTGTTTTATCTTATTCACAACTATTTTTCTAGCATTTAATATAATGCCTAGCACTTTGAAGATATTAAGTAAATATTAGTTGGATTGAAGCACGGGAATGGCAAGTCTAGAGAATATATTTACCAAACCAGAGATGGAAGGAAAGAAGTAAGAAGGAATGGTGGTTGTTAAATAGTGGGTAAGAGTCTATATATTAAAAGGAAAACATGCATGCCCTAATGTACTTTAAAATAAATGTGGTCTATTTGATTAAGCTGCTAGTTAGGATTTGGGTCTTCTGGAAAAAAAAATGACGAAACCATCTCCGGAGACATTGTGTATTCAGTTCATTTAATATTTATATGGAGCTTCTTAACTCAGCATCCTCAAGGAGACCGAAAATGATCACTGCAATGTGCAGTGATACTCAGGAGGATGGGGTAAGAGCACTCCCCACTCTCCCAGTGCCAGATAAATCAACATAGATTGAGTTAAATTTAGATACTTTCCTGAAGGGTGGAGGAAGTACTACAGAATATTCAGAAAGGAAATATCCTTTCTCATCTCTTTCTCCACAAGACTCTAGCAGAGGTTTAAAAAGTAGGTTTGCTATTACGAGGAATAAAATATATAAGTTAGAGTAGAGGTCAAAAAAAGACCCCAAAATTCAGTGGCTTTAAAGAAGATACAATTTGATTGTGCTCTCTCATAGTAGTCCACAGGTGGGCAGACCAGGCCAGTAGACAGATTTGCTCAACAAAATAACTGACATTTAGATTTTTTTCCCATGGATGTTGATCCATCATCCGCTACTGAGGCAGTACTTCTCAAATGTTAATGTGCATTCAAACCACCTGAGGAGCTCGCTAAGATGCAGATTCTGGTTCAGTGGGACTAGGATGGGGCCCAAGATTATGCATTTCTAAAAGGCACCCAGGTGATGCTGATGTTGCCAGCCCAAAGACCACACTAGGGGTAGCAAGGCCCTAGGGCGGCACGGTCATTATCTGCATTGTCAAAGCTGGGTGGCTGGCATATGTTGATTCCAGTTTTCAGGAAAGGGAAAGAGAACAAGTCCAGGGCAAAAAGTTTCCTTAAAGTGAACAGTGTAGAGACTATATGCATACCATCTGCTTATATTCAAAATCAGTCTTAGTACGATGGCCATGCTGGGGTTCCCGGGGGCTGGCAAATGTGCTTAGTCTCTAGTTGGCAGCCATGTTGCCAGCAAAAAATGTGGAGTGGAGGAGGAAAGCACTATTACCCTAGGAAAAGAGAGAATGGCTGTTGGGGAACTGTTATCAGTCTACACACAAAAACAAAGGAGGCAGGAACGTGTAATGAAGCAATAGAGATGAACTGGAACACCAAGAAATAGGATGTATGAGCTAGATATTACCCTGAAACCTATGAAGACAGCTTTAGCAAAAAGCTATTGGATCAGAAGTCTATTGGCACTGACAGAATCCCATTTTAAGTTTTCAACCCCTGGCATGCTTTGCTTGCATGTCCTCTGTGACTTATTCTTGGGGGGTGCTGACAATATGATAGGTAACTGGGAATGACTCAGAGACTATTTTATTTTATTTTTGGCTGCAGTGGGTCTTAGTTGCTGCACACGGGCTTTCTCTAGTTGTGGAGAGAGGGGGCTACTCTTCGTTGCGGTGCATGGGCTTCTCATTGAGGTGACTTCTCTTGCTGCAGAGCCCAGGCTCTAGGCGCGCAGGCTTCAGTAGTTGCAGCAGGCGGGCTCAGTAGTTGTGGCTCGCGGGCTCTAGAGCGCAGGCTCAGCAGTTGTGGTGCACAGGCTTAGTTGCTCCGTGACCTGTGGGATCTTCCCTGACCAGGGCTCGAACCCATGTCCCGTGCATTGGCAGGCAGATTCTTAACCACTGTGCCACCAGGGAAGTCCCCAGAGAATATTTCAGAGACACTGAGTAGACACTGACATCTGCCTATGGTTTGAGAAAATAAATGTAAACAAAAATCAAGAACATAGCTAAGATGTCATTAAAGACATTAGGCTAAATATTAAGAAAATCCAAGCATAAATTAGGAACTTCTGGACATAGTTAACATGACTTTTTATCCCTGTGACCATCAGTTTACCCGGAACGTATTTTGAAATTTGCTTCTTACAGCATCAGAAACAAAATTCATTGCCTAGCCCTTTGATATGATACATTTTCTCAGAACATTCAGTTGCATAATAAATTTGAGAAGCTTCCAGCAAAGAAAATTACATAACCTTTTCTGATAGTCCCACCTCATTTCAACATTTAATTATCCTCTGTCTTACATAAGATCTTGTTTGGATCTAACGTCGTTAGAGTGACCATGTTGGAACACTTCTGAAATTGAAATGGGCATTGTTAACAATTATGCCAGAACAATAGGTATAAGCCAGGACTGTCCTGGGTAACCCAAGGGATATATAACTTAGTCTAGGTAATACCTATCATATCTTCTTTCTCTCTCTCTCTCTATATATATATAAATAATTATATAGTATATAGAAATATATTATTTCTTCAGTAGAAGTAGGGAACATTGACTGTATTAATAAGGTTCTTTAAGATTGTAATGAATAGTCAGTTGCAGATTGTCTTTGGTAATGAGAATTTGTTCCAATAAAAATAACAAGAAGGTGTGGCTGGGGAGCTGTGCAATCAGTCACTGTTGACTCTAATCCTGTACTTTCAAGAATGGGATGTTCAACATCATTCAGGACATAGTCTGGGTTCCACTGTCTCTTCCTCTCTGTGTGCCTTTGTTGGGCAGAGATATTGCCAAGTCCAAAGCACTTGGCTTTCTTCACATCAAGCACATTCAAGTTTGCCTTGTTCAATCAACAGTATCCAGGGAACAAAGACAGTTTACCTCATTGAAGATGTTGTAAACTTTATGTGAGCTTTTTGTAGGAAAAAAAAAAAAAACTAGTTGAGGATCATTTGCTCTGAGGTCATAGCATGCACATAGAACGCTGTGAACAGGACTTCCCTGGTGGCACAGTGGTTAAGAATCCACCTGCCAATGCAGGGGACACGGGTTCGAGCCCTGGTCTGGGAAGATCCCACATGCTGTGCAGCAACTAAGCCCATGCGCCACAACTACTGAGCCCACGTGCCACAACTACTGAACCCCGCAAGCTCTAGGGCCCATGCTCTGCAACAATAGAAGCCACTGCAATGAGAAGCCTGCACACTGCAATGAATAGTAGCCCCCGCTCGCCACAACTAGAGAAACCCTGCACACAGCAACGGAGACCCAATGCAACCAAAAAAAAAAAAAAAAAAAGAACACTGTGAACATTTCTCTAGTAAAACAAATCTGTTGTGTTATATATTTCCACTTATATTTTTTGCTTTAAATGGAGGAAGCATACAACTGATTGGGATATTCGGAAAGGAAATAACATTCTTTCCTATCTCTTTTCCCATGTGACTTTGTAGAGGTTAAAAAAAGTAGATTGTGGCTTGTGGTCCATTATGACCATAAAGCTTATTTGGTCATTTGATTACTCCTTTGTAGGATTCTGTTACCAGAAGAAGTGGGGAGAGTGAATGTGATGGGCAGACAAAAATACAATCATGCTGGACAAGTGATAAAAGCTGTTAGAGTGAAGTAGAAAATGTGTGGAACTTACCCCAGTGATACTGACAATCTGAGCAGGAGCTGCCCTCCAAGATGAGAGTTTAGATTGTGTCTGGAGAGGAATGCTATGTAGAAGGTGTGAACTCAGAATCACATAGCCCAGAGAGGGTTTCATAATGAAGGAACACATTATGCAGGAAAGGGAGCTAAGGTTATAACCTGGAAAAAATCAGATGTTGCCTTAAGCCACAGAGACTCAATTGGAAGTATAAATATGGTAGTGCATATGATAAAGACAGTTAAGTGAGGGATGAGGGGATGAAGGGTCAAGGTCAGGGATTTTTGTATATGACTTCTTGAATTTTGCGTATGTGGTAGAGAATATTTCTTTTAAATGTGGGTCCTAGCTTGTTTCATGATAGTGGAAAATAATTCTTAAACAAGTTGAAAAGAACCAAATTAGATAAATTTCTCATTTCAAGGAAGTGCAAAGCACTGAGATAGAAATTCCCTTCCATAGACACCCCACTGCCTGGGCGAGAAGCATGAAGCCAGCAAGGAGGCCACGAGTGGGCGAGTGTGATGGTATTTTGGCGGCGAGAGCTCCTTGAGCATTCACTCTTTCCTTGTTGTACCAAGTGCCAACACTATCCATGGTTTTTAAATGTGCTGCTTCCCAACAGAGTGGAGACATGCAATAAAACTTTATTGGATGAATGTATGATTGGTACTATTATTTCCCTTTTCCCCCTTCAAATACAAGCAAAGCCTGAACGTCCAACCTTCCCTCTCTCTAACCACTGTGAAGGAACCAAGCCTAGAAACAGAATCAAACCTAAGGTGTTCCTTTTAGTATTTTCCACAAGCTAAATAAACTTTAACCTATTCAACTTGCTAATGTCTAGACCCAGTGTATTCTCTTAATTATATTCCTTTTCAGGGCCAACAGGACCGGTTACTAAGGTATAAGAAGGAGCATGTATAGTTAACCAACTTGAATCAGAGACAGGGATACAGAACCCAACTACTAATCATGGGTCAAGGGCTTATTGTGGCAGAGACTGAGTTGGTATTCACCAAATCTATTTTCTCTTCTCCCTGAAACATTTTTCAGTCTTGTTTGCAATTAAATGTGATTATGTTTTAGCTAATAGAATGTGAACAAAAGTGATATGTGCAAATTTTAGATCTGCTCAATAACCTTCCATCCCTCCATAGCATACAATCTTTGTTTTCTTTTCTATTCCCCTGGCTTAGTTATAATAAGCATGGTGACCTGGGATGCCATAGTTTGAAGATAACAGAATCGCAAGATAAAGGAAGTCCCAAATCTTCACTTGGAGGAGAGCCACCTGCCTATCAGATGTCTGTTTTGGACTTTATATGAGTAAGAAATAAACATCTTTTGTATTATGTCACTGAGTGACATGCTGGTGTCTATCTGTTGTAGCAACTGGCATCACCTAACTGATTCCTATACACATGAAGAAAGAATCATGGAAATTAGAGCTGGAAAGGGCCTTAGAAATCATCAAATCCAACTCTCTCAATATTCAGAAGTGTGGCCCAGAGAGGTAAAATGTTTCCCCAAGACTAATGAGCTAGTGCTAGAATCCATGTGTTGTTTATTAGTCAGGATGAACTGTAAGTGTACTAAACAAAAAACAGTAATGTATTGGCTCACATAACTGAAAAACTCATGGGTAGGGCTTCATCCAGAGGCTGAGACAATATCATCAGGATTTGGCCTTGCCCTTTCTCTCTGCTGTTCCTTCCACTGGGTGAGCTCTGTTCTTAGGAAGACTCCCCACTTCTGGGAGCAAAATGTCTGCTGGCAGCTCCAAGATACAACCCCAAAAGAATGAGAGTTTTTCTTTACTGCACTTTAAACAAAAATCCTGGAATAATTGCTTCTGATTGACGTAGCCCTGTCGTATGCCCATCTCAGGACCAAATGCTGCAGCCACCAACCTAGATGACTTGCTAGGTGGCATCGACCCCACTCATAAGGTCTAGAAAAGCCAGAGGTCAGTGTTCTTACCTTACATAACTAGATGCACCATCTCTTCCTCACAAGAGCATTGACCATGCATTTACTCATTGTACATTTGCAGTATGCCAGGCTCTGTGCAGGATGCTATAATGGATAACAAGAGAAACAAGACACAGGTCCTTCACTCAAAGAACTATCAATCTTGTGTGTTTGATAAAACATACACACAAATAATTACCTGGCCACCAAGCAACCATACGAGCAAGCTATCCATCATAACTAGGATATGCTTAGAGTTTATGATGGCAATTTCCTACCATGGGACAACATGTTTGTTAAAGTCCACAATCAGTGCCACTAAAAAGAGGAGAAACAGTTGAAGTAAGGAATTAAAGAAAGGCCAATTGAAACGTAGTTGGGGAGAATAGAATAAAGCTGGTTTTCCCTTGTAATTCCAAATTCCAGTTACTAAAACAAAAGCCCAATTTATCAAAAGTAGTTTAAACAAGATAGAAGTGTATTTCTCTCTCATAGAACATTTTAACAATAAATGATAATAAGGCAGCTTCCTAGTGTGAAAGGTCTAAATTCCTTCTATCTCCATCATCCCTGATGGCGCTCTCTCCTCGTGCTTGAAGATGGATTGCCAACACATCTCCTCCATCAGCTTTCGGCAAGCAGGAAGAGGGAAAGGTTCAAGGGAAAGACATGCTCTTTGCTTCTAAAGGAACAACCCAGAAGTCGCAAACATTACTTCTGCTCATATCCCATTGACTACAAGGGAGACTGGGAAATAGCTTTTGTAGCTGAGAGTTCTAATAAGGGACAAAGAGAATGGGCACTAAGGGACGGCTAGCAATCATGCTACACAGAAGAAATAATGATTTAATCTATCCATGAATGATTAGGGAGAACTTGTAGGTATTATTTAGTCAACTTCTATTATAGGAAACCAAGATTCAGAGAGGTTGAATGATTTAGCTAAGGTCACACAGCAAATTGTTGAGGGAGCCAGGACACAAATTGGTGTTAGTTGACTTCAGATGGTAAACTGTTGTTATCACCCTGTGCTGCCTGTATTTTATTTTTATTATTTTTTAAAATACATGCACTTTTTTTTCTTTTTATCTTTCTTTTTTTTTTGCATGGTTTTATTATTCGTTATTGGTTTTTTTTAAATTAATTAATTAATTAATTAATTAATTTATGGCTGTGTTGGGTCTTCGTTTCTGTGCGAGGGCTTTCTCTAGTTGCGGCAAGCGGGGGCCACTCTTCATCGCGGTGCGTGGGCCTCTCACCGTCGCGGCCTCTCCCGTTGTGGAGCACAGGCTCCAGACGCGCAGGCTCAGCAATTGTGGCTCACGGGCCTAGTTGCTCCGCAGCATGTGGGATCCTCCCAGACCAGGGCTTGAACCCGTGTCCCCTGCATTAGCAGGCAGATTCTCAACCACTGCGCCACCAGGGAAGCCCTTTTTTTTCTTTTTAATGCTTCTAGTACTCTCTCTTTTTTTTTTAATTAATTAATTTATTTATTTATTTTTGGCTGCATTGGGTCTTCGTTGCTGCACGCGGGCTTTCTCTAGTTGCAGCGAGCGGGGGCTACTCTTCGTTGCGGTGCGCGGGCTTCTCATTGCCGTGGCTTCTCTTGTTGCGGAGCACGGACTCCAGGCGCCCGGGCTTCAGTAGTTGTGGCACGTGGGCTCAGTAGTTGTGGCTCTTGGGCTGTAGAGCGCAGGCTCAGTAGTTGTGGCTCACGGGCTTAGTTGCTCCATGGCATGTGGGATCTTCCCGGACCAGGGCTCGAATCCATGTCCCCTGCGTTGGCAGGCGGATTCTTAACCACTGCACCACCAGGGAAGTCCTGTACTGCCTTTAAAAGTGCTTTGTCACATAAAGTGGTAAAAAAGAAAGTAGTAGTGTAAGATGTCAATGAGAGCTTTTATAAGAAATGTCAAAAGGCAGAAATACTGATTTTTTTCATTGCATAGTTGACAGAGCTTATATAGATTTTAAGATATTTGGTTGTGTTATTTAATGCAAATTAATATGCAGTCATAAGAATTAAAGTATCACAGAAGTGGTTAAAAGTAAAAATCTTCCCGGGCATGACCGCTGTTAACAATTTGTGCAGAGATCTTCTCAGGTAGATTTTCAAAGGTTCTTGTGTCTATTCCCAAAGTGATGAGACTCCCAGCAATATTTTTTTAAGTAGGATCAAAGCAAAAAGGCAAGTAGATCAGCAGAACAATTCCCAGTCACTGCAAAGTGGGGTGATTCTTTGGTTAGGAAACTTCGGAGGCACCTGGGGTCAGGCCACAGAGAAGTAAAGAGCCAGTATAAGAGGTGGGCACACCTGCAGTTGTCATCTTGCCAACACCAGGACTGGTTGCTTGGCATCAATTCCTCCCTCCATCTCCATAACCCGGCACTCCATCCAAGCTGATATTATCCCTGAGGACACTGCCTTCCTTCCTCCCCAAAGACTGGCTTCCACAGCCACATTCACCTGGTGGAAAATATTAAGTGTAGGGGCAAAGGGAGAGGAAGAGCATGAGTTTTTTGTGTGATTTTCTGACCATTCAGAATGACAGCCCAGAACTGTATTCTCGTTCATTCTGCCTGTCCAAGAGATAGTGTGTGCGGAAAGGCAGAGAGCTCAGTTCAAGGCCTTGTGCCACTATTTACCATACATGTGCCTTGTAACAAGTCACTTAGCTCTCTGAGCCTAGATTTCTTCATGGTGACCAGGGACAATTAATCTTACCGGGTTGAGAAAATTAGTGAGATGCTGTATATGAACACTGTTGTAACTCTAAGCCTTTGTGGAAGAGAGGTTTAAGGCCCTGCTGTCAATGGGCTACACTACCTTCTTTCTTGATTCAAGTAATTTCTGATATTAAAAAGAGTAAACATGTTCATATACCATTAAAATTTGTGTTGAAAAACCCACAAGTTCTAATTTATAAAAATATTTTGAGAAACAGGACATAACAACAAAAATATTAGACCAAAATCTAATATTCATAACTCTTTAGGGACTTAGCAAGCCCCAGGTTATAGGTTTGAAGTGCCCTGGATATTTTTAGCATTAATTAAAGGATTCTTCTTAATGAATAGGCAGTAGTTCTGTAACATTATTCGTAATCTCAGAACTAGATCAGAGGGGGCTAGTCCTTTTATTTTTGTTTTTATTGTGACTTCTATTACTTCCTTTTTTAGGTCTAAACTTCATATGAAGATTCTCTGGGCCATTACTATGTTGGCAACAAGGGAATGGATTGAGGAAGCCTAACAGGTAGGGGTGATAGCCAGCAGGTACCATTAATTCAGGCTAAAAGTGGTGGTTTAAGGCTGGCCTTTCTTCTGATTAATACCTGAACCAGTGCTAACAGGGACCTTTTCATTAAAGAAGCAAATGTCAGTTTGAAAATCAACTCATTCTTGAGGAGAGTAGAGTAAACTTAAAGCATCTTTACTTTGTTTGGGCAGAAAGGTTTAAATCAAAGGCAGATATGTTTTTCAACTCCCCAAACAAATGTCATTTACAGGTTGACTGAATTGCATAGACTTGCCCTTGAGTTTTGGTCCTGTTCTAAACATAGTTTGGGGTCACTTATAAAATAAGCAAACAAATGAATCAACCTCCTCCACTGCTCCCCTTCCTGCAAAGAAACCCAATAAACAAAATCAGTGGTGTCAGGAATGTACTAACCCTTTTTGCTCATAGACATAGCAGCATGTGTGTCTTTCTTCCCAAGATCCATTTTCAATCAAGAATACAAGCAAGTGCATACTCCTAATCCTTGCCATTCCCTTGAAGATATTCCTGAATCTACATTTTCTGTTTAAATTTGAAAAGCTCTAAATAGAGATTTTATATATATATATAAATATATTGAGATATATATATATCTCAACCCCAAAGTGTTTGAAGACAGCAATTTGTGAATTGGTATATCTGTTTTCCTTTATTTCTTTCTCTCTTTTGAAACATTTTAAGCTAGTGACTAATAAAACTAAGATTTTCCAGCTTTTCAACCAAAGATTAGAAACCCTACCCATTTCCTGGCCTCTGATAATTTTGCTTCCATTTATAGGACACAAAGAAAAGACAGCATGGGGAAATCAGTTAATTCAGAAATTACTTCTCTGTCAGTTGTGCATATTGAAATCAGATATATAGACATATAGAAACAAAATTATGAGGAAAACAAGAGATTCAGAGAACTCAATCATTTCTATTATGACTGAATCAAAACAATTATTTAAGCCACTATATCCATCAAGTCTAAGCATAGCTTATATAAATGAAGAATAAAGTTTGAATTACTCCAAACTATCAGGTTATTCTATTGATACTTTTCTACAATACACTGAAATATTCACTTGCTGTATTTTAGATTTGAGATTGTGGGTGATCAACTGATTTCTTTTTTCTTCAAAAAAATTTTGACTCACATATACTACCAAATTGGTGTTACTTTTTAAATTAGAAAAGTGAATAAAATATTATAGTTAATTTTTATCATTAGAATACTCTTCTGTTCTAAAATGTTGATTCCACTGCTTTTCAAAGTTTCAAAGAAATGTGAAAAGTAAGAATTAATAGTTGTTGACTTTGCTGTTGTCCTCTACTGTTCAATTAATCTTAGAATTTTTTTTGATGGAATCTTTGTTGGCAAGATACCACAATTCTGAAGTCAGTGTACTGTCATAGAATTGAATATTTCTATTACGTAATAAGTCTCAGGGAGGTAACAAAAGCCAAATTATTCAACCTAGAAAGAGCCTAAATCACCTCTAGTAGAAGCTAAAATTTATAATTTTGTTTAATTTTGCCTTATGCTTATTTTATGAACTTTAGTTTCACCTAAAGAAGAGTCAGGTACCTGATTCTGACCAGGAAATGAAACAAAGACTTAGGCACATTTGCCTTAAACAAAGTAAAGTTTTGAATTTCTGACAGTAATATAACCGTTAATATAATTTATTTTTTATATTTAGCAACCAGATAATTTCTAAAAAAGATTGACTAATGACTAACATTAGTCAGAGGAACTCTAATAATCAATGAAAATTTCCCAAAAGGAAATATCACAACGGTCTTGCTTGGTTTAATTTATGAAATTGATCAATAAACCTGAAATACAAATTTGCTTCCATGACAAAGATGAGCAGTTTATTGTGACCTCTGAATATTAGCAGTCAATCCACAGCAACATTAGACAAGGAACAGTTAAAACATGTTAGCTTTCAGCAATTTAATGTGTTCCCACCATTAAAATGATTATTTCAAACCAGTATCCCTTCTAAAGTTTCAATGTCTTAGGGAAAAAAAGCTTCTATTGACTATCTCAGCAAATTCAGATGTTTATGATTTTTTCCCAAATTGAGGTTAGGAGTTATTGGAAATTTTTTGGCAGTAAAGATAATAGGTATGACTGTAAATAAATCATTTTTGTGTATGTGTTGCATTTTTTACTAGAAATGAATTCCGTCTATGAAAAGCAGAACAGCCTGATGTTTAAGAATACAGATCTGTGTCAGAATCTTGGAGTCAAATCTTGCCTCTGCCAATTACTAGTGGTAAAACTTTCAACAAGTTATATAACCCACCTGACACTCAGTTTCCTCATCTGTAAAATGGGAACATCTCATTGGAATGTTGTAATGATTGTACAAAATACAAAACTACAGTTTCTTATCCAAAACCCTAAGGCCTAATGTGTTTCAGAATTTAGATAGTATGTTTACAAAGGAAATATGGTGAACATACCGTATATTATGCAATACCCCCACTAGAGGCTGGGGTAGCACTCCAAAATCAAACATGTTGTGTTAGTCAGCTACTGCCTCAATAATTCCTTATAACAAAACACACCAAAACTCAATGGCTTACAAAAACAATCGTATGTATATGTTTTTTATTTATAGGTCTGTGGGTCAGTTGGCATGACTACTTCAGCTTGTGGGTCACCTGAGCTCAGCTAGGATTGGCTGGGTTTGCTTCAGAAGGTAGCTTGGGGAGGCTCTTCTGCATTTCTTCTCATTCTTCTTGGATCAGCAATTTCCTGGGGCAGGCTTTTTCATGGTGAATCATAGGAAGGCCAGAGGCAAACCAAATTCAAACCTCACAAGCAGATTTAAAGCCCCTGCTCTCATCACCTTCACTCCATTCCACTGGCCAAAGCAAGCCACATGGCCAAGTCCAGAGTTAGGGAAATACATTTCAGAATGAAGTAAGTGAATTATTTCTGTAAAATACTCAAATCTATCATGCATATTAACATTTCTTCAATAAAATATATGAATATACTCATATTAAGTGGGATAAACACTAATTATAAATAACCTCATTATAGTCTGGTTTTCAGAACTTTTTGAATTTTATATTTGTTACTAAGACATTGTGGATCAGTAATGTAGGCAAAGAAAGCACTTTTACAGTGCCTGATAATAGATAGTCTTCTTCTGTGCTCACAGATGATGTATAATCTTTATGGTACCTAGGGACTTAACTATTGAAAACTTTTCCCCATGTCATGCCAAACATATTAAAATGTATTTCTATCCCCTCTTGCATATATGAATAAAATTGAACTGTAACTAGTTAGATGGCATAATTCTAGATTGTAATGATGCCTAAACATTTATTAAATTTAATTAATTTATTTTAGTTTTCTTCTTGAAGGTTGAAACGAGTAATATGTCTTTAAATCTGAAATACCTACATGTAAACACAACATAGAGCTTACTATGAGCCAGGCACTATTAAACTTCACATGTAGAGCTAATTTAATCCTTATAACCACTCTGTGAGTTAGGCACTATTGTTATCCTCAGTTTGATATCCCCAGATAAAGAAACTGGAGCATCTTAGATGCTCTAAAACTTAAATCAAGTTCACATACCTAGGAAGCTGCAGAATTGGGATTCAAATCCAGGGGGGGCCCACTTTCTTCTCCTTTCTCTTAACCTTGTGCTAAGTGTTTTTGTAAACACAAAGAAGCTTAAGTTTTTCAACAGTGGACCAAGAATCCGTTGTGGATAAAAAACAGTCCCTGTTTGCACATGAATCTAGGACTTCTCCAGCTATCTTTTAAGATTTGGGAGATCTAGTCATTAGTTTACTTTTTGTCAATACCGTTTATCTGTGAGCTCCTGAAAGTCAGGAGGGCCATGTGCTATACCATTATATTTCCAGCGTCTGGCATAATGCCTGGCATATAATAGGCACCAAATATATATTTGTTGAACAAAATGAATGACCAAATGAGTAAGCTATACATAATTAATGCATTTTAAACATGGACCTTTAAGGTAATAGTGTGTATAATTTCCATCAAATCACGTGGTTTTTCCACTCGTCCTTTTACTCTGCAATTCCTACTCCTGAGACTAAGAGCTGCAGTAAGGATGGCCTCCCCTCTGCTCAAGGCAGGCAAAAGCTACTGCTGGTACCTGATTCCTAATGTTCTCCATGGCACCTTGGCTCTTTCAGATTTCATCTACTTCTTTCGTTGCTCTCACAGGGCCTAACAAAAGCTTCAGACCCATAGGAGGTCCATAAAATAATGCTTATTCAATTGGATTATAACATCAGTGAAGGCTGTAGATGATGCAAGCCAATTGTGAGAAGGCTTGGGGAGTTAAGCCCCAGGGATGTTCCTGCCATTCAGCTAGTGTATCTCATCCACTCCTACTCTGTAATCACTCTGCTTAAAGAACATCTGAACAATTTTCAGGTGGGTTAATTAAACTTCACATTTTCCATTTATTTACTAATTCATATTGCCATGTTTTTAACCAGAGTGAGATAGTTACTTAGACTTCAATAATATTCTCCTAAAATAAAGAAAACAAATCTTGGCAATAAAGTTATACTTAACATTCAAGGCCAGCTAATAATTAGTGACTATACCATTTATGTATTCCCTTAGTTATCTGAGAATCATGTTTCTAAGGGGATTTGAAGTAAAGCTATGGACTTGTATTTAGAGTGGAATATTGCCCAGTAACAGTGCTATCTACCATACATTTATCCCTAACCCTTTTGGCCTAGATTGTAATTAAAAGAGAGGGTTATTACAACAGCATGGTTATTACTTGTTTCATGTTACAGTAGGTTGGTTGATGTCTTCTTGAAAAATAAAGAACTCAACTTTAAGCTGAGGGATTTTTCTAAATACCCTGATGCCATTCTTGAGTGAACAAAATTATGATTTCTCAGGTTTCGAAAGAAGATGAAATAAATCCAAAGATTTATGAAAGAAAAACCATAGAAAACAATACTGCTGACTTACTGGCAATTGAACCAGACAAAAGAGTCAAAATGAATTACATTTATTTTTAAAGCTAAATCATGAAGAAATAGCAAATCAAAAATAAATAAAACATGAGAAATTTTTATGCTCACAAAGGAGATTTCTTAGCATTTTTCTGGGACTTCAAAGATTCTCACACACATGCACAATTGACAAAAATTTTCCATTGCTTTTTATTTTTATTTTTTATTTTTTCAAATTTATTTATTTATTTATTTTTGGCTGCGCTGGGTCTTCGTTGCTGTGTGCAGGCTTTCTCTAGTTGCGACAAGCTGGGACTACTCTTTGTTGCGGTGTGCGGGCTTCTCATTTTGGTGGCTTCTCTGGTTGCGAAGCATGGGCTCTAGGGTGCGTGGGCTTCAGTAGTTGTGGCATGCAGGCTCAGTAGTTGTGGCACACGGGCTTAGCTGCTCTGCAGTATGAGGGATCTTCCCAGACCAGAGCTTGAACCCACGTCCCCTGAATTGGCAGGCAGATTCTTAACCACTGTGCCACCAGGGAAGTCCTCCATTGCTTTTTAAAATTAACTATTTTATTACAATAGTAATATAGGCTCAATATTTTAAATATTAACAGAATAGAGAGGTATAGGTAAAACAAAATTTCCCTGCCTTCTATCCTTCCTACTCTGTAATCCCACTTTCTGGAGATAACTACTGGTAACATTTTCTTCCTTTTACAGCCGTTGAAAAGGTTTCACTTTTACTGTTTGTATTAGTTTGCTAGGGTTACCATAACACAATACCTCAGACTGGGGGTCTTAAACAAGAGGAATGCATTTTCTCACAGTTCTGGAGGCCAGAATCCCAAGATTAAGGTGTTTGAAGGGTTGATTTCTTCTGAGGCCTCTCTCCTTGTGTCATACACAGCTGTTTCCTCCCTCTGTCTTCTTGCGGTCTTTCCTCTGTGCATCTCCATCTCTCTGAGTCCTAATCTCTTCTTCTTATGGGGACACCAGTCAGATTGGAGTAGGGCCACCCTAACAGCCTCATCTTAACCTAGTCACCTCTTTAAAAGTCGTATCTCCAAATACAGTCACATTCAGGGGATCTGGGGGTTAAGGTTTCTACATATGAATTTTGGGGAGACACAACTCAGCCCATAACACTATTAAAAGTAATACCACAACAAAATTGTGAAATTCCTGTACATATATCTTCAAAAACCTTTACAGGTATATGAGTAGGATAAATTTCAACATGGAGGTCAAAGGATATGCTCATTAGTAATTTGGAAAAATGTCGATAAATTTCCTAAAATGGTTTATAATAATTTATACTATCAGCAATACATAGAAATTTCAATTTCCCTTTAGCCTTGAACTGACCTAATCTTTTAATTTTTAATTGAATAGAAAAAAGTGACAATTTATTCTTGTTTTAATTTGTACAATTTAAAATATGAATATGGTTGGGTATCTTTTCATGTGTTAATTGTCTATTAAGATTTTTTTCCATGAACTCCCTTGCCCATTTTTTCTCTTGGGTTATTTATCTTTTATTTACTTATTTGTGAGAATTTATTGTATATTAAGGATGCTTTTTCATATGTATTACAAATATTTTTTCCAATTTGTCCTTGTCTATATTTTTGCCCTTTTTTATTGCATAGTCTTAAAATTGATAAAAACTTAAAATATTAAGATATAAATTTGGATATTAAATGTTCTTGAATAGCTTGAGAGGTTTGAAAAATGCTTTAGAAAGGCCTTTCCCATGCCAAAATCGTTTATATATTACTATTATCTCAAGTTCTCATCCAGGTATTTTATGGTTTCTTTTTTCACATTTAAGTTTCTTTTTTCACATTTTAATATAGAAGGAGAAGAAGAATATTCAGCTTTATGTACTTCAAATGTTCAGCCATTCTCACCAACATTATTTATTCAACAATTCATATTTTCCTAATTTATTAAAGTTGGCTTTTATCACTTATTAAATTCTGAAAATTATTCAAGTTTATTTATGAATTCTCTCTTCTGTCTCATTGATCTGTGTGTCTAATCTAAGGTCAGGGAAATACAGTTTTAAATACTTTACTTGTTACTCTCCTCATGATTTTTCTCTTTTAGAATTTTTTCTTACATGTACATTTTTCACATGAATTTTAGCATCATTTAGTTCAAGCTTAAAAAAAAAAAAAAACCCAAAACCTTGTTCATATTTTTGATTGATTCAAAGATAACTGGTGTCTTTTTAAATATTGACTCCTCTATCCAAATTAAGGATATCTTTTCATTTATTTAACTCTTCTTTTAGGTACCTCAGAGGAATTTTTAATTTCTGTGCCTTTTTTGTTATATTAATTCCTAGAATCTCAATATTTCATAGTAATTGTGAATGAGACTTTCCTTTAATTCTACTTTCTGATAGTTAATCATTAAGGTAAAGTAACTGTCTTTTATATTAAATTTGTGATTAACCATATTAATGAATTTTTATTGCTCTAAATAATTTTTATTTGAATTGTTTGTAATTTTTAGGTTTATAATTATATCAATTACAAATTATTGTAAGTTTGTTTCCTTTTTGCTTCTTTTTTAATTCTCTTGTCCAGTTGCACTGGCTAGCATTTCCAAAATAAATATCAAATAATAGTGGTGACTTTTCAATTTTACATTGTACTGAAGGAATTGGCCGTAACTATAAGGTAAGAAAACAAAATAAATTTGTAATGTTTGGAAAGGAAGAAGTAAAATTGTCATTATTTGTACATGACATGATTGTTCATGTAAAAATTCAAAAGAATCTACAAATAAATTATAAAAATAACGTAATTTTGCAAGGTCACTGGATAGAAGGTCAATATAGAAATAGATACCAAACTAGAAAATAAAAATTTTTAAATTACCATTTATAATAGCACCAAAAAATCCAATATTTAGGAATAGAGCTAACAAAAGAAGTGTAAGACCTCTTACCTTAGAATGAAAATATGACTGAGAGAATCTAAAGAAGACTCAAATCATTAGAAGAGACCCCATGATTATTGATTGGAAAACTTAGTATAATAAGATGTCAATTCTTGCCAAATTGGTTCAATGCAATACTCATCAAAACCCAGCAAGTTCTATTGTGGAAATTGACAAGATGATTCTAAAATTTATTTGAAGTTCAGAGAAATTAGGAGAGCCAAGGCAATTTTGAAGAAGAACTAATCTGGTAAACTTAATGTATATCAAGTTTTAGCATAAAGCTTTAATAATTAAAATGGTCTAGTGTTACCACAAATTGAGATAAATAGACAAATGGCAGAGAATACAGATCCCAGAAGAAGACCTGCACAAATATGTTTACCTGATTAGCTGCATAGCAACTACTGCAATTCAGTGGGATAGAAGTGGTGCTGGATCAATTGGCTAGACATACAGAAAAATTAATTTGAGGTGAATCATGATCTTTTACATGAAAATAAAACAATCGAGCTTCTAGGAGAAAACACAGGAGAATATCTTCATGACCTTGGAGTTAGACAAGGTTTCTAAAAATGGAACATCAAGACAAACTGTAAAAGGAAAGATTGAAACATTGAACCTAAGAATGTTAAGAATTAACATTAAGAATGTCTATTCATGAAAACATACCATTTAAAAAGAGAAAAGACAAGCCATAGACCAAGAGATGATATCTGCAATACAAATCCTGAAGAAGGGTCTGTATCAAGAATATACAAAGAACTGCAAAAATCAACCAATTTAAAAATGGAAAGAAGACTTGAACAGACATTTCACAAAAGAGGATATCAAATGACCAAAAGTCAACAGCATTAGTCAGCAGGGAAATACAAATTAAAACTCCAAAGATATACTCAATCCCACCAGAAAGGCTAAAATTAAAGAGCTGATAATGCTAAGTGTTTATGAAGATGTGGAACAACTGGAGCTTACATTGCCAGTATATGTTGGCACACCTACTTTGGAAAATTATTCTACAGTATCTATTAACATTGAATACACCCATATATCTATAGCCTAGCAATTCCACTTTTGCTATATGCCTAGCAGAAAGGAATGATTATGTCCACCAAAAGACATATATAAGAATGCTTACAGCAGCTTTATCATAACAGTCAAAAACTGGAAGCAACTCAAATATTGCATAAATTGGAACATATTTACACAATAAAATGAAATAAAATACTGCTACATGCAATAACATGGATGGATCTCACAGACATCATTTGGGGGGAAAAACAGCAGTCAAAAAGATAACAAACCCATATTATGAAGTTCTGAAACAGGAAAAAACATCAATGGTGATAAAGATGAAAAGGGATTAGCATTGTTGGATTGATTGACTGGAAGAGAGCACAGAAGAACCTTTTGAGATTAAGGAAATGTTCTATACCTTGATCTAGGCAGTATCTTATATATGTATTTTCTACAGCTGAATTATGTCCTCCTTCAAAGTCATATGTTAAAGTCCCACCCCCCAGTACCTAAGAATGTAACTGTATTTGAAGATAAGGTCTTTAAAGAGGTGATTAAGTTAAAAGAGACGTTTGGGAGGGGCCCTAATCCAATATGACTGATGTTTCTATGAGAAGAGGAGGGGACATCAGGGGTACAAACACACAGAGCAAAGATCATATGAAGAGACAGTAAGAGAGTGGCCATATTCAAGCCAGGAGAGAAGTCTCAGAGAAATGCAACTCTGCCAGCACTTTAATGTTATATTTACAGCCTCCAGAACTATGAGAAAATAAATTTGTTACTTAAGTCACCCAGTCTGTGGTATTTTGTTATGGCATCTCTAGCAAACAAATACAGTATTCATTTGTAGGAATTCATCAATGCGTATACCTATGATTTATGTAGTTTACTGTATGTAAATTATATATACATCAATCTAAATTAAAAAAACAAAGTTTCCTTCTGGCAGACAACCTAACTTATCCCAAACACATCAGTCCTACTCATCATCGGAAACCTGTATCATAGTTTATCCAGGATTTTCTGCAGAGCTCATCACTCTATCTGATTATCTTTAGCTCCACCTTAGCCTTTTCAGCTACAACATTTTGCTCTATTTTTCCATGACAAGAAGAGGAATGGGGGGAGAGTGTGGAATTAGCATGATCTTGTTATTTTGGACACTTCAGTGAGCTGCAATTTAGAGTCCCATTTCTAGGTCCATCAGTAACTTTTTGTGCAACCCTGGATTTCTGCCTTCCCTACCTTGTACTTCTGCTTTCCTGTATGGAAAATGGTGATAATTATAATTGGCCAGACCTCCAAGGTTGTGAAGATTACTAAGATAGTATCTTAAAATTGTACAGAATTGGTGCTATACAAACACAGAAGACGTGTTATTATTCCCAGTCCAATAATAAACATGGTTTCAAATGATAGCTTTAAAGATCTATAATCATAATGAGAACATCACGTCTCCACCCTTGTTGTGTTCCTATTTCCCATGGCTATAGGTCTCCAAAGCAATATGGTGGAGACACAATGACACATTATACTACCTCTTTTGTATGAGCTTTAGGAGTTACTGTTCTCTGATTTTAATGTTGCCTATCTATCTATCTATATATTTTGCCTACTTGGAGAACACCTGCTCATTTTTAAAAACTCATCTAGAGTTATCTTTTTCTCTAAAGACTTATATGAACTCCTTTACTCACTCTGTTCTTGCTTCTCAATGCCTATGTTTCCTTATATGGTAATTCCATTAAAACAACAACTACTGCTACTACTACTAGCTACAGCTGCCCTTTACTTAGTGTTGCCATGTTCCAGGCAGTGATCAAAGTTCTTTATATATAGTAAAACTTAAAATCTTGATAGCAATCATACGATGTAGGCATAAGTAATTTAAGTGAATTTCCTAAGATCACACAGGAGGTATGTGGCAAAGCCAGGCTTTGAACAAGCTCTATCTTGTTCTAGAGTTCGTGTTTTTTGTTTTTTTTTTTTCTGGCCACACTGCAAGGCATGCGGGATTTTAGTTCCCCGACCAGGGACAGAACCTGTGCCCCCTGTGGTGGAAGCACGGAGCCTTAATCACTGGACCACCAGGGAAGTCCCTAGAGTCTGTTTTCTTAACCCCTTTGTAATTCTACCTGTTATACTTTATTGTACTTGTTGGTTTTAATGTCCTTTTCATTTTCTAGATTTTTATTTTCTGAAGAGAAGAAACATTCTCTGGATTATTTAGTGTCCTTCATACAGTGGGTATTCAATAAATGTTTGCTTAATATGTAGATGGTTGACTGAATAAAAGAGACCCTCACTCTCATACTGGAAAGGTACCTAAAAGTTTGTGTTAAATGATCTGAGAAATAGAAAATTCCAAGGATTTCTGAAACAAGCCTTTAAAAGAGTAAAAGTATACTCTTTTGCACTGAGTATTCATTTCAAGGTTTTTATGGGTTTCCAGTTTGAACTTTTATTCAGTTTTCTTTAAGTTTATCTGTATAGGTAATCAAGGAGGAAAATGACACCTACCTCACAGAGGGTGTTGTAAGGACTGAATGAAGTAATACATGTAATATATTCAGAGCAGTGCCTGGTACATAGAAAACCTTAAGGTATGCTACTATCACTGCTATTTGAATCAAAGGCAGAAGAGAGCATCTGTTAAGTGCAAGGACTTTGGTGCTATACTGATTGGGTTCACAGCCCAGCTCCAGTGTTTATTAACTGTGTGATCCTGGGCAAATTACTAATCCTCTCTAAACCAAAGTTTCCCCAGTGTCTAAAATAGAATAATAGCATGTATCTCAAATGGTTGTTGTGAGGATAAAATGTTCTAAGGGATATGTATAAGAGTACACTTAGAACACTTAATCCTCACTACAACTATTTGAGGTATATATTTGTATTATACTCTAGCAGTTCTAAGTGTTATATATTTACACATTCTATCTATCTATCTATCTATCTATCTATCTATCTATCTATCTATCTATCTATCTATCTATCTCCCTAACTATCTATCTCACTTCAAACAGGGTCTGTTACGTATTAAGTATGATATGAGTATTTTGTGTTATTATAATGATGCATTATTTATGATGCCTGGCAGGTAATATTGTCAGTATCTGTTGACTACATTTACAAATGAGAAGTCTAGGATAATTTCTAGGTTTCCATTGGGTCTCTGGATAGCCAGCACTTTTAAACAGACAATGCAACAGGAAAAATACCACAAAATCATAGCTTGGTAACATTGCCTTAGGGGTCAACTAGTCTATCCCAATAATTATGTCACAAGGAGAAAGACATAAGCTAGACTGTGAATTATACACAGTGAAGTACAAAGAAGTGCCTTGGTGAGTCTGGGAACAAAAGGTAGTACAAAAGAACTAGATCTTAGAGTACTCAGTGGAATTTTGCTAGACAAGGGCTTAAAAAGTAGGCTTTATTTGTAGGCAGTAGGAAGATACCATAGAATTATATTCAGAAAGTGAGCAAAACAGATCTGTGTTTTATAACGATCATACTTGGAAACTGTGTGCAGACTGGATTATCTATAGTAAGAAACCAGAGATTGGAGAACTGATAAGGAAGGTCTTCAGTAGTCCCAATTTGGAGAGATAATGAGGGTCTGGAGTTGCAGAGAAGTGGGGAGGATGGAGATGAAAAGGTAGCTCATTATGAATAAGGAAGACAGCAGAATCTGGTCTGGATAACTGATTGGATGTGGGGGTAATGAATCAAGGATTGCCTTGAGACATGTAACTTGGGTAATTGGTTGGAAAGTTGGGCTATTAAGTGAGATACGGAAGACACCTGGTTGGTTTGGAGATGCATGTAGGCAGAGATGTCTAGGAAGTGACATCTATAGACTCTATGAGTCTGTAGTTCAGTCAAGAGGTCAGGGCTGAAGATCCAGATTTGCCCACAGATTCTATACGAAGAGATGAGGTAAAGGAAAGAATACTCAGGGATATTACCATTCAAGGAGTGGGCAGAGGAAATGAAGCTGGTGAAAGAGGGCGAAGGGGATGTTAGAGAAATAGGAAGAGAATCGAGAAAGCAAAGTTATTAAAGCTGAGGTAGGGAGAGCTTTTCCAAAAGGAGTGTTAAATTTCAGAGGCATCAAGTAGGATGAAGACCAAAGAGGTCACTGGTGATCTTTGTCAGATTAGAGAAGAGTAGAGTCAGTGGAACATTGGGTCTGGAATCTAGATCGTCTGCAGTAAGTCAGGGAGGGAATGGGAAATGAGGTTATAAATATGAACCATTCTTTCCAGAAATTTGATTCACAGCCAAAAGGAAGCCAGTGAAGATGATGGATTAAGGAGAATGCGAAGGATATATTTTACGATGGAGATTTGAGAGTAAGATTGAAGAAAGGTAGGAAAAAAGATCATTAAAGAAGCAAGTTGTAGAAGGTGATGGAAGGTAATTAATAATAATAGCTAACAATTATTGTTTGTATACCATGTGCTAAGTACTCTATCTAGGAAGTGCTTTCCACAGGCTAATTCATTTAATCCTTATTCTCACCCTGGAGGCAGGGGCTAAACAGAACCCACACTCTTAACCCTTAGGCTGTGCTGGCCAGCTCTCTAAAATAGGCCTAAGAGCATAAGTAAAGGTGGATATGCACCAGAAAAGTTGTATGCTTTGCCCAAGAGGGGGTTCATTGCTTCTTTGGACATCAGGCATCGGAAAATATTGATGAGTTTGGAGGCTAAGAATGTTTATACCTGATGGCTCCTTCCCCCAACTTCCTCAGTAAAATAGAACAACTGTTTTGAGAGGGAGGTGAAGAGGCAAAGATCAGGAAGAAAGATCTGGGAGAACCACTACAGAGCCTGGGTTTCTAATAGAATTAAATAAAAAGTCTTCTGAGTAAAACACAGTCCTTTTACCTTAAAAAAATGTGTGACTTAATAGAGTAGATATGACAAGTGCCCAAAGAACTACAATATCAGGTAACATGTGTGAAGGGACATAATAGACATAGCTATTTGAGGGTTCACCCAAAGGAGATACTGTATCTGCTTATGAGGCAGGAGAATCAAAAAGTATCTCCAAGTGTATCTGTGATACTGGAAAAATAGAGTTTCAGCAAGCAGTCCTAGAAGCTTAGTATCCCATTCTTTCCAACAGACAGCTCCACAGCTCCATAAGAGCAGGGTTGTTCCATGAGAGAGTTTTCAACAAGGATTACAAGGAATTGGAGTTGATGGGAACAAAGCATGGGGGAAGGAAGAGTCCCTGAACAGGGAAGGATGGGAAGGCAAGGGTTGAGAGCACTGAACCTGTTTTCCAACTAAAAAATGTCAGCCACCTCTAAGATTATTCTCCTCTTCTTCCTCCCACTCTTCCTCTAGTTCCTCATTATTGAGTGCTTATCAAATGCCTGGTACTTTACTAAGCTCTCTATACATTGAATGTATTCAATCTTCTCCACAGCTTTTGTGGAGATGTGATCATCTCTACTTTACAGGTGACTTAGCTGAGGCTCTAAGAGGTCATGTTACTTGCCCAGGGAATTCCACCCACATCCGTTTGATCTTTATCCTTGCTTCTTACGCTGCCTCCAATAACTATACAAACAGCACGTGGCATATAGGAGATATCCCATACATTAATAATGATGATAATAATAGTAATAATAATTATTAATGGATATATATCCAACAACACGTGGTGCTTTGGGGATTTATCAAGATGTTAAAGTGAACAGAATCCAAGGTACATTTGTGGGAGTGATAGAAAAGGAAAAAATTTATTTGTTTATTTATTTTTAGCAAATCCATTGAACTTAAAAGCAGGCAGTTTTAAATACTTTACACAAATTATCCCATTTAATCTGCGTAATGATCATACTTGGGGAGGGTATTATTATTCCCATTTTACAGGTGAGGGTACTGAGTGACAAAACAATTACCCTAACTGGCCCAGGCACACAACCAGTAATTGGCAAAGCAAGGATTCAGATCCCAGGTAATCTGGCCCCAGATCCATGCTCTTCACTGCTACACTATGCTGACTCTGTGAAGGTTAAATGGAGCCAGAGTGTGGAGGACCTCGTACATCCAGCCAAGGAAGACACACCCCCTCTCAGAGCACATCCCTTTCTCTTTCTCAGGTCAGAGTGTCTTCCATGCATCTTATACCAGTGATTCTTTAGGGCTTACTATCTTGGCTAATAGAGCCATTGCATCACCAAGATCCTTGGACACACCTGAGATTATAAACTCTACGAGAGTAAGAGTATATCTGTCCTTCTTGTATTTGTATCCCAGCACTTGCCAGACACTTGGCAGATGGTAAAGGTATAATAAATCTTTATGAAATAAATGAAAAAAAAGTATCATCAAATCATTCAGGCTTCAGGTATCAGATTTCCTAGAAAGGTAAGACATATATCAGAAGTAGGAATTTTTACCCATATAAATGATACAGTAAGATGAATAATACTTATGAAGCAACTTGAAACTTTGTGTAGAGACAACACAATATCAAACAAAAATGTTTTAGGACTCAATCTGCAGCTTAGCTAAGCCAAAATTAATTTTGTGCATTGAATGTCTTTTCCTAATGTATATTCTTCAAGGATGTTCTCAAAACACTGTGAAATCATGCTTAACAATTTCTTCCAGGAGTCATTTGACTTGAAAATTGATCTTCAACTTGGAAAAGCCTTAGTGGCAGATCCAAGCAAGGAAAGAATTGCAAAGATTTAAGGCTTTATTGGAGGGAGTTTGACCTGATTGAGAGTAAGGTGCTGAAGAAAAAAACAGAGTTGAGTGTATGAACTAAGTAGTAGCTGAAAAACACTAAAACAGGGCCTGTCTCAGAATTGGCAGGAAAAGGGGTTTCTGAATGATTGTCTCCTGAGGGAAACATGGGAAAGCAGGAGTTAGGCCCCTCAGCCCAATGACAACATGATTTCTACTCACTTCCACAGCCTTATGGGGTTCTTTCTTTGATAAGTTCAAAGGGCATGGCTGACATAAAGGAGGTAAGAACCTAGGCTCTGAAGTGAGCTTTCTAAAGTAGGCTGCATGAGGACAAGGCCTGTGTTGGGCTCACTGCTCTTCCCCAGGGTCTAGATCAGCCCCTGGCACTTAGAGGAGTTCAGTACATATTCGGTGATTGAATGAATGGAGTGTTGCATCTACTTTAGAATCTTAATTCCCCAAGTTACTAGCTCTGTGGCCAAGGGAATGTTCATTAACTTCTCTGAACTGGCTTTCTCCCCTTTTAAAAATGATAAAAATAGTACCTACCTCAAAAGTTATCACGTGCATTAATGGTACGTAAAGCATTTCACGGAGTGCTCGGTACATAGGAAGCAATATAAGTTCTTGTTGTTGTTGCTGTTACAATTATTGGTGTTATTATTAGGGGCTATTTGCTGCCATGTATCTGACATTTGGGGCATTACCTGCCCTCCCTCACTCCCAGTCATCGCAGTTTCCTTTGGCTAGTGGGAAGTAGAAATATGAAGTTCCTTGACTTTCACGTATTTTATTCTCATACAACCTTTACTTTCCCACATTACACATAGATGCCTGAAGCTGTTTTTATTGGAGGTTGTCCTTCATGCTGAGCTGCTTAGCGATGATTCTGAGCTAATTTACAATTAACATGGGGTAAGGACTGGGCTTTGGTCCAAGTCAGGGCCTATTCTCACCCCAGATGGTCTAGGGCTGACGTTAAGCCTGAGCCCCTCTTCTTGCCATTGGCCACCTGTGGGGGGCCTTGTGGAACCCCCGGACAGTCAGGGACTGGGACATGTTCATTTGTCATTCATTCATTCATTCAGCAAAATTTGTGCGCTGACTCTGTGCCACGGTGTTGAGTGTTGCCCACACATCATAGGATCGCCCTCCAGGTCCTCCTCCCACTGCCACTCTCGGTGGGGAGGAGCAGATGGAAAGGAGCTTGTACACGGTGAGGTGGGGAGGGAGGGCAGTCATGAGAGGATGGGGAGTGTCGGAAGCAGTCAGCTCAGACCCCATTAGGCTTATACAGGCCACGAAAACAGGCTAAGAGAAAAAGCCCTTTCCTCCACCTCTGCTCCAGGAACCCAGCATGTGTGACCTCTGAGGTTTAAACACTGGAGGCATGTCTGCTCTCTGCCGAAGCTTCTTTCAAGCCTGGGAAGCAGCAGGGTGCTGGCTGGCTACTCCTAGTTGTCAGCTGCCTCCCACCAGAGGCCTCTGGAAACCTATAAAGTTTCTTACCTGCCCTTCCGGGTTGCAACTTCAAAGGGACAATTTCATAAGACACAATAATTAGGTGTTTCATAGTTCTTTGGGGTTTTTTTGTTTGTTTTTTTCTATCTGGGAACAGAAATCTCCTCCTTTATAGCATGCAAAATGTTTGTTGAGTGCCCACTTTGTGCCAGGCTCTGTGCTAGGCACTTTGTAACATTATTTTACTTAATGCTCACCACAAACTATGAGGTTATAGTATCACCTTTTTTTTTAAATTTTTTAAGAAATAAGAAAAATAAATATCAAAAAGGTAAGTAATTTTCTCAAGTTTATTTACACAATTAGTAAGACTTAAAGTTGGGCATGAATAAGCCTAATGTCTGAAATGTATGCGGAATGTAAAAGAAAAAGTGAAATGGAGAACTTCAGGGCAGGTGCTGATGTGTAAAAAGGGAGGAGTGGTGGGATATTTATTAATTAAACAAATTCATCTAAAGATCAGGTTGAAATACTGGTCTTCCAAGCTCTGGGTTCTACATAGTTCCTACCCAAGGTTAGCCTGTGAAGGGAGGGGCTGGGAAAGGTCTTGTGTGTATACATGAAACAAGACAATGGGACTCAGAGAAAGAAGGGAAGGGTGGTTCCGTGTGGAAAAAAAATAAGCATTTTAAAAGAAACTGAATATATATATATATATACATTCAGGGAGAGAGACAGAGAGAGGGAGAAAAGTGACACTGAATAATAGAGTGTGAACCCAAAATGCCTGCTCACATTCACAGGCACTAACTGTGAGAAAATACCAACAACGGAGGAGCTGCGGGGATGCCATTTATGGATAAAAGCTATTTATGAGAATGAGAAGCCTCAGAGTGAGACTATTACTCTTGTTAGGTCCCTCTGAGAAGTAAATTACGTGTTTGAGTAGGTAGGTGCAACTCTTTTGTATTTCTATGTTACATTTACTGCGATGATAATAATGATATGCCACCCTTGGCTTCCAAAGGGGGCTTTCTCAACTTGAGGAACTGAGCCTCGCTCTGTGCAAGTTGCTGTGCTGGGGCTGTGAGAGACACAAAGGCTCAGGTCATATCTCCTTGTTTTTAAGGAGCTTGCCAGCCACGGGTGACAACACAGCACATATATAGATAGATGTGCAAACTTCAGCACAGGAAAATGTGCCAGAAAGGCATTTAGTCAGTGAACGCTATACAGGAATGGGGGTTGGGAGAGGGGGAGGAATTGCAGTGAATCCACCTTCAGTGAGATATTCATTTATTCATACGTTGGTTCATTCATTCATTCATCCATTCAATAAATATGCACTGCAATCTTTATGACCTTCCATATGCCAAGCCCTTCAAATAAATCAATGGATAAATCAGGATCCCCAACTTAAAGTCTAGCGACATGGAGTTGGAATGATCAGCTTCAGTTGGCAGAGTTGGATTGCATCCTTGGATTATCTGTCTTTTGGACAATGTACCTAATGACTCCAGAAAAGTGTTTTACTGGTGATTGGGTGCAGTTTTTAGAATAGAATATCTATATTTAAGGTTCACTGAGTGTTGTTCAGAGTTCAATACCAGATGTTGGCCTTATTAGCCCTTTTGTCAAATAGTTAATCACCCAGACTGCTCCTAAAATATGCTTCCAAAAATAATTATAACATGATAAAATCTTAGAGCTGAGAAAGAACCAATTAGTGATCAGTTTTACTAGTCTTTTAACACAAGGTTTTTGTTTTCTTCTAAGGGTTCCTAAATATAATCATCGTTATCATCATCATCATCATCATATCTTGCAAGAATACCATGAGGTAGGTGCTATTATGATCTCCATTTTACAGATGAGAAACCTGAGCCTCAGAGTGGGTAAATGACTGTGTAATGGTTTATGGTGATCACACACAGCAAGAGGCAGAGCTGGGCTCTAGGCTACACCCCAGATCCAGGGGACTCAAACACTCATGCTCTTTTCTACTCATCTGTGTTATTCCCTTGGGAAATACGGATCCGATAGTCACTTTTAATATTCATAAAGACATAATAGACATTGTGAATTTTTAAAAGCAGTTCATGGTGATGAATATTGCATGTTGTCTGCCCTACACTCAGTTTGGCAATATTGGTAATCTCAGGCAAGCTAGAAGCATTTATTAGCAATTAGAAATATCTCTTTTTAATAAAAATGGTTATATAAGTGCCTGTTCAAAATAGGGGATCATATTTGTGGGGAACCAGTATTTTATCCCAAGCCTCTGGTTTCCAGATGTGGACACTGGAACATAAGGAGTTAAGCCAGTTACTCTGCAGAGATGCATTTGGGAGCTACAGGGGATGGGGTGTGTTGTAGCAGTTGATAGAAAAATGAGTTGAGGACTCATTAATCTAAAATGAATAAACCAATGCAACTAGCCAAGAATATCTTATGGATCCAATTCAAACTTGAAGTGCATGGGACACCCATTTCTTTCTTCTTAAATAGTGAAATGTAATATCAAATGGAGAGTAAATCTTGATATTGAATCCTGTCAACCTTACTTTAGAAATATCCCTTGATATTAAAAAAAGGAATTCTAACCCTAAGGCATTATTATTTAAATGTGTGGAAGTTGCCAGCTTGTTGAGATGAGAACACAGAATGTGGAGTTAACTAGCAGTAAGGTGAGAAGGACATTCTTACCTCTTTTTATGATGCTCTGGAACCAATACTGACAGGGAAAAAATAATGATGTAAGATTCTGAAAAGGTAAAGAAGGAATGCAAAAATAACCCACGCTGGTCTATCTATGTTTGGGTACCAAAGTGTTGACCGCTATTGTTCACAACAGTTCTGTCTATTTCTGACCATTTGCCATTTGATCTGCTGTTCTTTAAAGTAAAGATGGTTAATCACTAGTCAGTGAATAACAGCTAGTCTGGGGCTCCTCCAGGTCAAGGGCAAGTGTCTTCACATCTTGCTATCCTCAAGTACTTAGAAAAGAAAGCTTGGGACAAGTTAAGGGCGCAATATGTGCCTATTGGTTAAAGGAAAGAATAAATAAATAGCAACTGTATCCCCAGAACTGTTAAAAACTGTTAGACTCCAAGGAGATGGAATTTTATATACGTATGGTTTGGCACCTGTCCTTAAGGAGTTCCTAGTCTAGTTGGAGATTAGAATCTAACACTTCTATTAAGTGTATCCTGCATGGCATCTTCTATAAGGGCACCGAGAAATCAGGAACAGAGTAGAGGAGGAGACAGGACTTGGGATATTCCCTTGGCATGAGGAGGGTGTAGGTGGAGGCGAGGGACAAGAAACCAGGTATGTAAGGGGTGGTGGGTGGTGGAAGCTGTGTATGGGTGCTAATAGGGTGTTACCAAACCAAGGGTCTGTTGGGCAATGTGAGTTATACTGGCCAAGTGGCTAGTTTATGTAACATGGAACAGCCAGCCAGGCCCAGGAATTTAGACTTGCTGGAGCAGGAAATCTCTAGAGTCCCACTTACCTTTCCCCCTGGAAGTTAAGCATAAATATAAATATATCCTTACAAAGAGAGGACAAACATTGTAACTTAATATGTGTTCCCTCTAAGGCAAATAAGGTCTCAGGCTTTTGAAATGCACACCGTGGGCTTGCTTTCACATTCACTTATTTATTCATTCCACAAAACTTTACAGAGGACCTACTAGAGCTAGAATTTTGTTAAGCACCACAGGGGGTACAAAGATGAAGAGCACTCGGTCCCTATCCCCCAGGAGTTTACAGCTAAATGGTGGAGACAAACGTGTACACACAAGTCCTTGCGATGGAAGGTAAGAACGTAAACACAGGAATTGTAGGGGCTTAACGCCCGGAGATATTAAAAGGAGGTGGTTTCGAAAGTAAGAAAGATTTTTCAGGCGAGCTGGTTTTTAAATGAGGTTTAAAACTCCGATGGGGTAGAATATATTTTCTTTCAAGGCAAGAGCCAGGGTTAAGGCTCTGGAAACCTATGGAGTGGGGGGATAATGTGGTAATGAACAGTGGCCTGATCTGGCTGGAGCGCAGGGTTCCCCAAGGGGTGCAGTGGGGGAGATTTAGCTGGGTATTTGCCCAATAACGAGGCTGGGATCAGGCAGAAGGAAGCCCAGCTGAGACTTTATTCCGCATCTCCGTGCTTTGACTTAAGCATCTATTGGGTCCCTTTAAAAAATTCTCCTCCTCTTTCCTAAAGAGAGTTCTAGCAGTTGGGGGTGGGGACCATTTCCTAAAGTCAACGCGTAAGTTAAAGGTCTGCCGAGCTGCCCACGGGGGATTTAAATCTCGCACCAGAAGAGGAAACGTGTGGGAAGCGGAGTAGGGGGAACCCACTAAACAACAACATCAACCCCCAAACGACACGAGCCCTTGGCGGGACAGGTTGCCTTCCAGACCCGGGAGCGGGACACCAGCACCCGCCAGAGCTTGGAGCCCCGCACTGAAGGGCAAGGGGGAGTGGAAGAGCGGGAGGGAGGGAGGGAGGGAGGAAGCGCGAGAGGGAGGGAGGAAGAAAGGGAGGGAGGCGGCGTCATGTGATCCGCTTCCCTGCTCCTTTAAGCGTCCACAGGCGGCGGAGCGGCCACAATCACAGCTCCTGGCATTGGGGGAGCCCGAGCCGGCTGTGCCGGGGGAATCCGTGCGGGCGCCTTCCGTCCCGGTCCCATCCTCGCCGCGCTCCCGCACCCCTGAAGTTTTGCAGCGCCCAGAAAGGAGGCGAGGGAGAAGGGAGCGTGAGAGGAAAGGGAGCAAAAAGCACACCCTAAAACATTTATTTCAAGGAGAAAAGAAAAAGGGGGGCGCAAAAATGGCTGGGGCAATTATAGAAAACATGAGCACCAAGAAGCTGTGCATTGTTGGTGGGATTCTGCTCCTGTTCCAAATCATCGCCTTTCTGGTGGGAGGCTTGATTGGTAAGTGCGAGAGCTGCAAACTTTTCCCCCTTTCTCTCTTTTCGGGCCCCTTCCCTCTTTGCCTCTTCGGCTACTTGTTACAGTATCACTGCCTTGCTTCTATGATCTAATTAGTCCGGCTATTGTGCTTAAGAAAGCAGAGCTCCATGGGGCTCCGTGGGGCACAATCCAGTCTAGTGGCTAAGAGAAAAGGAGGGGGAAAAGTTTTGGCCTAGTTTCAGTATCCACTTGAAAGGAAGGAGGGGGGTAACGGGGGTGGGAATCTTAAGCATGGCGACGGATCGCGCGAGGAAGCGCTGGGTTACAAAGTTGATTGCCGCTCCCCCCGCTTTTTCCCGCGTTCCCCCCCTTTTCCTCTCGCTTCCCTCCCAATCAGCTCCCGGAGGGCAACGTAATCGACTTTATTAGGAACAACTGAAGAGTCGGAGAACTGCGCCCGGCGCAAACCCAGAGAGCCCTGTTACAGGGCTGTGATCTCTGCATGTGTAAACGCTTTGGGTTGTCTCAGCTGGGGGCTGAGAGTTTGCATTTTGGGTCCTGACCTTCGTGCCCTCGGCTTCCTCGTCGCACTCCCATCCCACGCCCCGCCGTGGCCGTCCGCAAGGTCCGAGCCTTGGCCCGGAGCCTGGATGGGGTGAGGTACGGTGGGAGAAAGTCCTTGGATGGCGCTGCGGGAAGTTGGAGAGGTCGGAGGGGAAAGGCGTATCAGAAAGGTGTTGCTTTTGGCCTCCCGCCCTCTCGCGAATCTCCCCTCCCCCACTTCTTAGAGCTCCGAGAGCCGGTGAGTCTGGAGCCCCGGGTCCTGCCTTGGCGCCTAGGAGGGCGGCCTGCGCCCCCGCCGCAGCCCCCCGCAGGTGACAGCTCCCCCCCTGGGAGACCTCCCCTGGCGTGCATCGCCCGGACCTCTCGAGCCAAACACGCTTCCGGGTGAAGAAGATGGTTTCACGGACCTTCCACTCAAAAATACTCCCTTCTTCTCGCCGTGTCTCCATCTATCCTCCCGCCTCTCCGCACACTCGATTTCCCCTTACCCTCGAGATTTAGGACGTCCCGGCGCAAACTTCAGCGCCAACTTCGCCACGGGTGCGGATGAGAGGCTTGGCTTCCGTATTTCGCAGATCTGTAAAACTTTGCGGAGTGGAGAGTCTACGGAGGGGCTTTCTGCGCGCGTCCCTTTTCCGGAGCCCGCGCGGCGCGGGTGTCGTCGTGGTCGTGAGAGCTGCACAGGCTTGGGCACCTCGAGTCCTGTGCGTGGCGTTTTGTCTCCAGACTTGGGTTTGATGGGAACAAATGAAAGGGAGTCTGGTTCTGTAAATCACCGTAACATCCAAGCTAATTGTTGAAACAAAGGAGAGCGGGTGAAGCTTCACCAAGGAGAGAAATTTCTGGAGGAGATCGTGCCTTTCGCTGTGTGTGTATCCACAAAGCAGAAGGAGGTTCAGAGTTTTCCAAGCTCATATCCTCAATTTGGGTCAAACAGCGTAATCTTTTTATTCCTGGAACCCTCCCCCCACCCCTCCCGTTAGGAGCTCCTGTTTAGCTACGTGCAATCTCCATGTTTCCCTGTATTGGATTTTTCGAGGCTCTTAATACATTCTCTACTGGGAGCTGAAGGCAGCCTTCTCTGTGCCCTCACGGTGATTATGCAGCGGTTACAATTACACCTCTTGTCTCCCTTGATGAGCAGTTGCAGTTAGATGCCATTGGATCTTGTGTGATTTCAGTGGCAGACCATAATTAAAATTTCTTGCACCTTGTGCTTTCAGAATTAAATTGGCCTATTATCCCTGTCTGACCTTCATCCTCTTTGAGGTTTTTGCACAAGTAGTGAACCATTACACATAGTTCCCTGGTATTTGTTGGTGTGTGTTTCTTTTTCTAAAGTTGATCTAGCCCATTATCCACTGTTGTAGGTTTCTTAGGGCACTTCTGGAACTAGCATAATTTCTGGAATCTTAGTACTGTGGAGAAGGTCCAAGGGCACTGGTGAGTGGCTGCTGGACATTGGAGTTGCCATAGGATCAGAACAGTTGTATGTTCAAAGAGGGGTTTGTTTGGAGTAAGTGGTGCCAAGGGTTGTTTTTCCCCGAGAACTTGATTAGTGACCGTATCTGATAACAATCTCAAAAAGTTAGTGATAGGTCTAGATTCCCCTCAATAAATCAACTGATTTAATTCCATCTTTGCTTGAAAAAGAAAACTATCTCTGTATAAAACTTCTTGGGGGAAATTGTTGTCTACGTTTACCTCTTACCTCTCCTCCTTCCTCAGTTGCCAAGGCTATGTCCCTAGTTCCGGCCTGAAGGCTGAAAAGATCAGATCCATTTCACCGTAACACTTGAATAGTGGCTTAGCCTTTACCTCAACCAGTTATAGAGATAGAGTAATTTTTTTTTTTTTTGCTGTTAAACAAATCTAAGAACTTAGGTATGCTATAAGACCCAAACATGGGAAATAAATATCAACAAAAGGTAAGTGATATGTTTTCCCACCAGACTTCCCTAAACTGGAAAGCAGGTGAAACTAAGCAAAGGATGGAACTTCAAGAAAGTGAGTGGAATCAGTGGCTGAAGGAGAAGTGTATAGGCTGGAAAGTCTAAGTAAAGTCCAGAAACCTCCTCTTCCACCCCCCCCAGTGAGAACAGAACTTCTTCACTGCTCAACCCTATTGATCCGTAGGAAGTCCGGTGTCTTGAGTGTGCAGTGTCTTTCTAATTCATCTGCAGAGGCCAAGTGAGAAAGTGAAATCTTCACTTTGAATTGGCCTTGGTATATAATGTTCCTTTTTGATCACTGTTGTCCTAGATGAAAGGAAACATGACAGCCTAGAAAGGGGAGGATCCGAATGGCAAAGCTCCTGATTGTAAGGGTGTAAGTACTCCACGCACGCAGACGCAAAACAAAAACAATCAACCACCACCCCCAAACAATAATGACAAACCACGCACCCAAGGTGACAGGCACTTTTTCAGTTAACCAACAGGCTTCAGTCTCCTCATTGGTAGGTTGATGAGTTTAAGATTCCTTTCAGTTGTGAAATTGTATGAATTTTTCAGTGCTTAAGTTTTATGTGACATTCAGACTGGTGTTTGGTTGTAGCCTTCTAGAATTGATGGGGAAAAATTTAAACACTAGGTAAAAAGGAAGTAAGAGGGATTGGGTTTTGGTTTAGTCAGCTTAAATCCTCCCCTGCTCCGACAGCCTTCTTAGAACCAAGGTTTTGTTTGTTTGTTTGTTTTTGTGCTTGTTTTGTGCCAGGGTCTGTATACTGCTAAGCCTTTAATGGGATTTTTCAAGAAGTCTCTGGAAAGCAATATCTTATGTGGTAGAATTTGGGGTACTTAAGAATTCACTGAATTATGCCATGCTTTTGTAAAAACTTTGAGTCATTATAAAATCATGCATCTGATTGTTTTCTTATGTATTCAGAAGGTTTCTTAAGTGGCTAACTTATTTTGTATTTAGAATTCATTTAAAAATTTAAGAACCCCTGAAGGAAAAGAAAATATTTTTAGAGATACAGCTTAATCTTTAGCCTCCTTAAAAATAAGCCTGCAGAAAATTTAAAAAGTAATTTTCCTTTGATTTTACGTTTGGTGAGTTTAGTTCACGGAGAAGCAGCTGCAGGGGTGGTAGAAGGGGGGAGGGGAAGGAGACCATGTGTGCTGAAACAAGAGTGCAGCCGACTAAAAATCATGAACTTGATTCCCTGGCCTATTATGTGCAATTTGCTCAGCTTCAAATTAGTCATGTCTGGGAGATATAATGGTTGGAAAAGCAGGTCACCCTTCCCACCTGTTCTAAAACTGGTAAGAGTATAAAGATCAGGATTGGATGAATAGAAAATTATTGCATTGTTTTAAGCATACCCATAAATTAGAATATTCCAAACTTAAACCCAAATAAGTATCAACAAATTGCCCATTATTATTTTTTTAGGAAGGATTGCTTTCTTTCAAAGGCTTAGTATGTGAGCAGCCTTTTCTTGTTTTTTATTGCTGAGAATATTATATGTGTGTATACATGTATAATACACATACATATGCACACATGTATAATCAGTTTTCTCAATTTTAGCATGGACTTATCTACTGCTTTTCAATGATATAGCCCATATTATTGTGCTATTATTGTTTGAATGGAAACTATGGATGGTTTTGATTGTGGTCCATTCATATGAAGAGTTTTTGTTTCTGCCACTATCACTTATTTGAAAGGGGCAGGATTTTAAGAAATTTAATAAAATTACAGTTATGCAGCGTATATAAGTGTTTGCTTCCCAACACATTAAGTTTTAAACTTGTTGTGGTATTTATTACATTTTAACATATATTAATAGTGCAATACTTGGCAATCCTGCAGTGTTTGGGTATCTGGTGAAAAAAGAACTAATGAACTTGCTTTTGGTTGATGTTACTCCACATTTTTCTGTATTTGATTCTTATTTTGTAAAATTTCATATCTGACTAAACCATGTCATTTTTTTCTTTGTTAACTGTCAGAGTATCTAATATGGCTTGTAGAAGTACTGTGCAACCTCAAAAATTCTTTTGTAAAGAGTGGGAAATTTTTTGTAATTGAAATTACATTATTTGACTTTTAAAAAACTATCTAAGCTATCTACTTGGTTATTGCAACAAAGTCATGCTAGTGCTAACAATCTCTAATCATGCTTTCATCTAATCATTCAGTACAGCCTGTCTAGCCTTCTATTGGAACTTTCCCTTTTCCCTGTTCAAAGTGAGAAACATTTCCTTGAGATAATAGCGTGGCTTTGTAAGGTTTTCAAGTCCCCTGCCTGGAACCCAGATCTAGACTCAAAGCCTTTCCTAGCTAGTTGACATTTTGCAATAATGCAGCCTTAAAAAAAATTTTTTTTTAATCCATGTAGACTGAGGAAAGATTCTTACCTTATCTTCCTCATAAAGGTGTTTCTATGGAGGTTTAGAATTTGGAATTGTGTGAAAGTCCTTAGCTTAGAGCTCATGTATGTTACCTACCTAATGTGCAAAATATTGATTAGAGCCTAATGTGTACCCAGCATAGTGCTACAATGATGACTAGGGCTTAGGAAAGAGGGGACTTGAAGCCTGAGTAACCTTGGGGAGCCAGAGGTAGAAAAGAGTCCCTCTTAATCCAAGTTCACTAGCAAAAGATTTCTTATGATAAGGTTTTTAATATCATGATAATTCTCATTCATCTACTGGGAATTTGAGAACATGTGAAATGAGAAGCCCTGTTAATTACGTCATCAAATAGTTATATTAATATTTTATCTTAACATAAACATATTAATATAACAATATAAATAATGCTAAACATCTGTTAAATATGTACTGTGTGCCAGACTTTGTTTAATTTGATTCACGCAAAGCCTTGCCACATTGGTACTGTTGTACCCATTTTACATATAAGTAAACTGAGGTACAGAAAGGTCTAGAAAAATTGCTCAAGATTACCTAGCTAGTCAGGGTCAAAACTCGGATTGGATTCCAGTCAATCCAGAATTATCAACCATTAGGTGCTCCTGACCCCACTTCCCAAAGCCTTGACTTCTAGGGCTGAATAGAAATGGTTTGAATGTAGAGAGACATGATAAGTAACACTGCAGATGCAACTAATTTCTCATTTCTAACCAACAGGTAACATGTTAAAAGAAAAAGTATCAAATCTGATGATAGGTGAAATGGAGTCCAGCTGTACTTAATAAAGCAGAGCCTTGACCCAGCTAAGGGAGGACAACTTCTGAGAAGTCTATATATGCCAGTCCAACCAATTTCTTACAGGTTCTAACCAGTCCCCATAATTCTATGAATAATCAAACTGGCTGAGCAGCCAAGTTCATTAGCCACAAAGTGTTTGAGTTCTGCTACCTTAAGGAAGATTACTCAACTTTATTTTCTCTAGTTAGTGGTTTTAACATATTTATACAGTTATGTAAGTCTGGACTTTTTCAAAGGAAGAGAAGAGAAGAAATTAACTGAGGTTGGAGAGGTTTTTTAGAGGGTGTGGATTGGCAGTGAGAGCAGTTGAAAGAAGAGCCTCTTACTGAAAGTTGAAAATTCAGTTTCCCCAAAGGATAATTTTTGTTTATATATACACCCATGCATAATAATTAGGGCATTTCAAACCGGAGTCTTCCATGCTGACACCATGAATGTCCTATTGGAAAAAATGCTGATGGATTTTCTCTATTGAGAGATTTACTGCCCTCAGTTTTGATAGTGACTCTAAGAGATGAAGGGAGACAGAGAGCATCAAGACGTGAAAAGATCATGTCTATTTCATTTGTCTTCTGTTTTCTCTGAGGTGTTGTAACGGTGGCACAATAGAATAGACAAGTGTGCCAGATGTGGATGGTTCCCAGAAAAAGTGCCTGGATGGGAGTGGAGAGGAGGAACTTGAGGCACTGAAGTTCTCAAACTTGATGATGAAATGTTTTGCATTTTTCCCTTTTCATAATAAGACTAATCAAAAAGAATTGATAAATAACAGAAAAGAGCAACTCATATGTTTTAGAATACAGAAATCCTAAGGTTCTTTAGCCCTTTAGCACTACCTCTCCCTCCCCTCCATCCCTCCCACCCTACCATGTTCCACCCATAATTAAATTTTGTAGAGGAGCAAAAGCAATAATCAGAGCGTCATCTGACCGGTAGTGAGGGATTTGGCTAATTATGATTTGCTGCTTTTTTTAAGATTTATTGGGTGACTATGGAAAACATTTTACATGTATTGAATCACTTAATGAACATAACAACCTAGAGGAGCAGGTACTTTCTCCAGTTTTCAGATGAATGTGAGGCTCACTTAAGGAACTTTTCGGAGTTAACAGAGATGGTAAATAAGAGGGCTGGCATTCAAGCCCATGATCCTGAACTGAATCAAGCCATGCTCTCAAGTCTAATGCCACTCTCCTCCTATTGTTCCTTCAATTTCTATGGGAAACAAAGAGTCAAGTGTGATGAAACATTCTACACAGATTCAATAGAAGATGAAAGCTCAGACTGGCTTTTTCTGCTTCTACCCCTTTCCCAGACCACATACTCCCATCACTGCCTGGGTACTATTCACTGACCTAGTTACTTCCCATACAAATGATCCCAATTCCTAAAATATATTAACCTCTTTCACCAGCTATTGTAAATGTTGGCCAGTGCTTGCAGGCCGTGCTGAAGAGGGCTGAACCTGAGGAAATTACACCCCAGCTCCCCCCCTCAACCAAAAGAAATTATTACACACTGCAAAGAGTAACTGAGAGTTGTAATTGAAAACTTGTCAAAGAGTTGCTTCAACCTGAATGCCAGCTAGACTTAGCATACACAATAGGTCCTGAATATAGCTGTTAAATACAAGAGAGGGGAATGTGGGTGTGGAGAAGGGAGATAGGAGTAGAATATGGATTCAGGAAAGGAAAATTAAGGCCCCTGTAAACATATGAGAACGTCTCTTTGGGACATAGCTTATGCCTGGATTTCCAGAATCTACTTCCTATGCCACCCACTCCTCCCAAGCTAAGCTAGTGTTTCTCCCTCCTTGCCTGTTTAAATCCTGGGCCTTCAAGTGCAATTTCTGCTCCCTCTTTTTCTTTTCTACTCTATTCTTTTAATATTCCCTGGTAAAGGGTATTCTTTCTTCACTGGCCCACAGGAATTATAGGGCCTTCTTAATCTTCTAGTTAATTCCCTGGGTTAACTAAGAGGCTTTATCCATAAATACACATTTCCAAGAAAGCAGAAGAAATTGAAAGAAGATGCCAAGTTATTACATTTGTTTTGGCAAGGCATTATGATTTTTCTTTATGAAGAAGGTAACCGGTCTGTAAATGATTGGTTCAGTTTTTTTTTTTTTTTTTTTATCCCCAGATTAAGGAGGTTAAGCTCATGAGAGCTGGTTGGGGGCCAGTTATCTGCTGCTTTTAGTTTTGGACTGAGACCCTCCCAGGGAGAGAGTGCCTGGTCTCAGGGCAGCATCATGTAGTGGAGAGGAACTTGGCTGTAACTCTGCAGACGATCTGTGGTCTCCGTGATCGCAAGTAAGTCACAAAAGCTCCTTGGCTCCCACCCTCAACTGTGATGTGGGGCAGAGGCCTCCTATTTCATGGATGACTGTAGTGAGGAATCCACTATCATGAGGATAAGGCACCCTTTGGGTTTCTCACTGAGCCAGGCCCACCAGAGATCTGATTCCCAGAGGACATTTTGCTGAAACCATCTGCTTAACCCTTATCCGTTCCTCCTACTTTTCTCTCTCTGTACCTCTCTGCTCTTAGATCTGGAAGAATTTAGCCTTGACGTCGTCTATTTTCTATTCTTTTTCTTTCTTGAGTCACCACCACTTTGTCAAACACCTCCAGATTCATGGATCTATTTAGGCAGAGGGAAGTGGAATGACCCAAAGCATTACTCATTTTGGGTTTGAAGGTGCACAGAGAGGTCAACCTGCTTTCTAACATGAATTCCCATTATAACTGTATGTCTCAGAATGAGCCTTCCCCAAATGGTAGATATTAATATTGTTGCAGATAACTAGCAAAAAAGAACATGAGTCTAAATCATTGTCCTAAAGCATACACATTTTGCTCCAGGTTAATTACTTTTGCTTTATAGGCAATTTTAATAGAGCTTGGTTATGCCATTTTCTAAGTCTACAGCAGTTGGGACAATTTGCCACAGAAACTCACTGGCAGCAGAGAGATGTAGACGTGTAGTAGGTCACATGAGGACACAGGAAGAGAAAGGGAGCATGCCCCGGGCTCTGGGGTCTCTGGATATAGGCAAGTCATTTCACACCTAGCAGTAGCACCCCTTCCCCCTCCAGTGGCATCGTTACATTATAGGCTGGGGTATGTTAATTGATTCCACTCTAAAGCTTTGCGATCTTATCACTTGCCATGAGTGCAGCTTTTTGGATCCGCTGTGTCTGTCCCCTTTGGTGGTATCTGGCCTTAATGGAAGCCGTGGAGCTTGTTGCTATTAAATTGTAAAGATGAAAGGGCCTTGGAGACCGTCTTGTCCTACCTCCTTTGAGGAGGAATCGGAGTCCCAAGAAAGGGAAGGGGCTCAGTTTACACAGTTAGAGGCAGAGCCTTGGTTTAGACTCAGGTTCTAATGCCAGTCAGCACTCCAAGCATATATCTCTTTCTGCGTTTCAGCATGAAGATCATCTGATTTCCGTCGTAGAGTTAATGTGCAGAAAATTCCCAACTTGTGGTTCTTAAAGCTCTATTGACTTTCCTGTTACTTGAAAATAAAGTAGCAATAACTTTACTGTCTTCTGCTTGCCTTTGTGTACTTAATGTTCTTAGCTAATTTCTGATGAAGCAGTAAGATTATATGGAGTGTTAAGCTGTTCTATGTGGATTCGAAAGAACACCACATAATAATAAAAAACAAAAATAAAGCTAAATTTCTTCCTTGTTTGCTGAGCGGGTGGTACATCCCCTTTCTCCTGCTTGAGAAAATGTAAATTTAAAACTTAAAACAAAACAAAACTGTGCGCTATGGTCCTTACCAATCCAACCAAAAGTGACATCCTCATGTTTAAAGACTTCATCAGTCTAAAGCTTCCTTGTCTAAATGTCTGTGACTAACTTTTGTGCTTTCAGGGGATGTTTGTGGCAGGCATAATTCTGAAGTTGTAGTGAGTTTAGGGGAAGTGACATGCCCTGTATTTTCTGGGTCTATTTTACGTACAAAAGAAACAACAAAGTTGCTCATCCTTTGTGTCTGCCATTTCTGCACTCTGAAGGGAATTGCAAGTAGAAAATTCAAATTGCCAAAACAGGGCTTAAAATGTTGAAGGCCTTATGCAGTTGTGTCTGACAAGCATATTTTTGTGATTTCAGAAGTGCCAGTATTACAGGGTAGATTCTTCTACTTCTTTTATTTTTGCTGAAACTAAGCAGAGTCACAAAGCACTGTTTTTCTGCGTCCTCTGATTTAGCTGTAATGAATTCTTTTTTCTTTTAATTCTCTCTTTAACATGCTTGCCTTCAGGTGATCCCAACCAAAAAGTTGGGCTCCGTATCTGTGAAACCCAGCCCTCTCTCAAGGCAGATCAAGTCTTTTTTCTGTTCCTTTTACTCCGGGTTCTTATATATTTTATCTGCTCTCATTTAGGTTAGAACTCGCCTGAGAACGGAATGCCTCAAATGTAGAAAAGACACATCCCCACATTCCTTTCTTTGCTCTGCTCTGTTGAGCTAGTTCTGGCGTGTGTGAAATGGGCTCTGACTTCAGCCCCTGCGTGCCTGGGCAAAAGGAAGTTGTAGATAAGATTTTTACTGAGGCTTTGGAAAGACTGCACCAGGGGTCTTGCTGTCACTTAAAGAACACATCTGTACTTAGAAGGGATCAACTTCTTCCAGATTGTGAGGTGGCAGTGGGTGGGTCGGGGAGGGGCTTGTGACAGGCAACTCCAGGGCCTTGGACATCCGTTCAGTCACCCAGTCTCCTAACTGTACAGTGTTTGCATGTCCATGAGCCAGCCTGTGTTAAATCCTTGGCCGGCATCGTTCTTTGAACATGCCCAAACGGGACAGAGTTATGCTCTATGAGAACGTGGTGTTTCTGAATAATAGTTGATGAAAGAGAAAGAAACAGAATAATTTGTAGATGCCTAAGATTTTTAAACTAAAAGTATGCTAAGGTCCCCTTTCAGTTAGCATCTTATTTTTTTCTAGAGATCGGGAGAATTTCTCTCATGTCACTTCTCTACCCCACCTACCTGTTAAAAAAGACAAAGAGAGAAAACATAGTTTGGGAGAGGCAGTAGGTTTGGGATTTGAACAAAATCAGCACTAGTATATATTTGAGAAGACAACATTTCCAGGTCAGGATGTGGTTAGGTACTGATACCAGCTCTGTCCAGGGAAGCCGCCAACTCTCTGTGCATCTCACGTTAGAGTAGCTCTCCCAGCGAAGCAGTGATGCTACAGGAATTTGGAAGTTGCCTTTAATGACTTGGGCTTCTTATAAGATTCCTAGGAAATTGTCACACTGCAAAACTACATGGTGTTGGCTCAAGGTTTTCCATATGATGTTTCTGTTCAGTGATAGACTTACTGATTTAAAGTGATCAGATTTCTAACTGCTGGCATGCGGTTTTTGGGTTGATCAATGGGTGTGATCCGGTTTGTTATCAAACTTGAACAAACCATTTACATTCTATGAGCCAGCCTCAGTTTCCTCGTCTAAACATTTTTCCCTCACAGGAGGTTATGGGTTTAAATGAGAGAACATAAGTTACCTGTGCATATGTGCTAGATCCATCAATATATGTTAGACATTTCCCTGAATTAGAAGTCGTCACTAGTTAACTTTTTAAGGATTTTTTTGAGTCATCCCATGTCTAGTTAGGCTCATGGCAGCTTATTTCTGCCTGTTAGTGAATTACATAAAATTAGAAACCCAGCAACCCTGCTTGATAGCCTTCCCATTAAGCATAATCCATGCAAGCCAGCAGTTCAAGAAGCATGTCATCCACACATTTGGTGAATTAGAGCAGTTAACTTACTTTTTGATCCAGTTAGTGATAGTTTTCACCAAGGTTTAATTTGAATCTTAAATTTTGCCTTTTAAAATGCTTGCCAGTAGTCACGGCTCTTTATAGCATATATAGCCCAGGTAGCTTGACTTTTAAATGAATACCACTCAATATGTGGAAGAGAGATTCCATCCATGCTTGCTGCATAGCAAATCCCAGTTGTTCTGTTTTACATTATAAAATTGAAGTCATCATCCACTGGGAAATGTTTTTGCTTCTAGATATAATATAAATGACAAAGACCTTTGAAAGTCAAGCTTCAAGGAAAGAAATGATCTTTTTCTTATAAAATATTAACTACTTCTGAAACTTTAGCTAGAATTATTGTGCTGTACTATAAGGAATTATAAAGAAAAATAAAGTTAAAATATAATCCCTGTAAGACTATAAGCTACATGAGAGCAAGGATGGTCTAATGTGCTCATCTTTATCTCCAGTGGTTACCACAGGGTAGTGCAGTGTAGGTGCTTAGTAATACTTTTTGAAGAAATAGATAAATGCCTTGCATTTTGGACCTGTTGCAGGGGTAGCTAAAATGCTTCAACTTTAAGGTCAGCCCTAAAATTTCTAACACTCTATTCTGGGCTATTCTTTTATAATTTAAATGAGGACAGGTTTCTTATTACTTACTTGAACTTAAAAGATTATGTCACCTTCATGGTTTATATGCTTAGATTTATAAAATTGTAAGTCTGAGGAGTTTTGCGAAGGGACCTTTTCTTGTTTTGTTATATAATAGAAACTAAAGCGCAGAGAAATCGCAATGAGAGAAGATTTGAACCAAGTTTCCTGACTGCTAGGGGAGTGTTTCATTACCTATGCCTAGTGTTACAGTGATTACTGACTGCTAGGTCTGATTTATGTATTGGGTATTTATTTGACCATAAAGGCAGAAAATTGATTGTGGTTATCCATACTAGCTGATAAAGTTTGCTGAGAAAAAGGAACGCACCCTAGTACATGAATCTTGAATATTCAAATGGGAATGTGGAACCATAATGGAATTTTGTGATTTATTATCTTTAAGAAGTAAGTGTGTTTCTTCTGCTCCCTGAGAGCTGTTTTTTCGGAGCTTCTTTAAGAAGATCACATAATTTGCTTAATTTTCTATAAACTTTTAAAGATGGAAAATTCATCTTTCAAAGTTTCCCTTCTAAGAATTTTGCAGATGTATTTATGGTTCTTCTTAGAGATCAGTAATGTATTTGTGATGTCAGCTTTTCTAACTGCCCTTGACAAGAAAGCATAAGACATTCAAATAACCACCTCTGCATTCCATTGTGTTCAGCTTGTTGATCTGGTGGGTGGGAATGAATTCATCCGCACATCCTTCCAGGTTCCTGAACTGTACTGAAACATGCTGTGTGGAATAGGTGCCTGCAGGCAAAGAGGAGCCTGGGCCTGCTGACTTTCCAGTGGAGCCAGGTGGGAAGGTGGGAACAGAGATTTAAGCAGCAGGTGTACACTGAAAGGGAAGGAAGCGAAAACCAAGGAGAAAGCTACACAAAAGCTGGACTTGGACTTCTCTTAGCCAGACCTTCCAGCTAGAGGTGGAAGTATTGGGGAGGGGACACAGAGCTGACACAAGAGTCAGGGGAGAGGAGGCGGTGGTGATGGAGAGAAAATGGGCTTGAAAGAGGCGACAGGAATTCCTCCTCGGCTGGGTCATCACATCATCATGCAGGCCTTCCCTCTAAAATAGTGATATGTGTGTGTGTGTGTGTGTGTGTGCGCGCGCGTGCGCACGCGCGCGCTATGAACCTATCCACTGCCCTAAAGGCTAGGTAAAACCACAGCGGAAATGGAAGTTTGCTATTCTAAATGTAAGCAAGAGCATTGCGTTCAGAAGGAGGACTGGATAGAAATCCTGGCTCTACCCCTTGGTGGCTATGTGGCCTTGAACAAATTATTTAAACTCAGAGCCAGAGTTTCCTCATCTACCTCTTGGGTAAAATGGGAGTAGTAGCGCTTGTAACATTGCTGTGAGGATTAAATGAAATAATCTGTGAAATGAAAGGTATGTGTATAGTAACTTGCAAATTGTAACCACATAGAATATGCTACATGTTATTTTATTATTAGTCTTATTCTTTTAACCCAAGAATGATTTCCCAGTGTTAAATCACCCAGAGTCCTTTGGGAGCTGACATAAAAGGTTTTCTGCCTGCTCCGAACCTGGATACAATGGTTAAGGGAGATGTAGGTGGTTCTAGAGTCGGGTTTAGATTGCTTGTGTGACATTATAATCTAGTGACTAGAAACATGCATTTTTGTCCCCTCCTAATTTTATTTGTTTTTAAGCAAGAACACAATGATGTTAAAGGAATTAAAAGCAAAGAAAAAAGGAAAAGAATCCTCCTAAAATGCACCATTTTAATACAATTCCATGTTAATTTTTTATTTTTTCACACTTCTGTGACTATTTCCAATTTTATGTAAAAGCCTAGTTAGCAGAGGCTCAGACGTTTATTGTTTATGCCTCTACCAATTATGTGTTTTCTTTGGAAATTCAGCAGTCAGTTCCTCCTCTCCTTCTAAAACTCTTCTCTCATACTTAACTCAAGATTGCTTGTTGAACCATTGAACCATGGGAAATTCATTTTCAAAATCTGCTTAATTGCTGTGAGACTTTTAATTTGTTCTGGATGATGGTGCTAATGTCTGGGAACTGGGACCGAAGCCCTCCAAAGTTGTTAATTCAATCAGCCACTGTGCCCTTGCCATGCCTAATGAAGGGAGGGGGGTATCCAGACCCCTCTCACAAAGAGGCTGGGTCCCTCCTGACCACCTCGTCAAAGATGAATAAGAGGGACCCCACAGTTAGGTCGAACACTTGGGGCAAATTACCAGGGTGTCAGTCCACATTATCCAAAGCCCTGGGTTGTGCTTTCCCAAATAATTATTCAGTAGGTTTTATGTAGGAGCCCAGAGTTTTAAGGCATGGTTTTTGTGTGCATGTGTTCACACCTGCTAATCTGCAAAATTCTTTAATCACCAGCGTCTATTTGGCTCTGTCTGCAATCTGTAAGATCATAAACATCACCCCCAGACTATTGATATTCCTGTTAACCACTGAAGTTTTCCATGGCGAGACTGGTGAAAGCTTGCTCTGTCCTCATGATAAATTAGCTTGTTTATTCCTCTTCTGCTTATTTCTATCCTGCTGTTGGTTAGTGTAATGAAGCAGAAGTCCATTGTGTATGTTCATTGGGTAGCGATCCTCTGGCACCAAAGGGGGTAATTGAGTAGAAAGGCAGAATGCTGTTGGTGCATGGGAGAAGTTAACACCACATGAGGTCACCAGGCTTCAAGCTTTAATCAATGTGGACACAATGCAATTGAGATTTTGAAAAGAGTTTGTTTATAGTGTGAGAGTAAGGGTCAGTAGTTAATTTGAAATGCTGTAGGTGTGTTTTCCTTGAACCAAGAAGGTACAGAGCATGTGTCATAGAGGATTGTAAATATCCTCAAGGGAGGGATGTAATTGGGGTGGAGGCTTAAAAAGAAGGGAATTTAAGAACTTCAGTGGGCTTATTATTGACCCATCCATGTTTCATTTAAACTTTTACCATTCTTCACAATGGGAAAAAGACTGTAGGAAAAAACCCTATAAAAGTCCATAGTATAGAGGCACAGCCCTACCAAGAAACAACTCTTTTTTTTTTTCTTTTTAAAGCAATGCTTTCCTTTGGGAAGATATTTGGAGTGCTATAAAATATTGCACTAAGAGTACTTAGTAGTACTAATATTACTCTTAGTATTAGGTGCTAATTCTCAAATAATTCCCACTCTCAAAAGTTTACATCTTTTAGGATTTTTAATTGCCGTGGCTTGAATGAGATAATATGAAAACCCTTAACCCCTCTACTCATTTATGCTGCTGCCTCTTTCCATTTCAGGCTCCAGTCTAAACCAGGCATGTCTGTCTGCTTTTTGGATTATCTTTGACATTTCTCCCTATTATTTAATTACCTAAGTTTCAACAGCTAGAAACACCATGCTTTTATAATCACTATTCCAATTTGAAAGTAGAGAGGGCCCTATCCTTTTGTTGCAGGGAAACTCTGCAGGCCAACGTCTGGTTTTCAGAAATGACTACAGGAAAAGAACGTGAAGGCTATGGCAGAGCCAAAGACTAGACACAGACTCAGAGATGCTTTGTTAAGTGCATGTTAAACCTAGGTGATGACTTCATACTCCTAATACCTCATATTTGTATAGTGCTTTTATCCTTCTTCAAAGCACGTTCATAGAAATGATCTCATTTGATCTTAATAACAGCACTCTGAGACAGGTCAGTCCACCAGGAATATTCACATTTTAAAGTTATGGAAACTGAAATGGAGAATAGCTGTGTTTGTGATTAGTTTTGTTTGAGATGGGTTGATTTGGTAAGATTTATTTGTGGTGGAGTTACTCAGGATTTGAAGATTAATTGCTACATGATGATATAGGATAAAGAGTAGTAAAAAGCTTAGTTTTTTAATATAGAGAATTATGTCTTACAGAAGTTGCTGTATATTAAGCAAACATTACTTTCTGAGCTATCTTCTAGGACAAGTACATGTCACCTGTGGTCCATCACCTTTAATTTCCCCATGTAACACTCACCTGCTCCCTTAAACAATTGTTAAGCAAATATGTCAAAAATATCTCTTTGAAGGAACAACAAATTTTAGCCTGTTGAAGGTGTCCAGATATTTTGACCTTTCCCTGGGCAGATCTGGGTCTTTAGAACCCTATGGAAAATCTTAAAGAAGGAGCCAGGGAGCACCTAGAGATGAGAGTGAAATTAATTTACTAATTTTAGCTAGTAAATGGTGCTGTGGTATGGTCACCCACTTAGTAACTCTTCCATGGTATGCCTTTCTCCCTTAAAGTCATGCCAACAAATATGCATTGAAAAGCCATTTTTGGTGTTGGTATGATAGCCCATAGAATGAATTACCATAATTGGTTTACCTAATCTCCTACTGTTGGACATTGATGTTATTTCCAGTTTGGGGCTATATAATAGCAATACTGGGAAAACCTCCATTGTAGTTAAATTTTTATTCATACCCTTAATTATTTTCTTAGCAATTTCACTTCCGTGAATTTATCTGAGGTCAAAAATCATGCCCATTTTTAAAGATTTTGATAATCTCCATCTTGCCCTTCGAGATCAATGATAACCATCACAGATACCTCATAAGTCAATCCTGGGAGTGTCCATATCCCTGCATCTTGGCCAGTACTGGGCATTAATTTTATTTTTAAAAATTTTGCTAATGTGCCAAGAATATTTTTTTATTTTAATTTACATTTCTTTGATTACTAGTGAGGGTGAACCTATTTTCATATACTTATTGGCTACTTATACTCTTTTGTGACTTGCCTGGTTGTTTCCTTCCTTTAGTATACTATTTTCAAAGTTGATCATCCTTGTAATACAACTTGTTAGAGATTAGGGAAAGAGGGAAGACTTCCGGAGGAGGATGATTCAGCCTAATTCTGTTGATAGCAGGATCCTGCATTTCCTTTGTGGTACCTCCCCTTTCCCACTCTCAGACCATGAGCTTTAAGAGAATCTTCATCTCTGACTCCAGTTATGGACATGTGACCAAGCCACATGGGACACGTGGCTCAATTTAGTCTAATCAGAATGAAGTCTGAGATTTGTTGTGGAAGCTACCAGGAAGAGATGTCTTCTCTGTTTATTACTGAACCTGAACCCAGATAATATGAGCCTGGAACTGCTGGAGCCCTTCCAATGAAGTCTGAAAATGAAGCTAGTAAAATATGATAGAATTCAGTGACTGCAGGGAGATGAGGTCTGTTGATATAATTTGATTTCTCAAAACAACCACTATCTAAAGACCATGCTGTCTCTGGACATTTTTCATCTTCACCTTGCTAATTGATTAATTTAATTTTTGCTCAAGCAGCTTTGTGCAGGGTTTGCTTTCTTTTGCAACCAAAAGACCCCAGACTGATTTACTTACTATGCCTTTGGTTTAAAGATAGGCCAATGGAGACTGCTGCTATATCGTAGAAGGTGTACTTGGAGAGTTTGCTCATCTTAGGTCTTTGGTAACAATTAAAAAATAAAATTAGGTATGGAACCAACTTCTGTTAGGCACAGCTCTTCCAACTATAGCAGTAGTTGAAATGGTGTGTGTGTGTGTGTGTGTGTTGTATCACGGTTGGAGCACCAACTGGCTGGTGAAGATCACTAGTGACAATTCTTGGAACTTGGCCAGGCTGTTGGCTTTGAAGCAAAGCTCATTGCAACATGTACTCCTGCTGAGCTAGATGTGTGTGTGAAATGGATGGCAAGAGGATGTCCCAGCAGCTAAAATGAGGTTCTTGACAGCACCACAGGAGAAGCTTAATGACTGCCCAAGCAGGCTAGTGTTTGGGGGGATGGTTGGGCAACTTGAGTAGGTGTTATGATGACTCGAGGTTTCTTTGAGGCATCCAGAAATCTGTGAGGCAGAACAAAGGTTGAGCTGGCACATGTTACTACAATCCCTGAGCTGGGTTAGTCATGGGCTCCAGAAGGGATGCACACATGGATCTTGCCTTTGGGCAACTTAACTTTGATTAGAGAGATAAGAGCGATAAAATAAGATAGTCTGTTGTCAAGGTCAAAGTGGGTGAAAGGGACTAAGTGCTCTAAGTATTTTTTAGATCAGATATAAAATTTTTTTTGAAGAATTAGGGAGTTTGACCTGGGCCTTCGCAGTGTGGGTGGTCATTGGAAGCACAATTTGATGTACATAATTCAAGACGAGATTCATGTCATTCAAGGCACTGAATTAAGAGCAAGCTTAATAGAAAAAGCTATGAGCAGAGTATCAAGAGATCTGGCTCTAGCCCCATTTGCCTCCTTAGACATATCATTTAATCTCTCATGCTTCTTCTTGCCTTTGATTATTTGCTGAGTAGACCTGGTAATGCTTTCCCTTGGCAAATAAAGACAGAGGCATGTCTTTCTCAAAGCCAAATACGTTGGCTTTTTCCACCCATTTCTTTTCTTTTTGTTAAAGGCGTTAAAGTAAGAGTCTTTAGGTTACCGGCAGATGAGAAATTTGTTTAGATGGTGATTAAGGTATATCTTAGCACTTTGTTAAATTCTAGGGAACATAAAGAGGCACAAATCATGATAATCTGCTCATCTGTTGTGTCATGGAGAGAAAGCATGAAGTTCATGAGTTGAGATCTCAGGGAACCTATTTCTCACCAGCTATGAGACTAGGTTTGCTTTTAGTATCTTGTCTGTACCCTACCATAGATCTGTAAATCGGTAAATAAGAGGATGTGTATGAAGGCAAGGCACTTATCTTTTGTAATGTACCAAAGACAAATGAGGTGGCACCGTTTTAGCTGAGTAGACAGGCAGGACATATATAAAAATATCATTAATAAAACAGAGCACGGTGTGGTAAAAATATTAGGTAACATTAATTGAGCACTTACTATGTGCTAGGCAATGTGCTAAGTGTTTTATATGCATTATATTGGCCCACTAACATGGTTGAGCTGGAACTAGAATCTTTGTTTCACTTGCTGTTTTCATGTTTAAAGGTCTAGAGAGACTGAACGATCCTTAAAGCACTGATTTGGACTTCTTTAACTCGATAATTGTATTTTCTTTAAAAACTGTAAGTTTCAAAAGTGGTGGAGTTTTGGGGACAAAACCTGGGGGTGGTTGTAAATTGACCAGAAGGTTTACAAATATCCATAAGGACAGGCATTGTGTTAGACATTGTGGGCAAATCCATTCAGCCTAGGGCCTTCCGTCTGTATTTCCCTTTGTGAACTCTTTTGCTGAATGTCCCATCATCCTTTGTGAGATGAGGTCCTGTTCATCCTGTCTGCTTTCACGACATAAATGTTTTAGGAACTCTCCACAGACTGGCGGGATTGTCTCTTTGGGCTATGAACAGATTGTGTGGGTGATGAGACAAGTAGGAAAAGACTCAGCAATCAAAAAAGGGGGGTGGAAATCTCTTTCTCTGGCTCTCAGAATGGAGCTTGGACACAAAGGGAACTTCGTTAATCATGCCTCCTTTGTAATCAGAATGGTGGAGGCATTTTTTTTTAAACCACTATTATTTTGTCCTTTGTCTCGTCTGAGTGAAACCAATTGTTAATAGCTAATCGAGGGGTTAAAAATTTCCCAGACATGGCCAGGCAGAATCAACTTCACTTGATAAAGTAGTGGGTTGATTCTGGTTGGAAAACCAATTCAGGTGTGGTGACAGGCTTCTTGCAGACGTGGTGCTGGTCTGATAGGATACCCTTGTCCAAGATCTGCATGGTGGCAGCTTTGTGCTTAGTTGATGAAAATTTCATGCGTGTGTGAGAAATGGGGAAGAGATAGGTAAGACTTGGGGGTTTTGGTGAGTTAGGATTCAGTCACTTTGTAGTACTAAGTCCCTAAAACAAGCACTGAGTGGACAACTCCAAACATCTCAATTTCCTGAGCAACTTGGACAGCTTACTTGTGTAACCTTTCTGTAGTTGCTTTCTTAGAAATCAAAGGAGGATAATAATCTTTGGTACCCACTTAATGGGTGTAAAATAATGAGAATGTAAATGCTTTGAGTGCCCTAGAGATGAAGAGATAGGGAAAATTCTCTTAATGTATTATTCATATATAATATGGTAAGATGAATCAGTATGGTTTTTTTTTTTGAAAACCTGTTATTATTTTAGCACCTCCTCCCTTTTACAAGGGAGGTTGTGTGCCTTAGCAGAAGTTGACTTTGTAACAATTTTATTTTCGAAGACAGGTCCAGCAAATTTACAATGTGGTGGGTTTTCCAAGAGGAAAGGTTGAGGTTAGTTAGCCCTGTCCTATCCATTCCCTGAATCTGGTGGTGAGTTGTTTTATAATGAATTGTTGGTTGAGGGCAAGTCAAGGATAGTGAAACCAAAGGCAATACTAGTGTTTAGAAGAAAGCTGTCAACTGTTATTCTAGCTATTCCTTACCTGGATGTTTGTCTATTTTCTTTAAAAAATTGAATGGATTTTTAAAATCAGATAGTGACAGCTGGCTGTAAATTCCAAGAAAGAGGCATCACAGTGTCTTAGGGTTGGAAGACAAAAGAAAGAGCTGCTTGATTCTTGGTCCTTTTTTAAAAACCCTACTGCCCTACCCCTTGGTCATCTATTCAGAAGAGAAAAAAATCCCCCACAAGGTCTTTCCCTCTTATCTGGTACCACCTAAATGATATTTTCTTCCCAGGCAAGATGGGAGTCTACCTCTCCTATTATGGCGATGAACTACTGCTGGTGCTTTTTTGCCCAATGGAGATCCCCACCTTTCCCACCCTCCATTTGTCTGTTTTCAGCAGGAATCCACAATTTCCCAATTCTTTAGAGAAACAGAGATTCTTGTTTTGTAAGGGTCCTGGAAATTTGTCTAGTCTAACCTCACCCACACTGGGGTCTCCCCAACACAGACGACCTCCCTGGCAGCATTTTTTCCATTCCAGTGACGGCTGCTCAATAGACAATTAAAATTGTTTAATTTTTCAATCTAGTTGAAACACTATGATGGTTAAATGTTCTTTCTTATAATTCAATGGAAAACTGGTTTCCATTACCACATTGTATTTTCCACTCATGAATCCTGGATTTTCCTTTTGGAATAATCTAGAATATGTGCTGCTTCCCTTTTGTTAGATGGTGGCCTTTCAAATAATTGAAGATGACTATCATTTCTCTCTGACTTTCCCTTTTCCAGGTGAAAACACCGTTGTCTGGTAAGATTCCTTACCAGAATCTTGCTGTCCCTGTCTGGTGATTGTATTCCCAGGCAAGATTAAGTTTACCTCTGCTACCATGGCAACCAGCTACTGCTTGTTGTTTCTACTTAGAGGAAACCACCATTTTCATGTCTTCAGTAGAAAATCCATAATTCAAAAATCAACTTGTTAGTGTCCTTAAAACAAACACGCCTCTATTACTGGTGATCAGCTTAGTTCAGAGAGCACCGAGTTCTACAACAGTCTATGTGCTGGCCTCCCCATTTTAACTCACATAACTTACGCCAAATGTACTTCGCATATATGTCTGCACTGGTTTTTCTCATTAGGAGAAATAGGGTGACCTGAGACGGAGAGAGACTCTGGACTCAGATGGATTTAGGTTCAAACCCCAGCTCAACCCTTTATTGGCTGTGACCTTGGTTGAGTTATTTACATTTTCAGAGCCTCATTTTACTCATCTCTAAATGGAGATAATGATATCTACCACTTACTGCTGTATAAGAATGAAAATCAATCCAGTTAAATCTCCTAGCCTGCTTCCTGGCACATATGAAATACCCAACGATTGGTAGCTGTTATAATCATTTATAATTTGTAGATGACAACCTGATGCCCGATGCAGCCAGTCCAGCGTGCAGGCAACTGTGATGGTTATGGATTATTCAGAGCTTGGAATCCCCATAGTTGCAAGCTCTGAAAAGGGAGTGTCGCAAATTGGCTTAGTGGGGTATGAATTTTTCTCCGAAGCCCGAGTGATTGGGATAAAGCCGGGGTTCTCAACCAGGAGTAATTTTGCCCCCCAGGGGATATTTGGCAATGTCTAGAGACATTTTTGATTTGCACTACATTCGGGAGGAGGAGAGAAGATGCTCCTGGCAACTAGTGAATAGAAGCCAGGGCTGCTGCCAGATACCCTGTAGTGCCCAGAAGAGCCTCCACATTTATCCAGCCCCAAATGTCAACAGTGCCGGGGTTGAGAAACCCTGGGGTAGAGGGATGGGGGCAGGGTAGCCAGGAGTATTAAGAGGGAATAGGCATGTGCAGCTCTCTGATTGTAAAGAGCCCAGGCTTTGAACAAAATATTGAAATAAAATGATGATGATATAGTGTAGGTGTAGCTGTAACCTCATATGGTCAGCCCCATAATCCTAACCTGCCTTTCTAAAATGTCAATCCTTTCCATCTTCCCAGTGTCATGTGCTGATTAAATAAGTCCTGCCAAAGGTTTAGATGACGTTTTTTGCACCTGTTAATCTGTTTTGTTTGTGTTGCCCCCATGTAAAGACATGACTAGCCTAATAGAGCCATCCTGAAGTAGTGATTCTGTCAAAGAAATGGGCAATCCCCCCAAAATGAATTTAAAGTCGTATAATAACTTCAGTTCTCTATTCATACTGTGAAACACGGTAAAGAAGACATATAATCTGTAACACTACTTCTGGAAATCCCCCTTTTCTTCGATGCTTCTGACTTCTCTCTTCCAAAATACCCTAAAACCTCCTCTGGTAAAATTTCCCCCCAAGCCCATCTCTTCCACTTGTCCCTTTTCTCTTGATTGTGTATCATGAAAACTCAAAGAATCCATTTAGCAATAAGTTGAACCCTTGCTGGGGGCTGGTGAGGGCCTGCAACAGAGCAAGCAAAACCAGCATTCTCTCTATCTGCAGGGAGGAGGAGATGGAGTAGGGAAGACCCACATTAATACTTTTGGCTATAGTTATTTTCTAATAATTTATGGAAATAGCTGTGAAAAAGGATGTTATTAAGCCCATTTCACTGAGGAGAAAATTAAGAGCTAATTCTGTGTTCAAACAACAGGCTGCTTAGGATATCCCTGGGATGTTTCTTAGGGAAAGACATCTTAGATGTTCAAGTTAAAATTCTGATAGAATCATCTCCGATTGCTGAGAACCTCTGTTTTTAATGACCCAAGGTTCAGACCTTCTTGTTCCTTGAATGTTTAGATAAACACATCCCTGGGGGGAGGGAGGGGGAGACAGGATAGAGAGCAAGGAGCATGTCACCATCTCCTACCAGATTATTCTTCTCCATCTGCTAGCAGCTTTCTTATTATCAGTAGTTAACATTCATTAAGGCCTCACTATGTGCAAGGTACTGTGATAGGCTCTTTTTACTAATTATTTTATCTTTACAACAAACTTACGAGGTGGGTACTCATAGTAAACTTTTACAAAGGAGAAACCGGCATTTTGTAAGACCATGAAAATTGCCCAACTAAATTGCTAGTAAGAAACAGAGTTAGATTTGATCCCAAGTTTTTCTGAGTCTAGAGCCCTTGCTTTTAATTTCTCTTGTTCTGTTTTTGTAGATGCCTACAGCAACCTAAAGAACCCTTTCAGTGAAAGCATTTCCCTTGCTGCACTGTAATTGTCATTTTCTCTTATGGAACATTTTTTTCATAGAGGGTGATTTGGGTAAATTTTGAAATATATTAAGAACCCAGCAGTTTAAATGAAAATCTGAATGAATGTTGTGGATTGATGTCTCGTTAGCAAATTTTGTCCATGATCTTTTGGCTTAGGGCAGTGTTTGCCATGACTTCCATTTCTTCTGAATAATAGACTCAGCTCTGTTGAGCCTATTTCTATCAACCTGAAAAATAGAGGTTGGACATACTCCAGATTATTTCATTGTATTGGAATGTCTTTGTGTTGTTATACTGCAAGTGTATGGGCCATTGGCTGGAAGCTGGAATGGAGTTTTGGGTTTTTTTCCCTAAACGTTTTCATTATGATTAGGTTGGACCACCTTCCCATAGTATGTATTACAGGGGTATATTTCATCGTGCTGAATATATCAGTATGAAATTTTACATATACAGTTGGCTCTAGCTTGCCTTTGCTTTCTGGAATAATTTGTTGATGTCAGCAGCTGTTGGAAGATAGAAAACACCCAGAGCCCATTTCAGCCTCAATAAGCAACAGAGAAGAGTAGGAGATTACAGTCTTTTCCTCTAACAGATGTGAAAATACAAGGAAAATGAGGGGAGAAGGGGCTAGATGGGCAAGGCATGGCAGCCTGTAGTGTTGGCATATACATTGATCCTAATTTAAAAGGGTATTTTTCAACCTTAAAAGAACGACTTTCACCATAACATAGAACATATAAATTCCCTTTAGAGTCGAAGAATTTCTAAGTTAGGAGTGTCCAGCAGTTAAAATACTGCCCTTTACAGTTGAGAGAACTGGGGCCCAAGATTGGTTGAATACTTTGCCTGCTTAGTGGCATATCCAGTACTAGAACTCCACAATCCTGATTCCTAGGATACTTCATTCTGCCAAGGTTCTTATCCTAAAACTTGTAGTAATTCAGGATAGCAGACCAATTTGTGGCCCAGAGTTGAAGCTCTAAATGTCTGAAGAGTGCTCATAGAATATAATGATGGAGAAGGCCCTAAAGGCTGTCTTTCCATCCCCATCCAGTGCTCAAATGTCCTCTGCACTCTTTGCACTTACCAAGTGTTTCTAGCAGGAGCATTTGTACTCACACAGGTATGAGCAACTCATTGTCTTCAGCTGGTCAGGTTAACTTCGGACCATCTGATTTCTGTTGCTCTCAGATTTCCTTCCTTAGAACTTGCAACATTGGAACCACCTAGAATAAATCTAACTCCTCTTCCAAATATTAGTCATTCATGTATTTGACCTTTTATCTGTAACACCCCCTGCATCATACAGACTGAGCTCTTTAATTTAACGAGCTCTACACCCCCAGCTTCTTTATATTCTGCCTGTCATATGACATATCACTCATTTTCCTTTGATTCCTCTCCTAGCAAATGACATTGCCATCCATCTGCTGCCCATGCAAGGAACTTGGACATCCTTGACTTCTCGCTCTCACTCACGTCCCGCGTTAACCAACAGGGCCCACAAATTCTTCCTCCTAACTAGCTCTTCCCTTCAGTCACAATTGCATTTGCCCGTCACCATTCAGAAGCTCCGTGTGTCATCTCAAGACTTCTGATACCGTCCTGTGCTCCACAGTTCCTTCAACACCAGAAGTCTTCCATTGCTTTTCTTTGCTACTCTTTTGTGAACTTTCGTATGTAATTCATTGGACCACAGAGAAAATCTCATTTAGAGCTGCTAGGTAAATAGATCATAATGCCGCAGGAGATTCTTTTGCCCAGGTTTCTGCCTGAGCTGTTTTGTAGATTTGATCTCAAAAGTAGGATTTGATGCCTTTAAAAGCAAGTGACTTGTGTAGGGGATGTTAATGAAATGGCCAAAAATTTCCCTATATATGTTCTTAGGAATATAGATTTTGTTATAAAATCTTCAAATTTGCAGCCATTAATTATATACGCTTAAGTCTAAGATGTGACTATTTTATCTCATTTTGTCTCCTATTTTCTTTCCATCATGCAGGACTTGATCCCTTCAAGGCAGTGCTGGTATAGGGTAAATAACTGTTAAGTCCTACCTTTGTGAACCTCAGTTTCCAGGAAATAATGCTGAAGAGTGGTATCTAAACATGCTCCCACAATTTTAATATTGGCTGCAAACCCTCATAGTAAACAGGTGAAGGCTAATAAGTAAACTGGCAATTGAGGCAATGTAGTGTATTGGAAAGAGCAGCAGATGTGAAGTGAGACTGGGGTTCAAGTCCCAGCTCTGCCACTTACTGGTGGGACAAAGCCACCAATCTTCTGCATATGCAGTGCGGACCATTATAATAACAACTTCACCTGTTTCCTATGAGGATTAGATTATCCAGGTGTCTGAAAGTGCTTTGTAAAATGCAACGTGCAGTTCACATATTAGTTAGTGTTCGTGTTTATTGTTAACATTGATAATATTGATAAAAGTAGAATATCTGTAATTTATAAATAATACATGTCTGATAATAATAAATGATAGGTAATAAACATGTGAAATTATTGTAGAATGTAATAGGTACTTCAAAACAAAGCAGCTATTTCTCCTAGGAGATTTAATTTGGGGGTTTTCTAACCCTAAAGTTTCACTCCAAAGTTGTGCCAGTGGTGAGCTTGCTGGTTCATAGAGCCAGGTGGCCACCTTTGTGTCTCCCCTACCCACGGAGCTGCCAAGAGCAGCTTTGGGGGCCTCTACAGGGGCTCTGAGAGATTTTCCACACAAAAGCTTGTTCACCCTCCATGCTGGGTTTCTGAGATCATAGCCAAGGTAGTAAATTATAAGATGCTATAATTCACTTTCCATAGGTGGTCTTGGCTGCATTCCACAGCCTTTTGGCTGAATGGTGGCTGATTTTGACGCACGGGCACAAAGTCAGAAATTCAGCCCAGATGACTGGTTTGCTGAGCGATGAGCAATAGTGTCAACAGATGAGCCGTTTGCTTTCTCTGTGGAGGACTTTTGTGTTCACTTCATGTGTAGTTTCTAGTGTTTTGAGTATTTTTGAAGTGATGGAGAAACAGTAATTGTAGGTATTTTTCAGAGCTAGAGGTTAGAAATATTGGATGTACCTGTCAAGCTTCTTAATTTAATCTCTGTTCGTTGCCAGACACCAAAGGTGAGGGTCAGTGTTTTTAATCTGAACTCAGGATTGCTCCCCCAATTAGCATGTCTAATGGTTGGCGGATTTTATGTGCTAAAACTCTGGCAGGGCTCTTTATGTGCATTTTATTATTTTTTCAAAAAGAGGGAAAAAAAACTGGCACTAATCTTGAGCCTAAAGTAACTTCATGTTTACCACAGCATTTCAAATACTATGTAAGAATTTGGCTCTGTGTCCCAAAGCACAGTAATTTTTTTCCTCTTGGTTCCAGTGCTCCTCAATTCCACGGGATCCAAGCCAGACAAGTAATGGAAGCCAAGTGGCGCTTCATGTTTGCTGTGTAGATTCTGACAAATGTAGAGTAATTCTTCTATTCCTCAAAGCTGTTGCATCTTTGGCTCCAGAACAATTGAGGTTGCAGGCTAAGCATTTAAAATCCTCATCAGCCTAAGATGTAAACATACACTATTTTTCAATATTTTTTAAGGAAGGAATGAATTACACAAGTGTTTGCTACAATTTCTGAACCTTTCCTGTCAAAATTTCTGTCATTTATTCATAAGTTTATGTTGTAGGGAACTGTTTTAAAATACGTGTTTGACTTGTGTGTGTACAGTACAAATTACTTTGCATTCATCTCTGCTATGTGGGGTGTGTGTGTGTTTGTGTGTTTTGGTGGTGGTAGGTTAGTGTAGAGGAATGTTCTGCTGTGTTTAAAAATTTAGCCTTCTTAGAACAGATGTTAGCATAATTAACTACTACTTACTGAAAACGGCTGGCAAGAATGAATTACACGTCACTTAGTGTACCCCGTTATGCCCACTGGGGCATAGCTAGGATAATTCTGAAAATTACTTCTCCAGATCTTGGCCCTGCACACCCACTTTTGGTTCTCTAGTGACTGAGATTGAATTGTGAAATAATATTTTAGTAATCTCGTAAGATTTAATTGGTATGGTTGAAATATAGGAGAATTTTATCTTCAAAGTCAATGGCAGAGGTAGAGTTGAGTGTCTGACCATTACAACTTCAGAGCAATTTATGTAAAGGAATTAACAGACTGAGTCAGTTAATTCTGAAGCACTCAGTTTAACACAAGTATTTACACTTTCTTTAGCTGAAAAGTTTTGAAGTGGTCATTATTATGAGACATTCTAAAACTTAGGTACATGCTGTGGTAGATACTAAGAAATCTTTTTAGGAACTGACCTGGAGGGAACAGTAAGTAGAATTGGTCAAGGAATTGCTAGTCGTCTAAAACCTCCCAACCCAACCAGATGACATGATCTGGCTACTTCAGTTGTGTCGTATATCCCACATGTATCCTTTTAACTGGAATTAAGGTAGAAGGTTTCTGAGCTTAAGAAAGGCAGGTGCAATCTCTGAGGGAATTCAATTTAATACATTTAAAAGCTAATTTTTAAATTTAGCTGAAGATTCCTTTATGTTAAATGAGTGTTTGGGGGGGGTGGTTTGAATAAAACTTGTAGTTGTATAAATAACAGGTATTCATCTGGTCTCCTTGGTTTCTGTGGCCACCTATGTTCCTCTGCCCCTCTTTTCCCCATGCCCTTCCTTGGGAGGGAATCAAAAATTTCTAAGCAGACCCTGGAATTGTCCAAGGGCCTTAAAGGCCCAATGCATTTCATATAAATTCTCATTTAGGCAAGCGTAGATATTCAGATAGGCAAAGCTTAGAACCAATTTGAGTATATAATCTTTTATGAACATCTTATACATACCATCCATGATGAACATCTTATACATACCGTTCATAGCCAGGCAATGGAAGTTTTCTTTATATTACAAAGTGAAATGGATATTGAGCCATTTAGCTTTGTAGTTCAGGTGAAAACTGTGGGGCTTACATTATCCAGCTATTGCTTTTATTCTCTACTTTCACAGATACAGACATAGGCCAAGTAATTCTTAGTGCCCCAAACATTAATTCCATGCTTTTAAATCAGCCTCAACTCTTTTTAAAAAATAAAGTCTAATATTCACTTCCTAGTATCCAAAATCTTTTAGGGAACAAGGTAGAGAACAAATAAATTAAATTGTAAAAAATAAATAAACCAATTATTCATGTTTATACAGGTCGGAGATCATGACAGCAGATTTTGAAGTAAGACCAGATTTCAAGAGTTAAATCAACCTCCCTCTTGAGTCAGTAGAAAGTATCTGCTAGCAATTGTCTGTGTTTTTATTTATTTATTTATTTATTTTCACTTTAATATTTTAATACGTCTCTCTTCTAAATATAATTCTGTCACATATTTTTTACACCTATATAAACAGCTTAATAAGTTATTTTAAGAAATAGGAATGAAATTAAAGGAAATAACACCTTAAGTTTTTATTAATTAGCAAAAGCAAAATAATCAAAAATAAGAGTAATGAACTCTTATACAAGTGCACCATTTTCTACAACAAAGAAAAATAACACTTTCAAGAAAGTAAATAATTGTAAGAATATAAATAATGTACTTTGTTTAAACAGCTCTATAGTTTACCTGGATCAGACTTATTGCATATATTTCATAACAGTTTAAAAATTTCTCCAGATTTAAATGTTAAGTCCCCAAATTTATAACATTATATATCACATTTCATTCCAGAAGAGAAAATGACCTGGTCTCAGGGATAGTTGCTTACAGCTTGGATATTTTGTAAACTTTTATATGAAGTATTAATACAATTTCTTTCATTCAGACAATTAAAACAATTTTCCTGGAATACAGTAGGGTACAAAATGTGTAGAAATCTTATAGTTAAATGGGATCAAATCAGACAGCAAAGATTTCCCAGACCATAAAATCTATGAAGACAGGAAGCAAGTGATTTAACTTTCGAGATGTTAAATTACAGATCTAACTATTCATTTATGTTTGACATTAAAACAAATTTTGAATAAGTACTGTTACAGCATTTTTTTCTAGGGACAGTCTTATACTGGTTGGGTTATTCTGTCCGTTATTATATATTCATTATTAGATCATATAATTAATGGGAGTCTACTCAGCTTTGTTTCATTTCATTAATTGTAAGGGTGTGTTTTTATTTTTTAAAAATGTTTTTCTTCCAGTTTTATTGAGATATAGTTGACATACAGCACTGTATAAGTTTAAGGGGTACAGGATAATGATTTGACTTACATACATCATGAAATGATTGTTTTTTTTTTTTTTTTAGAAATAATCTTTTTTCAATTTTTTTTTAAAATTAATTAATTAATTTATTTTTGGCTGTGTTGGGTCTTTGTTTCTGTGCGAGGACTTTCTCTAGTTGTGGCAAGCGGGGGCCACTCTTCATCACGGTGCGCAGGCCTCTCACTATCGCGGCCTCTTTTGTTGCAGAGCACAGGCTCCAGACGCGCAGGCTCAGTAATTGTGGCTCACGGGCCCGGTTGCTCCGCGGCATGTGGTATCTTCCCAGACCAGGGCTCGAACCCGTGTCGCCTGCATTGGCAGACAGATTCTCAACCACTGCGCCACCAGGGAAGCCCAATGATTGTGTTTTTAAATCAGTGTGTATAGTTTTGTTTTTTCATTTTTGTTAGCTAAGATGCTATTATAAAAATAAAATTCTCTAAAATATTTCTGAAATGTTTGACTATTTTTAATTAAAATCGTTACTTTTTCAATTAGAGAGGTTCTGGTTATTAATGCTTGTAAACATGAATTACCCTTTTAATTGGTCTGTTTTCCACATTCCTTCCCCTTGGAGCCCAAAGCACATTAATCCTGAAATAACATTTCGGTTGCAAGGAAGACAGTCTTCCTCTCATTTAGGTGAAGGCTATGCTGATAATGGAGACTGCACAGGCTCTTTGGAGACCCCATTGCCTTCTCCCTTCCTTCCGGGGCACCGTGTTGCTCATGTCTGGCCTTGTGGCTACCTATAAGGTGCCAACAGTGTCTTAGAAGGAAAGATTCCCCCAAATAAAAGTTCTTTGTTATCTGTGGGTCTCTTCATGTCGCTGTACAAAGTGAAGCTGAGCCTGTTGGGAACAAAAGCCAAGACCCCTAGAGAACTAGACCCCTGGTAGAGAAAGCAAAGGGCTGTAACAAGGCTAGGGCTGTGCAGCATTTTCACCTAGTAAATGATCTCTTCTTAAATTTGATGCTCAAACACAGACTGTACAATTGGCCTTCGGTATCCTCAGATCAACCAGCCAGGGATCGATCTGCTGATCAGGAGGGCTGACTATATTGTGCCATTTTATAGAAGGGACTTGAGCATCCTCAGAATCTGGTATCCATAGGGGCCGTGGAAGCAATCCTGCACGGATACAGAGGGACGACTGTATTGTGGTTTTCTAGATAGCCTCTGACCCAGCACATGCTCTTCTTCAGTGCCTTCCCTGCTCCTGTCCCCTTTTCCACCTGGCTAACTAACACCTGCTCTCTTTGAAGTCTAAGTCCAGGCCTCGGGCAGGCAGCTCTCCCAGCCCCCTTCACGAATAATGCCTCCTGTGCAACATCTGTAAGGGCACGTTTCAATCAGGATGGACTTCTCTGCCAACTTCTCACCCTCCCACACTCGACTGTGAGCAACTCAGGGTCTGGGACTGTCATTTGTCTCTATCTTTAGGTTGCACAGTGCCCGCATAATAGTAATACTCCTAGATAACTGCTACAGGAGTCTTCTTTACTTGTAATAAAGCAAAGAAATAAATAGTCTGTGTTGGCTTAAACGGAGACCATGTGTCATGTCAGCATGTCGTTGTAATTTTATTTTAACTTTTCTAGGAGGCAACCAAGTCTTGTGTCTCTGTCCAACTCTCTAATTAAAGGTTCTGGCGGGAGTAGGGGCTAATGATTTGATGTTGACTCAACTTTGAGCATGATAGCGGTAGTGGTTGGCCAGATAGTAATTTGTAAACTGGACAGCCATTTGAGATGCCATAACAGGAAGCTGACTGGAGTCAATGAATATTCTTCCAAAAGAAGTACAGGTTTAGTCATTGTTCACTTACATTTTTATTCAAGGTTGCATTGTAATGATGACTGGAATTTTTGCCTCATTCTAGTGAATTCATTTCTCCTGCCTTTCAAATATCTGACTATGGCCCTTTCTCAGGTAATGTCAGAGTAAATATAGTATTACCACAGCTATAATTACTTTTTCCTGTAATTATTTATGTATTGTCTGTTTTCCCCATTCTTTTTACATTCCACGTGGCTGGTGTCTGTTAGGTTCCCTCAAGCACCTAACAGTGCTTTGTGCATAGTAGGTATTCAAGACATTTTTGGTGAATGCAGTATGAGCCTTAGTGATGTATGTCACTGAAGGGTCACTGAATTTTTAAAGAGGCTTCACGTTGTGTTTGTGCAGTTTTTCACAGCCTCGAATTAGAAGTCTTATTGATTTCACATCACTTTAAATGTTGTGTAGTGTCAGATTTCACAGTTCTCTGCTATTGTGGAGAGACGGAAGCCAAAAATACTGTGTTGAAATACAGATAAAAAAAGGGAAAAAAATGGCCTATGTTTGACATGGTAGAGAACTGGCCTCAGAATGGGGTGGTATTTTCAAAGAGTAGCTTGTGTTTTATAACTTCTGTGCCTACTCCAAAAGTTGTGTTAACCTACCATAAACTAACCAGTCCATAGTGCCTGGGCATATTCATTTTGGGCCAAACTGCTCTGTCTATGAAATTGTACTGATGTAGAAGTAGTTTTGGGCCACTTGTTTTCAACTAAGTCTTACGAATGGGTAGAGGAGACATTTATAATATGTGCCGAAGCAGCTGGGTGATATTACATTACTATCCTAGGAATACTGAGGAGTGGTTATTTTTAGCTTTCACCTGAGCAAACATGACTCAGTTTGTTGACCTGAATCCATCTAGTTCCTTCTTAAGTACACAAACTATTAATCCCTAGAACCACGCTGGTGACTGAGGCCTTCCTTATGTATAACTGTTGGTTAGTTGACTGTGGCTTGTTCAAAGGTTACAGATAATTTCAGCTTCTCCCATTTCATTCTTTTCTCTTACAATAAAATCCCTCACACTTTTTAAAAATTTAAAGACAGAAATCAAAGTTCTTTTGATTTTAGACACTGCTTTGTGATCTACGTAGTCACATTGTTGGCTATAGCTGATGAAAACACCTTCTATAGTAGGCAATCAGCTAAGAGTTATAGACTTTGTTTTTGGCTTACTTTGATATGCTTTCTACATAAGAAACACCTGGAAATTCACTTTTAGCTGGAGTAGGAAGTTGTCTTGAACTGTAAACATATTCAGGGAACATTAACTGTCCATGTTTGAATATCAGAATGTCTGTTTACTTTCTCAAATGATACAAGGGTTTCGCCTTTTGAGCACTATTAGAAATGGAAAATGATGAATTATCTTCAGGTTTTTAAAGTTATACAAAAGGTTTTTTAGACTAGATTTATTCAAGTGAAGAAAAATACTTGTGATTCTTATAGTATAGCTTGAGATGCACTTGCGGCTTCCCACGTTCATTGCCATGATATTTATGAAAATATTAGTATTCCTGGGATTTTTTTCTTTATGTAAGAAACACTAGACTAATGAAAGAATGAAAATAATTCAGGCTGCTACAAAGGCAGGCGTTCACCGTGTCCATTAAAAATGCAGCCTTTGTGCCTGTAAAGTGTTCAGCTTCTCTGTTATTAAGTTTGGAATGTGGTTTTGGAGGTTAACTAGGAACTCAGATAGTTATTTTTCATTTTGGTCTAAGGAGGGAGAGACTTGTTTTTCAAAAGGAAAAAATAAAGAAATGAAAAAAGGTTAGGTTCATTTTGGAAGAATAGAAGTTTTAAAATGTAGTAACTATTTTCTGCAGCAAATAGTCAGTTTGAGTATGTTAGCCAAAAATAGAATTCATGACTTTTGTCTCCCTGTTTATTCTCCAACCACATTAAAAGAAGTTTAGTTAAATGTGCCATTTGGTCTTTGTAATGTTGGTGGGCTATTTAGCAGAGTCAGGATAACCAAAGTTTGATTGGTTCATATTTCTAATAATAAGTGAGATGTCTGATTTTAGATGGATTAGGTGTAAAATGTATTCATGATACAGTTTTGAGTTTTAAAGAAAAGCTTCCCTGGCATGGATTAGTGGTGGCTCTGTGTTGTGGTATTGAGGATACTGCATTGAAGAACTTTCAGCTAGAGTTTAGCAGTGCTGTGTTCTCTGGTAAGTTTTAGTAGGCACCGTCCCAACTTTCTGGGAACATAACGTTTTACTACTCAAAATTTACTGTTAGGATTGATATTTAGGGATAGAAAAATGTGTATTTGAGCACTAGAAGTAGGGCAAAGTATTAATAATACACATTCTTGTATCATAAGTGACTTTTCCTCTTGCTTTACATATTCCTCTAGCTGCTATTTGATCTCTGTCAAGTAAGAGATGATTTCTGTTCATAAAGGGTCTGAAAGCACTGTATGTCAAGTATCATATGTACAAAATTAAACATATTTAAACCGTGCACATAAACCAGATTTATGTTTTCCTTCCACTACTTTCAGAGAAAAGTTTTATAAATAGATTTAAGAATATATTGTAGAAGAAGGATCTACATGAAGAAAACTATGAAAATTTTCAAAGAGATATTAAAATGGACTGCAGTTAATAGAGAAGTGATCACTGTTCTTGGGTGGGAAAACTAAATGTCAGGAAAGGATGCCGACTCTGTCCACATTCATTTATAGATGTAATGTAATTTCAGTCAGATCCCAGCAAAAAATATAAACATGAAATGGCATGGGGGAGGGGTTTTACTCTATCAGATATTGATATAAACCATCAGTTTACATGACTTAAAACCATGTTGTGTTGGGCCATGAATTTACAGTCCAATACATGGAAATAGACTAGATTGTCCAGAAATACCTATTTCTATACATAAGATAAAGGTGATGTCATAAAGCAACAAAAAAGGAGAGTTTGTTCAGTAAAGAATAGTTTAAATATTTAGAAAAATGAAACTAGATTCTCACCTCATCCCTTATAACAAAATAAATTCCAGGTGGATCAACTATTTAAATATTTAAAAAATGAAATTGTTAAAGATGACTAGAAGGTAAAAGTTTATTGAATTTGGAGATTAGAAAGTCTTTCTATACACAGAAGAATGGGAAAAACATAAAAGTGTGATTGTATATGAAATCTGGGATTTCTCTGTATTAAAATATGCCGTAAACAAATTGAGACAGCAGAGGGAAAAGTTGAGGTAAATCACTAACAAAACATATTAGGCAAAGAATTATTCTTATTTATAGACAACCTTTACAAAACAAGGGGTGGGGGGTTATAGGTAAATTAAAAGGGTGTATCGTGTGATTACTTTGCAACCACTAGTTGAAAAATTTTAATTATACAGAAAATATTTGTAATATGATAGCTAAAATTAATTTTATATTTTTTCATGTACTTTCAAGCACTGTTCTGAATACTTTTCATATGTTAATTTGTTTAATGTATACGACTCAGAGAGTATGACAAGATCTGAGACATCGAGGAAGTGATTCCAAGGGAAATCGAAGCCAATGACATTGTGTCTTCTGTCCACAGTCCCCTCCCCTCCATGGAGATGAGTCCTTGGTTCCAGTTCATGCTGTTTATCCTGCAGCTGGATACGGCATTCAAGCTATTATTGTTGCCATTTAAGAGATAACAACACTAATACACAGACAGGTTTAGAAATTCACCCCAAACTTTGCTAGCTTGGATTCATGGTGACACAACCAGAAATGAGAGAGCCAGGCAAGTTGGCTTCACAGCTTGTTTTATTTACCACTGTTCTACTCTACTTTGCTAAGTGATTAAAAAGAAGCTACAAATAGGTATGACCCTATTTTGTAACAGTATGTGTTAATATTAGTATGTATTTTAAAGTTATACAAATTAATTCCTCTATAAATTTGTATCTAGTTACACACTCATAGAAAAGGCAGATAATACTTTGATATTTTTCCAACAGTGGTTACTTCTCTTTAGTGGGATTTTGGGTAAATGTTGTTTTAAACTTCAACATTTCTGTATTTTGCAAATTTTCTGTTATAATTATGTGACCATTTTATAATCACAAAATTGTGTTGTTAATGTTATATATTTCAAATTTGATGATCCCTCTTGAAATGCATGTATCGTATTTTAGTATACCCTTGAAGTGTCAGTCAGTGTTTGGGTTCCATCCTCTGATAGGTACATTAAATGGGGGCCCAAAGTCAGAAAAATTCTTTCTCTCAATCAAAAGCAGTGTTGTAGAATTTCAGAGTTAAGAAGAATCTTAGAAACCAGCCGTCTTGGTTGAATTTTAGAAGCCAACCATCTTATTTCTCAGATGAGGATCCTGAAGCTACTATAGATTTAACCAATTTACCCAAAATTATCTGAGAGTAAGTCATTCAACCAGGCTTCAGACCCAGGTCTTCTGACTTCAGACACTGTGTTCTGTGAAGCCCCAGAGGTCTCCAAGCCCTCAGGCAGGTGGAAAGTGAAGCACAGTTGATTTTTGTGACATTTGTTTGGAATGAGGAGGTAACTGAACAAAACTGAAGAGAACAAATGTATTCTTTCAATAAATAACAGTCACTGAAAACAGTGGGAAGGCTCTTGGGGATGCTTTTTGATGCCTCTGGAGGTCACTGAAGGATCCTCACCTGTATCTGGGAGATCTCTTGGTATTAATGACCTCAAGTTATGGAAGGTGGTGTGAAAAATGGAGAGAGGACAGTAGTGGAAAGAATATTAGACAGAAATAGGCACTTGCGTGGATGATTCTTCTAAAACAGGAAAATATTCTCTTTTCAGCTCCAGGACCCACAACGGCAGTGTCCTACATGTCAGTGAAATGCGTGGATGTCCGTAAAAACCATCACAAGACAAAATGGTTAATGCCTTGGGGACCCAACCAGTGTGACAAGATCCGAGACATTGAGGAAGCGATTCCAAGGGAAATCGAAGCCAATGACATTGTGTTTTCTGTTCACATTCCCCTCCCCTCCATGGAGATGAGTCCTTGGTTCCAGTTCATGCTGTTTATCCTGCAGCTGGACATTGCATTCAAGCTGAACAACCAAATCAGTAAGTGCTTTCTCCCCATCCCTCTCCTATCCTGGAGAATTTCTCTCTTCAGGCTTTTCAGAGCCAGTTATAATAACTGTAAAATAATAGTATTACTAGTGACAATTATCGACTGCTTTCTACTTACTAGACACTATTCTGAGTACTCTACCTGAATTAACCCATTTAATTCCTAGAGGTAAGTCTTATTTCATTTTACGCATAGAAAACTCAGGCATCAGTGAGACTGCCCAAAGTCAGAAGGCTAGAGAGTGGAGGAGCTGGAATTCAAAGTCAGGCAGCCAGACCCCTGCCCTAACCAAGTTTCATCACCTCTCTAGTGCCGAGAGGGAGCTCATCCTAGTGGAGTGATTTGAGGGTTTCTGAAAGGTCCCATCTTTCCAAATGTCTTCTCTGGCTGGGCTTTGAGTGAAACCATTGCCTTAGAAAAATATACCTGTCAAAATGGGAGCACCAACCCACGAGCACCCATTTTCCCACAAACCGGGTTATTTTTCTAGCTTACTCAATTGTGATTCAAGACGCCTAGGGCATGAGGCATATAAACATTTTGTGAGGAGATTATTGGGTGATTTTGGAGAGGAAGATCCACTTGTGGCATCTGAGGACAGTATAGGGAATCTGAAAATTGAGAGGGAAGAGAACATTTTTTACTGAAGCAGGATCGGGGTGAGAGTGAAAGAGAAAAAGGTGTCTTGAAGACAGCTCTGCCTAGGGCCTGTCCATGGATTAAAGCACTTTTTCTAATTCTAATTTTCCTGTATCAACAATTATCTTGATACACAATCATATTGATTTTACTCTGTTTAGGAGTTGGAGCAGTATATATGCCTGATTGACATTTTATCTGGAACAGATTATGCTAAGATAATTTTTCAGAATGTAGAGTTTCCACCCTACCCCTAATTCCTTCAGTCTCTTACCCATTATTTCAAACTGTTTTTGAGTACCCACTACGGCCACATACCAAATTGATGGCTGGACATGTGGTTGCATGTGAAGACACTGTCCTTCAAGGGGCTTATAGTTAAGTGGAAATGAAAGGCAAATAACCAGTCATTACAGTATAGTGTGCTAGGTGCTGTGACCAAGGTATACCCAGGAGCTGTGGGAGCATAAAGAAAAGGCTTCAGAGCAGAGAAAGGGGAAGGCTGCCTTGGTGCGCACACACACACACGTGTGTGTGTGTGTGTGTGTGTGTGTGTGTGTGTGTGTAGAGGTGAGCAGACACATCTTTGAGGCGAGTGTTAAATAGTGAAAACCCTGACAAGGAGTTGGGATGAGGGTGGGTGCAAGTGGAAGAGCACTTTAGATAGAAGTAATGGCTGATGGGCACATCTGGACCTTCATAACAGCATTCAAGTGGTACTTCCCACATCCCTATTCTCTTGCCTGTTGACTTGCTTACTCATTCATTGCTTGCGTTAACATATTTGTTCATTCAAGCTTTATTAAGTCTCAACCATGTGTTAAGCAGTAGGTACTGAAGATACAAGGTTGATCAAAGCACTAGGGAAGAAGTGGTTGGGAGAAAGATACTTAAACATACCATAAGGAAAGATAAGTGCTATAAAGAGAGGAATATGCCATATAATGTGTGAGATTCGGGAAGGAAACTTTGCTATGAGGTTAAAAACTGAGACTAAAACTAATGTATATATCTTGAGGTTTGGGTTTTCATATTCCTAATTCTAAGAATGTATTCAAGAAAAGGAGAATTACAACAGTTAGAGGAACCATGGTAGGCTGACATGGGTAGATTAACTGGCTTATTTATGTTTTGGTGTGAAGGTCAAGGACAGAGTACTCTGTTATCTGGTTGCCTGTTGTATATTTCAGGAATAATGTTCCCAGACTCCTAGCTCCAAGTATAAAGGAAATGATTTACCCTGTAATAGAAATTAAATAATTGTTCTGTATTGACTGTATTAGTGCTGGGTATAACAAATTATCCTGAAATTTAGCAGCATAAATCAATAAGCATGTATTATCTCCCTATTTCTCTGGGTCAGGGATCTGGGTACAGCTTAACTTGGGAGTCTCTGGCTGAGCTTCTCTTTTGAGGTTGCAGTCAAGCTGTTGGTCTGGTCTGCAGTCTCATGAGAAGGCTTGAAGGCTCGACTGGGGGAGATCTGCTTCATGTGGTCACTCGTGTGGTCGTTGGTAGGCCTTGTTCCATCACCACATGGGCCTTGCCATGGAGCTGTCTTACAATAGGTCCCCCCCACCCCCCAGTAAGGGCTAGTGATGAGAGAGAGGCAGAGAGAGAGAGAGAGAGAGAGAAAGAGATGAGAGAGAGAGAGAGAAAACTCAGGTGCCTAAGACAGAAGCCACTCAGTCTTAGAAGTGACATCTCATCTCTTCTACTGTATTCTACTGGTTAGAAGTGAACGAGTAAGTCCAGCCCACACTTGAGGGAGATTATATAGGGCATGAATATCGGGAAATGGAGATCACTGAGGACCAATGAGTTGATCAATCAAGCCTATATGATGAGGCCTCCATAAAAACCCAGAAGGAGAGCTTCCAGGCTGGGGAATCAGAATGCTTCCACGTGGCACCATACTGGACCCCAAACTCCATGAGGACAGAAGCTCCTTTGTTAGGGATCTTGCCCTATGTATCTGGACGTTGATTTGTATCTACTTTAATATCTTTTGTAATAAACCTATAATCTAGTGAATAGATGGGTTTCTGAGTTCTGTGAGCAGCTCTAGCAAATTAATCAAACCTGAGAAGGGGGTCGTGGGAACCTCTGATTCGTAGCTACTAGGTTAGAAGTACAGGTAACAACCTGGACTTGGCGGCTGGCATCTGAAGTCTAAGGAGGGGATCGTGGTATCCTCCAATCTGTAGCCAGTAGGTCAGAAGCGCAGGTAACAACCGGGGCTTGTGATTAGCATCTGAAGAGAGGGGCAGTTTTGTGCGACTGAGCCCTTAACCTGTGGGATCTGATGATATCTCTGGGTAGATAGTGTCAGAATTAAGTTGAATTGTAGGACACCCTGCTGGCGTCAGAATTGTTGGATGTGTGGGAAATTTCACGCCCCATCCTTATTGGTGGTCAGAACCTATTACATATCTTAATAACTTCACAGATGAATTGCTTCCCATCAAATATTAATTCTAAATATCAAAAATGCCTATGTTGGTAAGGCTTTAACTAAAACATTGCTATATGTGAATGAAATGTGAATGCATCTTATGGTTTTTTTTCCCAAGTACATCTTCAGGTTCCAAAATATATTTTATCTTCATCTAGAAAAAGAGTGGACTAAAGATTCTTTATCTTAGAAACATACTTTAATTTCTTATAACGTGAGGGTCTGCACTTAATAGGGGCACACTAAAAAATTTTTTTCCGAGCGGGGGCTACTCTTCGTTGCGGTGCACTGGCTTCTCATTGCGGTGGCTTCTCTTGTTGTGGAGCAGGGGCTCTAGGTGTGCGGGCTTCAGTAGTTGCGACGTGTGGGCTCAGTACTTGTGGCACACAGGCTTAGTTGCTCCGTGGCATGTGGGATCTTCCCGGACCAGGGATCGAACCCGTGTCCCCTGCATTGGTAGGCAGATTCTTAACCACTGCGCCACCAGGGAAGCCCCCCACACTAAAAATTTAACAAGATGAACAGCTAACAGTTCCTTCAATAAATGTATAAAATAACTGAAACCATAGAGTCATCAAGAAAACCAGATCAAAAAATGCTTATTTTGAGCAGTAGCTCTGGGTGGGGGCTGTTGACTTTAATATGAAAATGTTACATTTTGGATTTATGAGAATATTTTTTCCTTAAATGTATTCTCCTTACCCTTTGCTTATGGGCACTAAGGAGGGCATTGATTAAAGAGGAATGGTATGTCTTTGTTGATTGATATAGACATATACACACATACATATATTTTAATTATAATAATATTTATAAGACATGGCAGGTCTGGGTTTTCCCCTGATCCTTATATTAAAGAGTATGTGCAACTGCCAGTTCACTTTTTATATTTTATCATTGTTTGGATGCCTTTCTGACAGCAAGAGATGGGGCAGAAGAAAAAAGATAAGTGTGGTGAACAAGATCCTGTTATATGTGGATGGCTTTCTGTTTATCAGAGATTCAGCTCTAGCAATATTACCTCAAATGGAAGGAAAAGTCAGGACCAATCCTGTTTTTTCTTGAAACTTTCCTAGACAGTCTGTGAAATGAGTTTCAGATTTCAAGTAATAAGAGATTTCACATTTGGACTATGAAATTAAAGTTAGGATTATATATATATGTGTATATATATATATATATATATATGTATGTATGTATTCAGAGTTTTCATGCATCTTTGAAGGGTCTTTGAGCAGATAAAATAATCTAAGGACTATATATTTTAAAGGACAGTCATTTGGTGCTAAATTTTATTCCATTTTTAAATTTATTTATTTATTTTAAAAACTTATTTATTTTGGGTGAGTTGGGTCTTCGTTGCTTCGCGCGGGCTTTCTCTAGTTGCGGCAAGCGGGGGCTACTCTTCATTGCGGTGTGCAGGCTTCTCATTGCGGTGTCTTCTCTTGTTGTAGAGCACCAGCTGTAGGCGTGTGGGCTCAGTAGTTGTGGCATGTGGGCTCAGTAGTTGTGGCTCACGGGCTCTAGTGCGCAGGCTCAGTAGATGTGGCGCACGGGGCTTAGTTGCTCCGCGGCATGTGGGATCTTCCCGGACCAGGGCTCGAACCCGTGTCCCCTGCATTGGCAGGTGGATTCTTAACCACTGCGCCACCAGGGAAGCCCTGTTTATTCCTTTTAAACTTTCAATTTAAGATGATACAGATTTTGGCTAGTATTTGAGATCTTGACAATCTGTCAGAAACTGAATAAGCATTGACATTCACTTTAAAAACTGGTCATTGTTTCATCAACTTCAAGATTTCATCAGACTGATGTTTTTCGGAGGGAAATGATGATATTATAGGGTAATTTATAGTAATAAAAGTGTTTAGAGAATGTGTATATTTTATTTGATTGTTGAGAAAGATGATATTCCATGTTTATTATTCAATAAAAGTAATCCATACTTGAAAAAGCAATTCTAAACAGAATCCCTACTCTCATTTTTTAAACATAAACATTTAAAAAACCTACAGTTGTCATTCAATAATAAGTATGAAAAGTAGTAGCCAGTTCAACTTGTAAATGGTGATAGTTTTAAAGCTATAGTCTGCAGGATCTGGGAAGGGAAAGCCAGTTGAATAGAATCTAGTTCTAGATGCTTAGAGAGTGGACTTTTCAGTAAATGCCAATTACAGGTGGCCCTCCGTATCTCATCCTTGGATACCGAGGGCCTACTGTACTATGGTACTTTGTATAGGTGACTTGAGCATCCCTAGATTTTGGTATTTGCTGAGGGTTGGGGGTGGAGGGTGGTCCTGGAAACAATCCCCTTGGATAACGAGGGATGACTGTACAAATTCTGAGAAGACCTGTCTGTTGAAATCTATGTTTGGGTCACCGCTGACTTTTACCTAAACATTTCAGAGGCATTGAATTAACGTGTTTGTCAGGGCACAAACGTGGTGCTTCTATAGAATTGAAAGAGAGAACTTCAGTTTTTGCTCTGGAGAGTTAGAAAATGGAGGGAGTGTGAGTGGACTAAAAAGTGTCAGAAAAAAGTCAACCTAAACAGCTGGTGTCTGGATGGTTGATCATTGAGGAAAATGAATGCTTATCTATGTGATGGGCTTAGATTGTTCTGTAACAGCAAATTCTGTTATTTGAAAATATCCTCTAGAGTGGGTGTATGTCATTCTTTTTAAAGTGTTTTATCAGTCACTTAATTTATGTATGTATTTGTGAAATACAGGTTTGGGTTGGCTAAAATGGTACCCACTTGTAACGGAATGTCGCTCTACTGATTACAACTGCAAGTCACATACTTAGGATAACCTCAGACTCTCCATGGGGCTTCTTTTGAGGAACTTGGGTGGAGAGATCAAAGAAGGAGGGTTTTTTTGACATGTCTCTACCCAGCTTTCAAATCTACTGTTGAAATAGAAGCACTGAAATTCTTTGGCAGAAAGCCTCAAGATGGATTGATCTGTCTTGAGTAGTAAATCTAGGATTTCAGGGGTCTAAAAATCCCTTAGGCTGAAGAAATACTGATAAATGGTGTGGGATGGGGAAAGCCAGAGCGTTTATTCTGTTCTTAGGTAATGAAGTCATTATGTTTTGCCTCGAACCCCGCGCTGTACGCTATAATTGGGTATTGTCTTACTTGCTTGTTTCATTCTTGCAAATGACTACATGTAACGATGGAATTATTTATATAACAAGTGATTTTTCTTTTCTCGAACTGAAAACATTTCTGTAAAACATTTCTAGTAAAAAAAAAAAGTAGAATGATATTATTGCCCAGTCATTTTTCAAGTTAGATGGTTGAGTGTCCTGGGAGGAAATTGCCTAACTTTTTATGAAATGATTGTGTGCTTCCATTTGTGTATCTATGATAGAATGTTAGTTAGACACCACATGAAGACAGTTAGAATAAAGGAACAATCTGCTGACTGTAAAAAGTAAACTGCCATGTTATCTAAAATGATTAGGGGCGAATTTATAGAAGGAAGAAAGACGGAATCCTTTTGTGATCTTATTGTTGACCATCAGCAAGAGTCATGGTTCTTAATTCTATTATATTTTGAGATGCTTCTTGGGAAGAGTCCACAAAGAGAGCTTAATGGGGCAGAGGATTCTGTACACCATAAAACTACAACTACTGTGATGGAACAGACCATTGGTAATATGGTATTCACATAACTGGAATTCCATGCTTCATCAGATAATCCTCTTTAACAAACTATATTGAAGTAAGTCACTGAGAAGAAATCTAATTCTACCCTCCCACTCCCATTCCCGCACCTCCCCTAAAAGAGACCTTCTTTGATTCATGACCATGTTACAGTCTCTATTTATAAGAAACATTTCTGATTGGACAGTTGTTATTACAGGCTGGTGACACCAAGATTTTTTAAGTTACCTTTTAAATTTCTTTACCTGCCCCAGAGTCAAAGTGAGCAGAAGTAAAAACCTCAAAATTTTCCTCTCCTCTCTCCCCTCCCCCTTAAAAAAAGATAAGCTGAAAAAGCTCAAAACACACCAGAAAGATGTGGCAGACCTAAATGGAGTGGGGTTTGAGGTGGTGGGTAAAGGTAAAGAGGTTGTCACTATTCGAGATGGATTTACACGGCCAGTCCTTTTTCTTATGGAGTCGTGTTTGCCCTTCAAACCAAGGCTAGAACCTAGAACTTACAAGCATGACTCAGTCTTATCTACTGACTTGAAATAGAAAGAAACTCAAATCATGGGAGAAGACCATGTTTTGTTGATTAACCCAGGATAGTGAATATTAAGGACATCATGTTTGTTTACTCTCATTGATGGATTATCTTTCCCTTTGCGAGAATCTTCAGGCATAACTTTGGAATTAACCATTGTGAACGTGTTTATATTGGCAGGAGCGTGGGAACCTTTGGCGTTGTTTTATTTGGGTGTGATGGGTGTAAGCACGTGACTTGGACGGCATCACTATAAAGCTGTCTGGATCTCTATATCTGGCTCAATGGTTTTGTGTTATGTATTTCCAAATGAAAAAAATCCAGTTGAGAAACAGAGTTGGGCTCTTTCAAAACCTTCCCACGATTTTTTATTAATGTTTATAGTTTGCTATATCCAGTCCCTCCCGCTTCCTTCCATTCATTGACTTACCAGTCAATTTAATATTGGAAGCTAGATCGTTTTGGATTGGTCTTTAGTCTTAGCAAAACACTCATCTATGGTGTTGAATAATTTGCAGTAATTGTTACTAAACATCCACTGTGTGATTGCAGACTCTGAGCGCTGGAAGATTGGTGAGAGTGCTGCTGGTCTAATTATCTTCAGCCAGGAGTCTATGGGTAGGGTTCAAGGGCCACATGAGCCCCTGATACTGTGTGAAATTTTAGTCATATTTACTTATGTGCATTTTGGGAGTAAAAGGGTTTGTGGCTTTTGTCAGGTTTTCAAATGGGTGTTTGGCCCAAAAATGTTAAAGGACTAGTCCTTTAGTTTACTAGATGAGGAAACCCTACAATACTTGCCCACTGTAGCACAGCTGGCTGGAGACAGAGCAGTATCTCCTGGTGTATATCAGCCATGTAGGCAGGTGGATGGTACCTAGCAACAAGTAGCTACCATATACAGGGCAGTGAGCCTTCTACCAAACAGTGGCCTCTAAGATTCATGGACAGAAGTTGTGCTGGTCTTTCTAAAATGGTGTATTCTCTATGTTTTTTTTTTTTTTTTAAATCTCCCAAGTTCAGGAAATGTAGTGCAGTCTAGAATCTAGACTAGGAGGTAGGCTGGTCCTGTTTATAGTGCCACAGCTGCAGATCACCCACGTGTCTCATTTCCTGCTCTGAGTTTAGAATATAAATGAGGAGATTCTCTTTGCATCCGTAACAAGTATATCCTGGTTACTAAAATAAAAGCCTGGTGACATCAATGAAAAATGGGAACAGCAAAGCCACCAGCAGCAGCAGATTCCTTGTTGGCGCTCCACTATATATAAGGTGTTTTTGTGCTTTTACCTCCTCTTCTAATTTGGGGTATTCTTGTCAATATTTAAATGCCAGTCAATCACCACATAGCTAATATGAGGTTATTTTATGGGGAATCATACCTTTATTTTGGGTAACCTAAGAAAATATGAAGTAAACTTATTTTCTGGATGATGCTTTTCAAAGCAAAAGAAAGTTAGATGGGGAAAGAAAATCCTTTGTTAAGCAAAGCAGAATTCTACTTGCAAAAGTGCCAGGGATTCTACAATGGAAAAACCCACTTTCTTCAACATCTACCTACTGTCTACACACTGATGCTAGAAATGGTTCCGGTTCCTCTTTTGCTTTAGTAAGTTAGTGCTAATGGTATTAGTAGGAGAGGTAGTAGTAATTCTTTAAAAAGGAAGAAGAGGTTCTGGTTTTTTAATTGTTCTGGTTTAGGTTGTTTCCTAAAGTAATTGTCCAATGAATCTATCTTTCCTGCCTTACTGGTTATTCATATTATGACCACAAAGGAAAGCCCAGGCCTGACCTAACAAGCAAGATTATGTGTCCTCTAAAGGTAAGGGTTGGGGGAAGATTGTAAACATTTAAATTTAGTATCTTCTAAAAAGTTACTGTCAACGTAGAAAAGAGTTTTAATAGTTGAAGTTGTTCAGCAATGGAAAGGCTGTCTCTTCAGGTAGTGAGCAGCCTGTCATTGGTAGTAATCAACCAGAAGCTGGTTGAGGAGGGAATCATAATGATGACCCCAAGTGATAACTTGCATTTGGTGGTGATTTCTTTACAAAGTACTTTTGTACTAGGGGTGCAAAAAATGCTAGGGGTGTCTGTGTTGCCAGCCATTTGCTTTGGCCTCATGTCATTTTCCTGCAGAACTTGTCTGTCTCTCCTCTCTGAGTGTGGGCTTCCACCGTGCCTGCTGAGTGGGCACCTGGCCACATGATCAGTCCCCCAGCCACAGCTGATTGGATTAGGATGGGCCCTTGCCCCAAGGGGGAACAATCAGATTCTCTCTTATAACAAATGGGGATTCACTATTTCTAAGCCCACCTTCATTGGCATTTAAACTGAAAAGCCCTGGGGGCTACCTGGGCAGGAGGTGTTGGAGATGTTGGAGAGAAAAGTTGTTTGGCAGATTGGGAAAATCAGATGCAAAGAGAAAAGTGGAGACAAAGAACCATGGGGTATAATTATGATCAACTGCAAATGATGAATCTCTCTCTGACAGTTTTCTCTTCCTGGTTCTGGTTCCTCAAGCTTGTCAGCACTTTGTGTCCTGAGTTTCTTGAGATACTTTTGTATCCTTCCAGCTAATTTCTGCTTAAGCTAGTGTGCATAAAATCCTGTTACTTGCAAGCAAATCATCTCTGATTAAGACTTTATTTCATTTGATCATCTCAATAGTTCTTCTCCCTTATAAAATCAGAGGAAACTGAGGATGAGAGAAGCTAAATGATTTGTCCAAAGTTTCCCAGCTGAGAAATAGAGGGGTTATAAGTGAAAGCAATCTTGGAACTCTAGTGCCTTGATCCCACTGAGTCTATGGTGTGAATCCATCCATAGTGCTCTGGAGAGGCTTCCTGATCTGAATGGGAAATCATACAAGATGACTCCTAAGGTTCCGTCCACTCTACATCTCTTTTGCTGAAGAGTCCATGACTCACTTAAGATTCTTTGGCTCTATAAAAATCTCATGAGTATCCCTTCAGCTTTGTGAATCAGCTACTTCAAAGACCCTGAAGTGTAACCATTTTAGAAGATGCTGCTGAGTGGGGATGGATGCCCCTTTGTTAGTGGGTGAACTTAGTGTTGAAATGAATGAGTTTTCTTGTCTTTTATTTTGTTACGTGTTACCTTGTGTTCATTTCTAGTCCTTGGGTAGGCAGACAGGGTTGGTGTACTGGAAGTGTATTTTTAGTCTGACATTAAAAAATGTATCATAGACACCAACACAGGAAACAGTTTTTAGGTGAGTCAGTATATAAATAACCTCAAAGAGTTTTCATAAAGGGATGGTAGATCTTTTAAATTTAACAGTCCAGCTTCTGAGGCCCCCTTCCCAATGTCCTGCATTCATTTATTGCTTATTTATTGGGCTTCTACTGTGTGCTGGCATTTTTTTACTCAGGAATTAAAGTATGAAGGTAAGTCTTTATCCTTCATAATACAGTTTCAAAAAACATCATGACCCTTCTTTGTTTACTTCTCTCTATCCTGAAAGACTGAATTTTGAGGGCAAGGACTGTATCTTGTTCATCTTTGGGTCCCTAGCACAGCCCCAGGCACAGTAAATACTTGAGATGTACTCAAAAGAATTAGGCGCTCACTGTCTAGTTCAGAGAGGAAGAAACAAGAATATCACACTAATGTGTTCAGTGCTAAGTGCCCAGAATATTCCACGAACACAGAAGGGGAAATGATGAACTAACTGCGAAGATAGTTTTTTAACTGAGTCTTGAAGGGTGGAGTCTTAAAGGAGATGTTGGAATTTGTGACTCTACTATCTGATGGCAAGGAAACAATCCAAGGGCAGCCTTATTTTGTTCTGGGAAGCCAGAGTTTTTGGGCCAAATCCCCGACCTATCACTTACAAATTATATGACACTTTTGGTAAGTTTGTGAACTTCCTTATACTTCATTTTCTTTATCAATAGAATAGATATAATAGTACTACCACCCTTATTAGGATTGTTTTAAGGATGAAACTAGAATAAAATACATGTGAGGCTTTTACGTAGTAAGTGTACAGAGTAAATGCTCAGTAAAGGTGAGTTATTATTCTTGGACTTGAGCAGAGAGAAGAAATGTGAGTTCTGGAGAGAATATAGTAGCCCAGAAAGGGAGGCAGCAGGGTCAAATGTGCAGAACAAGGACCTGGGTGGATGATGGCCTTAGGCCTTTCATTACTTCAGGACAGTGGTTCTTAACTTTGGATCAAGGACCTTGACCTTGGGAGAAAAATGTGCATAAGCCCCATTCAGATATTTTGTATTCATACTTCAACAGAAGACCTGAAGGTCGTCTGTGGAATTTAGAGATTTATGAATCTCAAGGTAAGAGTTCCAACTTCATGGTATAGGTAGACCCCATGAGTGCCAAATTGCATGTTGATCACCACTTCAGCAATTGGAGAACACCCTAAAATAGAAGTTATGGGAAATTCTCAGCATCCTTAGGAGAATATGTCCACAAGGGATGATTTAATCTTATTTGACTGTAAACATATGAATATGTAAATTAAAATGTTTGGGAATAGAGTAATAAGTCAAGATGGGAGCGGAGGTATGTGGGTGACAACCTTTTAGAGGTCTGCAAACTGAGATTATAGAAGGTATGTGACTTCTCCAAGGTCATCTGGTTTGCAGCTGAGAAAGGCAGGACTAAGACCCATATTTTTCCACCGTGAAATACTGTGAAATGACGTGTTGTATGCAAAGGACAGTAAATTTACTTGTTAGAAGAATTCTAGATTGGAGAGAAAAGATAAGCTCCTGAAAGATAGAGGGGCCAGTCGGTGAGTTGCCTTGATGACCGGGCTAAGAAATCTGGAGTTTGATCCTTGAGAAAAGGAATTGAAAATCACATATTTAGGGCTGAAATGAAATGTGGAATTCAGGATTCGAGACTCATAGCTTGTCCTTTGAATTATACAGCAGCTGGAAATTGAATTTCTTTTTTTTTCCATCTGGACTTCTCGCATGGTGGTCTTCCCGACAGGAGGGCATCTGTGAACTTTTTAATGGGAGAAGTCGTAAAGCTGGGTTAGGGCTGTGTTCGCATGAGGCTGGCTTCCAAGGCAGGTAAAATCGAACTCCCCTTTTTCTTTTCAGCTACAGACACAGCCATTGCTGCCACCACCAGCTGAGTGACTCGGAATCTAGGGGTTGCCAGTAATTGTGGGTTTTAAGTCACAGAGGAGAAAGATAAGAGGCGAGCAAGGCTGGTTTTTTCACAATTAAATGTTGCCTCTCGGGCTTCTCTGTCGGCAGGAATCCAAGAGGTCAGGACCCACCAGCCATATTATTTTTCTCCCTGGTTGCCTGCTGTCATTCTTATCCCCTCCTCATTCATGGGAACGAAGAAAAGGTGGGTTGGAAATAAAAAGCTTGTTCTAGCCTACTTTTTCCTTTACGAAACTTGTCGGAAACAAAGCTTTCCCGTGAAACAGACGGGATCCCTTCTGGTAGCTGGCTTTTCCTGCCAGCAGCACAAAAGTATTTTTTGTGGGGGGAGAGAAACCATTGTTGAAATGCACTTTTGTCCTTTTATAGTTATGACTTTGTTTTTTCTCAAGGACTGCCATGGACTCTGGTATTTTTGTATTTGTTTCTGTTTAACTCACGTTAGTCAAAATCAAGTTTTTATCCCTGGTTGCTCCAACTCCATTGTAAGTGCCCTGAGGGCAGGAATTGTTTTACTGTTCTTTGTTTTTTACCGCAGTGCCTCAAAGGTAGAAGGCAGTTAAGCAGCTAGTGGTTTAGTTTTCTGCATTCATGAGATGTTAGAACTAGAAGGACCTTAGTCATCATACGTTCAACTTCAGTATTTAATGAAAAAATACAATGTGTACAGTGACTTACTCCAATCGTACAGCTAATTAGTGGCTTTTCTAGAGCAAGAAACAGGTCTCGTCCCCGAACTCATGACATGATAGGAAAGGCCTGGAGTGGTGGAGGTGGGCAGGCCTGGTTCACAGTTTGCCTCCTTCCCAGTTTCCTCGTTTTGAGATTGCAGGTGATCTTTTATATCTGGCCGGCATCTATGTGCAGCTGAAAATGTCTGCACGTAATAGGCACTCAAAAATGTGAGCTTTAGAGAATCATTGTTTTATTTCTTTTTAAAATACGAGACCTCCTTTATAAGAAAACACATTTCTTTTTTTAATTTTTATTTTATTTATTTTTTATTTTTTTATGTCTTTAGAATATCCTTTATTATTATTTTTTTAACATCTTTATCGGAGTATTGCTTTACAATGGTGTGTTAGTTTCTGCTTTACAGCACAGTGAATCAGCTATACATATACATACATCCCCATATCTCCTCCCTCTTGCATCTCCCTCCCACCCTCCCTATGCCGCCCCTCTAGGTGGTCACAAAGCACCGAGCTGATCTCCCTGTGCTATGCGGCTGCTTCCCACTAGCTATCTATTTTACATTTGGTAGTGTATATATGTACATGCCACTCTCTCAGTTTGTCCCAGCTTACTCTTCCCCCTCCCCGTGTCCTCAAGTCCATTCTCTACGTCTGCGTCTTTATTCGTGTCCTACCCCTAGGTTCTTCAGAACCTTTTTTTTTTTTTTTTTTAGATTCCATATATATGTGTTAACATACGGTATTTGTTTTTCTCTTTCGGACTTACTTCACTCTGTATGACAGACTCTAGGTCCATCCACCTCACCACAAATAACTCAATTTCGTTTCTTTGTATGGCTGAGTAATATTCCATTGTATATATGTGCCACATCTTCTTTATCTATTCATCTGTCGATGGACACTTAGGTTGCTTCCATGTTCTGGCTATTGTACACAGAGCTGCAATGAACATTGTGGTACATGACTCTTTTTGAATTACGGTTAAGAAAACACATTTCTGGGATCTCTTTAATGTCAGAAAATGTAGCCCGATTGCTGTTGTGAGAACAACTTAGGAGGGAGAGCAGGCTAATAGGGCTCCTGGTTGGATGCAGCGCAGAATTGACTACAAGTGGAAACTGGTGCTGCCCCCAGATAAGAAAGGCCACAAGTGCAATGCCTTTGCCTGGGTCCCATCAGCCCTCGCTGGAAGGGAGTTGGGTTGCTTTGTTCAGCAGTTAGTGAGGGATGCCTCTGTGCCTGCCTTGCTGGGCAAGAGGCTAGACTGTAGGGGGTGGGAGGGCACGAACGAGAGTCCACGGGCCCAGCTTGCTTCAGGAGCGAGATAAACATAAACGACGGCAGGCGATGCAGTGGGAGAGGGGGAGGCCAGGGGCTGAGGGAACACAAGAGGCACGGGCACAAGGCACGCAAGGGGACGTTGCCCAGGCCTAGTGTCATTCAGAGGCAAGTTTGTGGAGAGGTGCATAGAGAGACCTACAGAGATGAAGGGGGTGCCAACATTACATGAAAGGAAAGAGGCTTTCAAAGGAGAGACTGAGGGAGACGGCTGGAGAGGAAGGGCAGAAGAAGGAACCTCCTTTTAGTACTGGTGGCTTTTACTGAGGGAGGGGCCGTTGAGGTCTTCGGGGCCCAACCCAGGGTCCTGGTTTTTGGTTACACTTCTTCTCTCTGTCTCACAGACACACACGCCTTCTCCACCCTCTTTGTGGTGTTATGAGTCCAACCGTCTCCCGGAAGCCTGAGCAGCAGCCCAACATTGTCCCGTTGCTGCCCGGAGGTCAGGGGATGCCCTTGCTGATGATCAAGGGGAGGACCTGCTCTGCAAATAGCACCCCAGTCCCGTCTGCAATAATTCCCCACCTAAGCCGCACGAAGCACATACTCTGTGCAAATAACACTGGCCTGACTCCAGCAGTGACACAGCTGTTGAAACAGCTTAGTCACCGGGGCAATGGAGGTGGTGTGGCTCGGGAATGCGGGGTGCAGCGATCTGACATTTAGCTGGCTGGCAGCCGCCCTGAGAGCCAGCACAGATCTGTGGGAGAGCTGCAGAGAGAATCTGCTTCCTGCCCACAAGCATTCCCTTGTTTCTTTTGAAGCCCAACCATAATCCCCTCCCTGGGCAGGGCAGACTGGGGAACAAAACGTTTTGGGACTGAGGAGAGGAAAAAAGAAAGGGTGAACTCCTTTGAGACACCTGGTTTCTTTCCCTTAATGATCCATGTTAATTTCCTGGATAACTTTTTTTTTTTTTCCTGCCTCAGGCTAGGCAGAGTGTGATTTAGACATGGTGATGGTAGGGCGGGGCAGGGGGGAAGAGCTCATTTATCTAGAAAATGGAGTGAGTTTCTTAGCTTTTAAGGTATCCAGGTGATGTAGGAAAAAGTTAAGAAGACAAGTCCTGGCCCTCCTGCCTGATCTTGATTGCATTTCTTCAGCCGTTTCATCTGCCAGAGCTCCTGTCTGAAGGACGCTGGGCAGATCTGGGCACACTACTTCACTGGTTTCATCTGGATTTGAGGAGGACTAATAAACTGCCACAGAGTGACCCCATTCCTCTTCCAGCCCTTTGAAGAAGTGACCTTTGTGTTTTCTCTTTATCCTGGACTTCTTCTGCACTGTTTGTTTTGGGAGTTGTTAAGTTAAATTAGCCATCCCTTTCCTCTCCTGGTTACTGTATGAGAATGCAGCTGTCAGTCTGTGAACTCCGCCATCGTCTATTTTTAGCTTCAGTGTGAATGAGGCTCTCTTCTCTAATTGCATTCAGAGAGAGAGACAGAGAGAGACAGAGAGAGACAGAGAGAGACAGAGAGAGAGAGACAGAGAGAGAGGGAGAGGCAGGTAGATTTTCGTAACCATCACATTGGCTATTATTCCAGATGCTCTGTGCACTGATGGTGTCCTGGGGAGAAAGCAAAGAAACCCACTGTGTGTTTCCCTCCCTTGGCTGTCAAGTTTGTTTTCACTCCACATTTATGTTGATTATGGTCAAATAGGAAAGAGCAGTGTTGCCACATTTGCTCTCCGGTGTTTTAACACTTGCCAGCTTGGATGGTTCTGATTTCTCTAGCTTTTTTAGGAAAAGATTGGTTCATTGTTGAGTTCAAATTCCTTGGAAAATGGGGAAGGTCCTTCTGGTGATCTTTACTATGAGATGAAATAATCTTAAACATGCTGAAAACTGTGTAAGCGCAGCGGGCCGCAGTTTCTTCTAGATCTCTCTACCTCTTCCCCCACCTTATCCCACTCTGCCTTTCACACAGCTGTCAGATCTCTTTGCTTAAACATCCTTCTAAAGAAAATGCTGGGACTTCTCTGGTGGCACAGTGGTTAAGAATCCGCCTGCCAATGCAGGGGACACAGGTTTGATCCCTGGTCCGGGAAGTTCCCTCATGCCGCGGAGCAAGTAAGCCCGTGCGCCACAACTACTGAGCCTGCGCTCTAGAGTCCACGAGCCACAACTACTGAAGCCCACACGCCTAGAGCCCGTGCTCCGCAACAAGAGAAGCCACCGCAGTGAGAAGCCCGCACACGGCAATGAAGAGTAGCCCCCACTCGCCACAACTAGAGAAAGTCTGCGCGCAGCAACGAAGACTCAACCCAGCCAAAAAAAAAATAAATAAGTAAAATATTAAAATAAATAACTAAATAAAATGCAGCGTTCAGAGCATGTTTCTTCTCTTTGTCAGAAAATCCTTCCTCCTCTCAACCTTGTCTGTTTTCTCCACTCCTTTTCCCATTCCCTGCCGTATTGAATTAGTTGATTTCTCTGACTACACTGTCCTATTTTTTGCTTCCATGACTCTTTAGGCATGCGGCTCCCTCTGCCTATAATTTCTTCTCCTGCTTCCTTACCTAGTGAACTCTTACTCATCCTGTGATTCACAGTTAAACATCATCTCTTCTAGATGAGATAATCTAGAAGATCGTGTGTTCTATGCTGCATTTCTTGTCCCCCTACCTAGCACTCTTGACATCTTTGTGCTGACTACAGTCATCCCTCGATATCCCTGGGGGATTGGTTACAGGATCCACCTGAATATCAAAATTCATGGACGCCCAAGTCCTTTATATAAAATGGTGCAGTACAGTCAGCCTTGTATGTCTGCAGCTCCTGCATCTGTATATAGAGGACTGACTGTATGTAACTACTTTAGATGTACTACCCACATGAGATAATACTTATTTATGTATATGCCTGCCATCCCCACCTTACTGTGAACAATCGAGGGCAATGACTTTGCCTCGTATGTCTTTTTCATCCCCACTATTGTGCATAGAAACTAGTAGGTGCTTAAACATATTTGGTGGAGGAAAAAATGAATTGGATTGGATGGTCCATTTAGAATTAGAGGTTTCAGAGGTATATTATTCCATCTTGGTGGCCACACCAGCTGTTATGACTTCCTGTTATGAGTTCCTGATGGGCTTCTTTTCTGTCCTGGAAAAATAGGCTTGAGTAGATTACCAGAGACCTGACGTGTTATACCCAAATGGGTGCTGTACAGTTTTTCTTCTCCGAAGTCTCTTACCAGTAGTTCCATCTATTCTCTTATCCCTGTAGACCTGGGCAGGCATGATACACACCTCAAAGACCCATCTTTTTATTGCTTTACTTAAACCTTAAACTCTAGAACAGGTCAGAGAACTATTTGGTTTCTAGTCCCTGCGGCTACATCCTTTCTCCTCCTTTACCCCTACTAGTCATCTCAAGCAGAACACTCCTGCAACCCCATATTATAATTCAGATGGAGCGGGAGGAAGGAGACGGTGCCTCCCTCAGGCTCCCTCCCCTTCCACCCGGTCCCGGGAACAGGCATGTTGCTTCTTGATGGGACCCTTGGCCAAATTTGAGGAACATCCTTTTTTCTGAGTGTGTGTGTGTGTGTGTGGGAGGGGGTGTGTGGGAGAAGGGAAGCAGGCAGTGGGGAAAAGAAAGTGAATGCCACCAAAACAGAGCAAACTGTAGACTACGCACGTTTGTTATAGAGGTGATGGAGTGATGGAGGGAATTTTGGATTGTAGGAATATTTGGAGAAAGAAGAATGATATTCATTAATTTGGCAAATATTTAATGACTCTCTGTTTTGTAAAGACATGGGTGATATAGCTGTGACTGAGGTAGTCCCTGGCTTTCAGGAACCTCTCAGTCTAAGTGAGAGGTGGGTAGGGAAAGAGATACAGGTACGTAGTCAGGTAGTTGAACTGCAGTAGGATACGTGTTACAGTGCTGGACACACAGGGTACTGTGCGAGCAAGAGGGAGGGGCACTTCATCCGTTTTAGTGGGTGAGGGAAGGTGGGAATGAATCTGTAGAATTCTAGAAGATGAGCAGGAGTTGTTCTGGCATGAGTGGGAATGCCAGGCACTATCTGCAGAGTACTGTCTGCAGCCCAGAGGCAAAGAAGCTCTTTTGTAATTCATCCTCTCAAAGGGGACACCTAGTAAAAACCTGGTGTGCAAGCAGGAACCCCAAGTGCAGTAAGTGTAGGTAACCTTGAGTAGCAGACTTTAAAAAGCAGTCAGCATTTACTGAGTGCTTACTGTATGCCAGGGCTGTGCTGAGTGATTAGCACATTTAGTCCTCACAGCCATAGGAGATGGGCATACTCTTATCCCCCTTTTATAGAGAGAGAAGTTCAGTGGCTTGCCTACTGTTGCACACCTTGCCTACTTGGCCACCGAGTGGCCAAGGTGGGCCGTGATTCCAGGCTGCGTCTCTCCAGAGCCTGAACTCTTACCCATCTTCCAGGCTGGAGGCAGGATGGCGGGCAAAGGTGACTAGTCTGGGGGGGCAGGAATAGGGAAGGGTTTGGGAGATGAGACCCTAGGATGCTAACCAAGAGTCAGATCTTAGTCTCTTATGCCATTTAAGGAGTTTCAACATTAGACTGAGGGTAATGTAAAGACATTGAAAGTATCTCAGAAATCATCTATCTGGCTACAGTGTGAAACACAGGCATGGGGCATGTGTTTGCATCATCTAGACCTGAGATGATGGTGGCCTTGAACACGGGGAGTGGTGGTGAGGAGAGAGACGGGGGTAAATCTGCAAGACTTGATGAGCTGAGAGAATTGACCAGATTTGGTGGTTTGGCTTTCTTTTCTGAACCACAGAAATAAAGCCATCCAGTGGGTAGTGAGCGTGCAGATTTGAAACTTAGGAGAGGAATCTGAACTAGAGAGGTGGCTGGTGTCCCAAGAGCAGATGAGACCCCTCAGGGCAAGTGAGCTGAGTTGGAAGGGGAAAGAGCTACTCTACAACCCAGTGAACACCAGGATGTATTTTTTCTATATTCTGTGGTCCTGCAGATTCATTTGTTTACAAAACATTCGATGCCCCAGATACTTTTCCAAATGTATAGCCTTTAAGCAGTCCAGTAGGGCACAATAAGCGTGAGTGGATGTTTTCTAACTGCAAAGGGCCTGATGTGAGGAACATTCCCCCATGCCCTAGTCATGTTTTATAGACAGCTTACTTCAATTAGGAGATACTGCTTCAGAATATAGCAAGGGATCATTCTGATGATGCTTAGAAAAATGTCTTCCTACATGTGGAAAATATTTCTCCACAACGCAAATGCTTGACGTGATGGGGGAAAAATGAGAGAGGTGGTGTGAACTAAACTGTTAGGCTGGTTTGCAAAATAATTGTACTCATTCATTTTATAACTGCTTACACCCAGGCCTGTAGGGCATCTTAAGAAAACAGCTGAGACCAAATTTATAATTAGCTGAGTCCATTTTTGCCAGACCTAACCATGGATATAGGACAGGGTTGGTTTTGTTATTTCCTTAATTGAAAACGTCAAGAAAATACAAGCCAGGTCAGGGAGTTTTTGATCAGGGTAGGAATGCTGGCATAAATAACCCCAGATTATATGTCTGCAGGAGGCTGGGAGGAGGCTGGTCTGCGCGGCCTCCTTCTGAGGTTACCCAAACAAACCTGGTGACTGGCAGCTCCCCTATGTAACGTGGGAATGCATGTGAGCATTTTGAAATCTCTTTAATTTTTTCCCAGAACAAGGGCCCAGGGAAATCAAGGTTTCTCAGGGAACTGAAAAGCTTTTGACAACCATAAAATAATTCTTTATTAACTCTTAATGTAACTTGTCCTCCCCCTTTTCCCCTTTATTTCCAGTTAAATGATCAATAATATAACATAACCATCCTAGGACTGGATGGAAAGGGAGTGAGTATTTTTAAGTACCTATATGCCAAGTGGTCCTGTCAACAGCCTTGGGAAGTAGGTCCCACTATTTCTATATTGCAGAGGTGGAAACTAAGACATTTCAGGTCTCTTAGCTAGGAAGACATAAAGATTAAATTGAAAAGCAGATCTGTTTGGCCTCCAAACTCTTTGTACTATCCTGGCTGGCAAATACCTGTTTCTAAAAGTGTAAGTAAGAAGCATTTTGATTACTTTCTTTCTTTTTCCTCAAGGAAAGCTCATCTTTCATCACTTCAGCCCCTCCTCCCAGGGGCCATTCTTACATTAAGCAGCTGCCCTAGGTTTCTTGAGGTGCTCACACTGTTTTCCTAGCTATGTGTCCCCCCCACCATTTTTGGCTTATGCTAAGGACTTGCTCACCTCTCTGGCCTTCCACTTGTCTTCAGAAAACTGATTGGCAAACACTTTTCTCATGAAGGGCAGGGCGTTTTAACTCATACAGAGATAAATGCTTCTTAAGGATATGATTGGTCTATACTTCCCAGTATGGAAAGGCACAGATCTTTCTGCTTGTAATGATACTCTGCAGCCTGGATTTGCTCCTCCGGAACCCTGGAGTGCAGGTTCCTCACATCAGAGCACTGCTCCCATAACAGGATGGAAATACCCAGTGTGCCTTTCCACACCTCCCTTCCCGGTATTGAGAATGGATTTTCCCTGCAACCAAAATGTGTCTCCAAAGCCATTTGAGAAACGCGAGGTTCCGACAACCCACAGGACAGCAAAGCTGCTGGTCTCGTTTAGGTGCGGAAAACCATGCATTTCAAATCTATAAATGCCCTATGCTGATACTTCACAACTTTACCCCATGGAACTGGTATAACCAGCGTCCTTGTTTTATAGGGAAGGTTCTCCAGGTGCCAGAGGTAGCCTTGGCCTTGCTGCCATTCTCCCAGGGAGTTCAAATTGGATGCTTTACTTTCATTATCTCTGTGGGGAGGAGAGGGGTGTCATGAGACCAGTGTTTTATTACATGCAACATAGTCGTTAAAGCTGAACTTTGTTTCCGAGTCCATTGGAGACAGAAGAGAAAGTGATTCTGGTGGCTGACTTCAGAGCTTTGCTGCGTTTCTCTGCCCAGTGTTTTCCTTTTTCTGAGTTTTGTGTTCCAGGTTTGGATACGGGTTCATAGTGGGAGGTTCCATGTCCCTGAAACCCGGTAATTATTTCGAATTAAAGTAAGTATAAGACTGACTTTCACTTCCCTAATAAAATGATAAAAACAATAGCTAACCCTTCATGCTTTCTGCACTATTCTAAGGATTTTTCATGTAGTAACTAATTTAATGATCACAGAATCCTAGGAGGCAAGTCCTATTCCAACAGGGTAAGGAACCTGAATGTTCATGGCAGGGTGGGTAGGGGAGATCACAGAGTCAAGCCAGCGAAGGCTCGAGGGCCACTTGAACCGGCCATTCTCCCTGTGGTTTCTGTAAGAACTATACGCCATGACACTCTAGAAGCTTGAGCGTCTGATGTTTCTAGGGGTAAAGCTTTCCGAGTCTTGGCTTCTCTGCCTCACAAACAGGAATGATAACACCTGCCCCCAGATGGCAAAGGAAGGAAGGAGGTGATGTGTGAGGATTAGGCAGAGCATGTGGTAAAGTTCATGAACCAAAAATAGAAAGCTTTAGAAAGAACTTCGCCTAATGCTGAAATGGAAAGAAAAGAACGGTGGTGTGGGGGGAGTATGATAAGTGTCCCCCCAAAGAATGACACGGCTTGCCTGATGTCTCACTAGCTGACCTGCGCAGAGGTTTTGTTTCCTTTTATTTTTAGCAAATTGGTTACTGACATTTAAAGATTGAGAGATGTTGTATAGCCATCTGAGTTTCTGGCTTCTCTTGAAAGAAGCAGCAGGTCTGGTCGGAGGACCTGTGCTGCCTTACGATGATGGCTGGAGCTGAAAGCAGCTGCCCCCAGTCCACGGGGCTCACTCCTGTCCCTGACTACACACCTGGTTAGGGCCAGATCCACAACATGAGCACAAGCGTCCCCAGGCTTCCAGCTCCACGCTGGGGGCGTCGCATCACTCTCCTCCAGTCAGTTTTCTGAAGTAGTGCTGTGTTTCTCTCCTGTAGAAAGTTGTGTTTGGTCAGAGTTGAGTGGTCTCTGCACGCAGTGTGTTTGATGCAACTGTTAAGTTTCTTTTGAATTCTGTTTCTACCAGCAAAGGTAACAGAGGGTGGTGGGGTCTGGGGTGATCCGGACTGAGGTTTAAGGCCCAGCTCTGCAATTACTAGCCACGTACTCTTGGACAATTTATATAACTAACCTCTTCTTTATAGGATGGGTGTGAGGGCCGAAGGGGACAGTGTACACGTGGAGACTTGCTTTTATTAAAGACCTACCTATTCATATTTTGTGACTAGTTTGAGGGGCTTCTTTCATCACAAGTTACCCAGTTTTCTTTAAGCCATACAAAAAAAGATGGTTGTCTTTTAAGACAGTTTCAAAATACTTCTCTTTCTCATGTTACCAACAATAATTCAACTTCAGGCAAGTCACTTCCTATCTGAGGACCTCGGTTTACTCACTAATCAAAAGGAAATATCCATGCCCACTTTATAAGTTGTTCCATGAGGTCATTTAAATGAAAGCACGGAAGTCATGAGGGCCTAACACAGAGTAACTGTACATGAAAACAGTGTTTAAAATTTTTGTTTGTTTTTAACAGCATATTTTAAAACAGTCTGGGGATTCCCAACAGGTGGCAATAACTTTTAAAGCAGGGAGCAGGCCAGGAGGCCAGTCTGTCTGGCCCTTTCTCTCCCTGAGTCACCTGCTCTGTACCAGGCCCACTCCTAACATTTGTGGGGCACAAAGTAAGAGTACCTATGAAGGCATGGCTGCCACATGTCTAAATATTTTAAAGTGATGAACTTGGCTTAGCAAATTGTTAAGCCAAATAAGTCTTATCATCCAATTGTAACAAATTTACTTTTGTAATGCACTGGAAGTCTGGATGTGAATTTAAGATTCTTGGATGCCTTGGAATTCTGTGCCAAAAATGTGATGGACCAGGGAGTGTGGGCTTCTAGATGTCTTTTCTTCCCAACCCTGGCTCCGTCCCATACAAAGAGTGTGTTTCTGTGTGGACACCCCACCCTCCAAGCTCAATCTCTGTCTGTATCCTCCTCCAAACAGCAGCCCTTTGAGCAATCCTGAGCCCAAGGGTACACAAGTAGTTGTGTAGTTCCCTCTGGGAGGCCAGGTCTGGGGGAGAGGTCCCCCCCAGTCCCACGATGTGGAAGTAGGCTCAGAGCTGTCTGGGTATGTATTCTGGGGTCCTGAGTTCCTGGACCATGTTCTAAAAATTGGGGGAGGGGATAGGCTCTTGATGGACATGTCCCCTTCACTTCAGGGTCTTCTCATCTGGAGAGGAAGAGAACAGCTGGAAAAGGGCCAGACAGAGCGGGACCCTTTAAAAGTGTGGCGCCCAGATTCAGGGCCCCTCCTGCTGTGTTGTATCTAAGGCCAGGGCTGCTCTGAACCCTGGTCCTCCAAGGAGCGCAATATGAGAATTGATAACTTCCTTTATACCTTTCAGATTTATACTGTTGAGTTCTGTGGTTCTGGAAGTGCCCTTTCGACAGAGTTGAAAGTCCCAATTCCTAATCACAATGTTAGAAATGAAAAGGAGGTACCCTGGTGCCTAATATGCAACTCACAGATGGGAGCTCTGCTCAGTTCTTTCTTTGGACCAGTGAGGCTGCCAAGTGACAAACAGTTGTAGCCATTCTGGTTCTTAACCAAGAGGATATACAAACTCTGAGCGTTGCTTCTGCCAAGCCAGGCGTCCCACAGTTTCTTATACAGACTCTTATCCATTCTCAGCCCTGGGTCTCTGCACAGCCTGGTGTCCTCAAGTCCAGAGTCTCCTGGACTATGTGGAGATGGGAAGATGGATGAGAACTGGGGTTCCAGCGATTCTGTGTACAGACTTTGCCTCCGCTACCCTGTTGTCAACATCTTGCCTCTTCTGTCTTATGCAACACCTGGTGCTTTCCAGTTCTAAGTGGCTTGGGGGTCTCCGCTACCCTGTTGTCAACATCTTGCCTCTTCTGTCTTATGCAACACCTGGTGCTTTCCGGTTCTAAGTGGCTTGGGGGTCTATTGGACATGTTGGCTCACTTTTCCAAAATATCCCTTCTGTGGAGTTTGGCTTTGCCCATCTCTGTGGCTGTCAGGAAATCCTACTCCATCTGTTTTTCATCTTCGAAAAAATTGTTGCAGTCTCTGGTTTGCTCATGTCACTACCATTTTTTTTTCCCCTTGTGATTTAATATCCTATGTGTTCTTTTACTGTTTTTTTGTTTGTTTGGTTGGTTTTTTTGTGGAGTTTCAGGAGTGAGAGGAGGAAAACATAAGTAGCCAATTCACCATGTTTGACTGAGATTTATTATCTCTAGTTATTTTTTCATTGAAGTATAGTTAATTTACAGTATTATATTAGTTTCAGATATACAGCATAGAGATTCAGGTTTTTTTAAAATTTTTTTTTTTTTTACAGATTATACTCTATTAACAGTTATTATAAAATAATGGCTATAATCCCCTATGCTATACAATATATCCTTGTTTTTCTATTTTATACATAGCAGTTTGTATCTCTTAATCTCATACCCCTTACATGCCACTCACCCCTTCCCTCTCCCTGCAGGTAACCACTAGTTTGTTTTCTATATCTGTTTCTGTTTTGCTATATACATTCGTTTGTATTATTTTTTAGATTCCACATATAAGTGATATCATATAGTATTTATTTTTCTCTGACATAAGCAAAGCATAATATTCTTTAGGTCCATTCACATAGCTGCTAATGGCAGAACTTCATTCTTTTTTATGGCTGAGTAATATTCCATTGTGTGTGCTTATGTGTGTGTGTGTGTGTATTTATATATCTATATTTATATATATGTATTTATACCACATCTTCTTTATCCATTTGTCTGTCGGTGAACACTTGGATTGCTTCCATATCTTGGCTACTGAAAATAGTGCTGCTATGAACATTAGGGTGCATGTATCTTTTTGAATTAGTGTTTTCATTTTTTCTGGATATATACCCAGGAGTGGAATTGCTGGATCGTATGGTAGTTCTATTTTTAGTTTTTTGAGGAACCTCCATACTGTTTTCTGTAGTGGCTGCACCAATTTACATTCCCACCAACAGTGTACAGAGTTCTTTTTTCTCTACATCCTCACCAACACTTGTATTTTGTAGACTTTTTTTTTTTTTTTTTTTTTTGGCTGTGTTGGGTCTTTGTTTCTGTGCGCAGGCTTTCTCTAGTTGCGGCGAGCGGGGGCTACTCTTCATCGTGCTGTGCGGGCTTCTCATTGTCGTGGCCTCTCTTGTTGTGGAGCACAGGCTCTACACGTGCAGGCTCAGTAGTTGTGGCTCACGGGCCTAGTTGCTCCGCGGCATGTGGGATCTTCCCAGACCAGGGCTCGAACCCGTGTCCTCTGCATTGGCAGGCAGATTCTTAACCACTGCACCACCAGGGAAGCCCCCTGTAGACTTTTTGATGGTAGTCATTCTGATGGGTGTGAGGTAATATCTCACTGTGCTTTGACTTGCATTTCTCTAATATTAGAGATGTTGAGCATCTTTTCATGTGCCTGTTGGCCATCTGTATATCTTCTTTGGAAAAATGTCTATTCAAGTCTTCTGCCCATTTTTTGACTGGATTGTTTGTTTTTTTGATATTGAGTTGTATGAGCTGTTTGTATATTTTGGATATTAATCCCTTGTCAGTTGCATCAGTTGCACATATTTTCTCCCATTCTGTAGGCTGTCTTTTTGTTTTATCATTGCTTTCCTTTGCATGCAAAAACTTTTAAGTTTAATTAGGTCCCATTTGTTTATTTTTGCTTTTATTTCTTTTGCCTTAGGGGACAGATCCAAAAAAAAATTGCTGTGATTTATGTCAAAGAGTGTTCTGCCTATGTTATCTTCTTTATGGTATCATGTTCTACATTTAGGTCTTTAATCAATTTTGAGTTTATTTTTGTATACGGTGTGAGGAAATGTTGTAATCTCATTCTTTTACATGTAGCTGTCCAGTTTCCCCAGCACTACTTATTAAAGTGACTATCTTTTCTCCATTGTATATTCTTGCTTCCTTTCTCATCGATTAATTGACCACAGGTGTATGGGTTTATTTCTGGGCTCACTATTCTGTTCCATTGATCTATGTGTCTGTTTTTGTGCCAGTACCATGCTGTTTTGATTACTGTAGCTTTGTAGTATAGTCTGAAATCTGGGAAGGTGACACCTCCAGCTTTATTCTTTTTTTCTCAAGATTGCTTTGGCAATTCTGGGTCTTTTGTGGTTCCATATAAATTTTAGGATTATTTGTTTTAGTTCTGTGAAAAAAGTCATGGGTATTTTCATAGGGACTGGATTAAATCTGTAGATAGCTCTGGGTAGCATGGCCATTTTAACAATATTAATTATTCCGATACAAGAGCATGAGAGATCTTTCCACTTCTTTGTATTATCTTCAGTTTCCTTCATCAGTATTTCATAGTTTGCAGAGTATAGGTCTTATATCTTCTTGGTTAAGTTTATTCCTAGGTATTTTATTCTTCTTGATGTGATTTTAAATGGGATTTTTTTTTTTTTACTTTCTCTTTCTGATAGTTCATTATTAGTGACTGAGGGTTTAAATGATACTAATAAAGGAGCGGGTGCTGATGTTCATGAAGGTTTGGTCTATATCAGAATGGCCTCAAATTCCTTCTTTCCTGCATTATTTCCTTCTCTTCCTAGATTTCCTCAGAGAACCAGGGATTCACCACACTGTCAAATTGTCTTCAAGCCACACTGGGTCAGTGGAAAGAACAGCCCTAATTTTCCAGATGGCAGTTATTCTTATGTTTCCCTTGTGACCTGATATTCAGGTTCCAGAGCCTAGAACTGAGCCCAGTCTCATAACCCCAGTGGGAGCTGGCTCACCAAGGTCATTTTGGAAATGTAGTCTATGCTTTTTTTCCTCCATTAAGACTCGTCTGTTCTTGAACTTGCTCAACAGAGTATAAAACAGACAAAATGGATAGAGGCAGTTTTTATTACTCTAATCTCCTTAATGAGTTCTATGGTGAGTTAAACCCATTCATGGTCCTTATTGATATGGAAGTGTATGTGAGCGTTCCTTTGCACAATTATGAACTTATTATTATATTCCTGTCTGTGTATAAGTCTTTAATTTGGAAAAACCCTTTACCTCTTATATTAACTTTGTCCATACTCTGAAGAAAGGGTTTTGAGAAGCAGCAGAGCCTATATTTGAGAGCTTCTTGGGGGTAATTTTAAAAAGGATGCTTTTAGACTAGAGCGTGTCCTGAAGAAAGCACCCAAGGTACTTAAATCATGTCTCTGAGGGGTGGCTGAAAAAGTTGGTCATTTTTATCAGAGAGGAGAGGAAACACAGGCAGATGAGTTGCAGGTTTCAAGTACCTAAGGAACTTTTGTGGAAAAAGGACCTCATCTGCTGTGGGACTCCTACAGGCAGACCTAGGACCAGTGGTGCAAGTTAAGGAGGATGAATGCTGACCATGAGTTGGAATCTGATCGTTTGAACTGCCTCAGAGAGAGTGAGACCCCATCTCTGGAGGAATTTAAGTGGATGCTCTTTGACTCCTTGGCAGAGCAGTTGGTTATGGGAGGGGACCCAACGTCCAGCTTAGACAGTCATCCTATGACTTTTAAGTCCTCAGGTTTGGAGAGTCAGGTTTGGCATTTGATAGGAACTGATACGTCTCTTTTGTCTTATTGGTTTCCATGGTAGAGCCTATAAGAATTTTTAAACTGTTTCCAAAGTATCTTCCCAGAAGCTGTTTCTGAATTGTGCATCCTTTCTCTTGCAGGAGAAAATGCAGAAGTTTCCATGGACGTTTCCCTGGCTTACCGAGATGATATGTTTGCTGAGTGGACTGAAATGGCCCATGAGAGAGTGCCCCGGAAACTCAAATGTACCTTCACCTCACCCAAGGTAGGGTACCTTGAAGTCTCAGTTCATGGGGTTTTTTATTTGGTTTCCAGGTATGTGGGAACATTTGCTCAGACACATTTCTTGTTCCTAAGCATGCATGACCCACAAAGGTTAGTAGTCACCGTCCTTTGTCCTAGAAGAGGGCAATGTAGATATTTCATGTCCCTGCAAAGGAGGAAAGAACAGAAGAAGGAATGTCTGTTTGAAGTGATTTAGTTGTTTCTCTGAAATACCTCCATAAAAGTAAATTCTTGGTTCTTTGGATATTAACAGAAAGTGTTTGAAGATCATTGCTAAGTTAATTTTAGGTGTACAAATCTGTTCATCTTGGTTCAATACATTCGTCTCCTTCTCTGTTTCATCGGCATCTCTGTTGCCAAAGTCAGTGTGCGGGTGTGAAGACTAACAATCCCAGGGAACAAACACCACAGAGAAAAAGAGGACCTGAGGGAGAAATCTAGTTTCCTTTGAGACCTCTCAGTTCTCTTACATACTTTTAGGACTCTCCTTTCTTTGGTTCTTCCAGGAAGACTCATTTAACCACCAAGGGGAGGAAAGCCACTATCCTTCATTGAGAGTAGGGAGACACTTTCTCTTGGACAAAGGCGTTAGATTCTCCAGGAATTAAAATACAGGCATGGACTCAGTGACTCTCAGAGGATAGTGGGATTTGTCTGTATAAGGACCAAATCAGAATTAGTGAGGGGCCCTTTTCCAGTGCCACATGCTGCCCTCACACATGCCTCCCCAAGATTCTGTCCTCCTCCCCACTCACCACCCCCTTCACCCCCTTGAAAGTCTCTGTGAAGTTGCAATGGAGCTGTAGTAACTGTTACTCATGGTTACTCACATTCCTCAAGAGTGTTGACAAGGAGCACCACCAGCTAGGTGATCTCTGATGTCCCTTCACAGACATAAATAGTCTTGTTTTCTTTGCATGAAACGCATGAGAGGCCAAACTGCACTGAAGCACATTCCTGATTATGTCATTTGTCACTTGACATCTTCAGGTCAGTTGCTGAAGGATTTGGGCTACTTTGTAGTACTCGCTCTGCTGACTGATTTAGTTCCTTTCTTCTCCTAACATTGGCCTTTCCTAACTTCACTTTTGCCTATAACTGGAAAGTTGGGGCTCCCTGTGGAATGGTAAGAATGGCAGGTTGAAACCTCTGAGTACCATGCCCCTGCCCTGTCCATCCTGCCCCGAAGAGGAGTAAGATGGTGCCGGGCAGGTTCATGAACATTAGTTAAAGGCCTGGATTTGGAGCAAAACATAGTTGGCTTCACTTCCAGGCTGTTTCACTTACTGACTGCATGACCTCAGGCAAGCTTGCTTCATCTGTCCAAGCTTCAGTTTCTCCTTTGCAAAATGGGATAATAATACCTGCCCTGGGAATTTTTATAAGGACCAGATGAGATAATGAACCTTATCACTTAGAATCAAGTCTGGGACATGTTTCACTAGTCAGGCCAACAGGACAAAAGGTATAAATTAAAACTGGGCAAACCATGCACCCTACACATAAGCATCTTTTGGGGCACCTGGTGTTTGTTAATTCTCCCTCCCCACGTTCCCTATACAAGAGCTATGGAAAGTGTGGTCTAAGGACTAAGCGTCAGCATCACCTGGTGGCTTGTAGGAAATGCAGATTCCCAGGGCACACCCCAAACCTATGAATCAAAATCTCAGCATGTAGGACCAAGGAATCTGTGTTTTAACAGGATTTCAATTCCTTCTCTTAAGCTTGATAAAGTTTGAAAATCACTTCAGTAGACCCTTTGCTGAATGGTCAAATATAGGTTTCCCCCCACCCAAAAGCCATCTGGAATTGTTTTGGGTAGGCCTTTGGGGGCAATCTATAGGTAAAAACGAATGGTCAAGAGAAATTGGAAGTAGCAGGAGAGAGATATGTAATATTTCTAGATCTTTGTATGCAGTGGAGGAAATTAATTAAAAGTTGACCTCATCATTCAGAGTTAAGACTGGTTGGCTGTCTAAGCTAAAGGATATAAAGCTTTTCGATATGGAATTTCAACCTCAGGAAAGGGAAAAGTCATTTCTCACCTTACGTATACACTTAGAGGGCACTGAGAAGCAGAGTCAGGGGGAGGTGGTTAAGAAGACTGCAACTGCTTCTTAATGACAGTTGCTTAATTATCTTTAGGATGTGTTGATGCCTTTCAAGAAAGATATTAAACCTTGAAAAGTGTGAAGGAAATGAATCATCAAATCTATGCTTTTTGATTGCAGTGAAATTTAGACTTGAGTTTGAAGATTAAATGAGAAATTGCTTTAAAGCTTTTTAGTCTCTGGTGGATTGTGAAGTTAAAAAAAATAAAAGTCAAGTTGCCACCTGCTGTAATTTGTCCTAATTAGCCAGGCTTATGCTGGATTTGGGGGAAGGCGGAGGGGCGTGGGGGAAAGGAAAAGGAGGGAGGAAGAGAGAGAAGGAAATCTTTCTTCCTAAATGCCCTAAATACTGGCAGAGACAGAACCTCAGTGAATAAGGAAAAGTCCCCAGCAGGATACAGTGAATTTGTCTCTGAGACAGGTAGGCCAGGCCAGGATCCCAGGACCCTGTGTGTCTCTCTCATTTGTTGGACTTAGGTAAATTTGTCTCATGTGGTGGTGTTACCCTCTCTGTAAGGACAGGGAAGTGGAGAACACACAGAGACCCATGACGGGGCATTAGAAGGAACCCCAGAGATCATATAATTTTTTTTTAAATTAATTAATTAATTTATTTTTAACATCTTTATTGGAGTATAATTGCTTTACAATGGTGTATTAGTTTCTACTTTATAACAAAGTGAATCAGTTATACATATACATATGTCCCCATATCCCTTCCCTCTTGCATCTCCCTCCCTCCCGCCCTCCCTATCCCACCCCTCTAGGTGGTCACAAAGCACAGAGCTGATGTCCCTGTGCTATGCGGCTGCTTCCCACTAGCTATCTATTTTACGTTTGGTAGTGTATATATGTCCATGCCACTCTCTCTCTTTGTCTTACCCTTCCCCCTCCCCATATCCTCAAGTCCATTCTCTAGTAGGTCTGTGTCTTTATTCCCGTCTTGCCACTAGGTTCTTCATGACCTTTTTTTTTTTTCCCCTTAGATTCCATATATATGTGTTAACATACTGTATTTGTTTTTCTCTTTCTGACTTACTTCACTCTGTATGACAGACTCTAACTCCATCCACCTCACTACAAATAACTCCATTTCGTTTCTTTTTATGGCTGAGTTGTATTCCATTGTATATATATGCCACATCTTCTTTATCCATTCATTCAATAATGGACACTTAGGTTGCTTCCATGTCCTGGCTATTGTAAATAGAGCTGCAATGAACATTTTGATACATGACTCTTTTTGAATTATGTTTTTCTCGCTTTGCTTAGGAAGAAAGTGAGGCCAAATGAGGTGGATGACCTTCCCCAGGTGCCCAGCAAGGGGTGAGGTCAGGACTAGAATTTCAGCCTCCTGGCTTGAAGTTCAGCGCCCTCCTTATCCCAGCACAATGCCTGCCTTCAGGCATGTCTGAGGCAAAACAGCATTCCTTTCTTCCTACTGCACTCACGCGTCCTCCTCTGCATCAGAGCTGGAGGCTGGACTTGGGAGACCCACGTCCTCAACCCAATTCTGCCATGAGTTTTGGACCTTGGGTGAGCCACATAATCAAGCCAGTGGCATTAGACTAAATAAGTTTTGTTTCCTTCAAACTCTCAATTTCTGTAAATAAGACCCTGACTGGAAACACATCAGAAAACCCACCTCTTGCTGTTACCATAGCAGGTAATCAGCCTCCTGAGTGCAGCTTCATCTGAGGCTGAATTAGAGCCTGCACTGTATTTTCAGTAGTTCTGCAGAGTCCTAATAATAGCCTTGATTTGTAAGTATAAGAGAAAGGAGCAGAGGGGAGAGGAAGACAGATCTATACAGGAAGACTCATCCAACCTGCAGCTGAGGTTTGGCAAAGAAGGATCATTTCTACAGAAGAATTTTTAAAATCTTACATGCCGTGTCTAATCAACTGGTAGTTCTGATAAGAGCCCCTTAGACCTTAGTGGATGAAAAATTATCATGATTGATTAGTGATGTCTGCCATGAATGGGAAAGGGAAAAATGGAAGTGCATAAGCCAGATATTTGCCTGCTCTACCTCTACTTATGTCATGTGTGTCTTCCATTCCTGTACAAAGGTCTGTTTATTGCACTCTAAGCTCTGACTGTCCAGTAAAGAGCCCCCCTCCCCACCCCCCATCCCCCGCCCCAAGATCACAGAAGAAACAGACTCCTTGGTATCTTCCTTTTGATTTCTCCACTGGACTTTTTACTCTGAAGATTTACAAAAAATTTTGGAGGCCCTGAGAATTCAGGCTTAGGAACACCAAATCAGTCCCCCATCACTTCATCAGGAGGTATCAAGCAAACATTGAAGCTGGCATACGAACCCAGCAGTGAAGACAAGACACTCATCTGCTTTATCAGGGAAGAATCCTCGGTTGCTGAAGCTCCTGCCTATACGTGTCCATACGTACCCACTTCCCCCACCCCTCAGCTGGGACACATAGCCATGTGTCCTGCGAAGGTAGAGCAGAATTTAGTTTTCAAAAGCAAGTTGTACTACTTGCCAATCTCCCACTGCCATGTGCTGGCTGTTACCTCTTAAATTGCTTGGCAGGAAGTCCAAGAGGCTTTTCTAGAAACTGGGCTAAATTTTTGTTTATTTAATTTCTGCTCCCTCTGCCATCTTGTCTCTTGGGCAGTTAGAAAGCTTTAGAGGCAGAGAATTGCGAGTCGTCATCTCTAGCAAGCTAATCTCATTGTTTCCTTTCATCCCTCTGTGTCTTCCCCAAATTCCAAGGGCTCCTTGGGTAGCTTCTTTTTTTGGTCAAATCAGTAATAAGTGGATATTTTCAGCTTCTTGTAGCTTCTCCTGCAGGCCAAAACCATGTAAATAAGTAGTCATCATCCAAGAAAGTGATGAACATTAGCAAGGGCTTCCTCCTGAACATTTGAGTTGACTGTTCCACAGAGCCTTATAGGTCTCCGACGGTACGCTGCAAATAAAATTGTAGCCCTGGTAGACCAGGTTAGTCTGATGTGAGGCTCTAATGAGGACTGAAGAGCTGAGAAAGGTGTCGAAGTAGAAGAAATTTCTGCTTGTTACCTAAAATTTCTGGTTCTGTCTCGAACGTGGCTGGGTTTTATTATTATCTTTTTATAAATGTATTTATTTCTTTTTGGCTGTGTTGGGTCTTCGTTGCTGCGCGCGGGCTTTCTCTAGTTGCAGTGAGTGGGGGCTACTCTTTGTTGTGGTGCGCGTGCTTCTCACTGCGGTGGCTTCTCTTGTTGCGGAGCACGGGCTCTAGGCACACGGGCTTCAGTAGTTGTGGCTCGTGGGTTCAGTAGATGTGGCTCGTGGGCTCTAGAGCGCAGGCTCAGTAGTTGTGGCTCATGGGCTTAGGTGCTCTGTGGCATGTGGGATCTTCCTGGACCAGGGCTTGAACCCCTGTCCCCTGCATTGGCAGGTGGATTCTTCTTAACCACTGTACCACCAGGGAAGTCCCTGGGTTTTATTTTGGGGGAGGGGGCAGCTTGTAGATGCCATGCCTCCAGTGTACCCTATTATCTGTACCTCTGAGGTATACCTTTAAGCATTAGCTTTTTAGAATTGGTGATGTGAGGCAAAGGCAAGACAATTCAGACATAGTCTATTGGAAATAGTGACCATGCCTCAAACCCTCCACTCTTCTTCCAGACCGCAGAACATGAGGGCCGTTACTATGAATGTGACGTCCTTCCTTTCATGGAAATTGGGTCTGTGGCTCATAAGTATTACCTTCTAAACATCCGGCTGCCTGTGAATGAGAAGAAGAAAATCAACGTTGGAATTGGAGAGATTAAGGATATCCGGCTGGTGGTAAGTGAATCTGATTGATCCAGGCAGCCTGTCACATCAGAGCACTGGCTAAGAACACTGGTTGTGAGCATGTGTATTGGAAAGACGCTTCATCTCACTCTTGAATTCTCCATGTCTCAACTATTTCATTAAGAAGTAAGAAGAATAACAAACCCATGGAAATGGAAAGTAATGCAATTATTGTGTCCATTTAAGATTTTATTATGATGATCATGATTATATAGTGAATAACACCAAGATAAAAGTAATTTTATTTTTAACATGTTTCACCTTGCAAGCACAAATGTTAAAGGGAGCAGTCGTGATTTAGGTTCTTTCCATTTTATCTCTTTAGTAGGGGAAAAAATAGAATGTGCAGCATGACTTTTTATATCTAATTTAGGTTTTTTTACATCTAAAAAACAAATACATATTTACTCTAGAAAATTAGAAGCACAAATAAGCACAGAGTAGAACATAAGCATTACCTGTAACATCCTGCCATCTAGAGAAATAACCACTTTGAGGTTATGCTGTATCTCCTCAATTTTTTTCTCTGTGTATATACGTATATAATCCTTCCCTCACAAAAAAAAGGCCATCATACTCAACTGACTCTTTCGTTCCTTGCTTTTTAAAATTAATTGTATGTATCTTTCCTTGGAAGAAATTTTGAGAATATTTAAAATCTCTTAATTTGGGATTATTCTACATGAAACCCAGAATTTCAGTGTTTCTGTATCTTCATTAGCAAATACTAAAAGCACTTTGATACAGTGGTTTTTAAGAGTTTCTTCACTGTGAAATACGGTGGCTGGTGCTTACGTATATACCAACTTTCATGGGCATACTATGTCAGTAGGCACCCACAAAATCTTTTTCATTTCTTGAAGAGAGAATGTGTTTATATGCAACTCCTGTGGCAATGACATCCATTCCACCCCTTTCTCTCCACTAAAGGAAGGATATTGTAACACAAGTAAGGTATAATGAAATTTTATGGGAATAACCTGAAAGCCGCTCTGACAAATCAAAAAAAAAACGTTGTTATCATTAACAATACTGTATTAATAGAAACAAATCACATTACAACTGTATTCCAACTGTTGGCACAATGTAGGCACTCAATATTTGTCTAATGAGTGTATTAACTAGACACCCACATATTACTGAACGCCCACATATTATTAAAAACGTGATGGAAAATATTTGTGTTGAGATCTGGGATTGATTTACCAATGAATGGCCAGGGTATGTGTAAAGTTACATATGTATTCAAGATGTTGATAATATAATGCATTTCTCTGAGTTCATAAAGAGTTTGTGACCAAAAAAAAATTAATGGTGTATTGTGAATACAGTATAAATATACTTTGTAGTACTGCTTAGCATTCCACAGTACAGATTTACCTTAACACGTTTTACCAATGCCAACATTTTGGGCATCTAAGATAGCTCCAGTTTTTCAATGAAAACCTTACAGACAAATCTTTGATCATGTTCTTAATCATTCCCTTAGGATAGAATGAGTCTATCTTTATGCCTTTTGATTTATATTTCTACAATGCCTGAGGAGGGGCCCAGGGAGGTAGTATTAGAACAGTATATGCTGTGAATGTTAGCTCTCTTGATCTTGAAAGTTCAGCAAAAAAGATCTCCATTTACCTCTCCCCAGAATGCATCTGCTGGTAGAAAATAACACTAAGATATATTGACCTTCAAAATTATGATTGGTCTCTATCTAGGGAATTCACCAAAATGGAGGCTTCACCAAGGTGTGGTTTGCCATGAAGACCTTCCTTACACCCAGCATCTTCATCATTATGGTGTGGTACTGGAGGAGGATCACCATGATGTCTCGACCTCCAGTGCTTCTGGAAAAGTAAGAGCTGATTTTGGAGCACCCTTAAGGAACACTGGCATCCTGTGATTTGCCTGCCATGGACCTGGTTTTGCTGGGGGCCTAGTTCAAGTGGTCAGTGTGTTATGAATACTTGGGCTGGTGATTTGACCGCACATCAGCCTGGACTCCTTTTTCTCCTTCAGCTTTCATGTGCAAATTATTATTAAATCCTAGGGGTTCTACTGCTCTCATATTTCCAGCTCTCTGTTGTATCTTTGCTCTTCATTCCCATGTTCTGCATCAGATACTTCTCTCTATTACAGTGGACGAACTGCCTTGCTGCTAACTGATCCCAACCCCTCTCACTGCCAGAAGGATGATGTTTCTGTAGACATAGCCCCTTTCTCTCCCACATTATTGACTTTTTCCTTTCTGCTGGATTATTCCCACTAATACACAGACACACTCTGCCTTCTCCCATTCTTAGTCAAAACTCTTTGTACTTCCCCCTGAAGCCACCACACCAATTTTCTGCTCCTTTTTACAGCAAAACTCCTCAAAAATCTTGTCTATATATCTTCTCCTCCTGCTTTTTCTTGAGCTCCTTCTACCCCTTATTAAAATTGCTCAACAGAATCACCAATGACCTCCACATTCCAAATCCAATGCTCATTTCTCAGTCCTCACTTTTCTTGACTTGTCGTTAGCATTTGGCATAACTGATCACTCCCTTTTTCTTCATAGAGCCTCCTCCACATTCTCATTGTTATTCTCCTTTGCTGACCACTCAGTCCCCATGGCTGCTTCCAACGATTTTTCCGACCTCTTAAACTTTGGAACCAGGGCTCGGTCTTTGGACGTCTTCTTTTTCTTAGCTACGCTGCTTTCCCTGGGTGATCTCATCTAGTCTTGTGGTCTTAAAAAATCATCTACACTCTGATGACTCTACATTTACATGGTCAACCTCAGCTTCTCCCAAATCTAGACCCAAATATTCTACCTGTTTACTTAACATCTTCATTTACACAGAAATGTAACACATATGAAGAACACTTGTTTTCCTCTCACTTCAAACTTGCTCCTCTTCGGGGCCTCCTGGTCTTAGGAATTGGCAACTCTATCCTTTCAGCTGCTCAGAAGCAGCTGAGCAGACATGCAGGAGGCATCCTTTACTTCTCTTTTTTTACACGCCTCTTCCAACACACCAGGAAATCTCACCATTTCCATTCCTACCACCCTAATCTAACTCACCATGATTTCTCATTTCTAACCTGGATTATAGGAAATAGCCTCTTATTTGCTATAAGATGCTCCTATTGTTTCCATCATTTTCCTTCCTGAAATCTATTCATACAGCAGCCAGACTGTTCCCTTTTAAGTAGAAATTGGATGACGTCACTGCTCTGCTCAAAGCTCTCTATTGGCTTTTCATTTCCTTTGCTCTGGCCTATAAACCCTCGATGATCCCGGCTCTTCACCACCTCTAATTTTATCTCCTATTCTCTGCACCACCTACCATCCACCTTGATGGTTCTCAGACATGCCCAGCATGTGCCCACCGTAGAGCCTTTGCACTTGCTGTTCTCTTCATCTGAAGTGCTCCTTCCCAGGTATCATTGTGGCTCAATGCCTCATTTCCTTCAGGACCTGATATAATTTCTGTCTTAAAGGTTTTTTCCCATCTACTTTATTTAAATTGCACCTGATCTCTCTCCATTCACCTACCTTGCTTTATTATACTTCTTCATAATACTCATTCTCTATTTATTTATTATCATTCCTCCCATACCCCTCCGCTCACCCCATCTGAATACAAGCATCACTAGAGCAGAATTCTTGCCTACTTTGTTTACTACTATATCCCCAGCATTTAGAATAGTGACTGGCACATAGTAGGAGCTCAATAAATATAAATTTGTTGAATGAATGAATGGAATGATGTCACTCCATTGCTTAACCTTCTTATTGGATCCTCAGTCCTTTCAAGATAATTTTCAAATTCTCTAATGAGGTATGCAAGTTTCTTTACCAGCTCAGCCTTTTTTATTTCTCTGGTATCATGTCCTGTCATTTCCTGATATGTGCCACATACAGATCCCCAAATGCTTCAGGCTGTTCTAGACTTCCGTGCTTCCCTCCAGGCTCTTCCCTCTGCTTGGAATGCCCTTCCACCTCCCTAATCTTGACTCACAACTCAGTTCAATTTCTGTCTCTATCAAAGTGAGAAGTCCTGGTAGCAGCCTGTGCACACTTCTGTCACATTACTTATCACACTTTGTCTGGCTCAGCCACTGAATATACCTCCTTGAAGGAAAGAACTGGTCCTATTCATTTAGGTATGTATGTCCCTAACAAAATGCCTGGTACATGATTTGTGCTTAATAAACATATCATGGGTATGAATGAAAGTGTGAATAAGTCAGTAACAAAATGAATGATATTTTGATAGAGAAGTGGAAATCATAGGAGAAAAGCAAAATAAAAATGAAACAAGCAGCTAAAATAATTTGTATTTCATATTGTTTGGAGTCATGTATTATTGAAACAAATATGCTTGTATACTTTCTGGTTGCTGAGGATATCATAATAATGAGTTCTTAATGATCAGGTTAATGATAACCTGAATAGGTAAGAGCAGATAATTATATTCAGTGAGGTCTGTTTAAGAAGGCAAGGGAGGGTGAAAACACTATAGGAAACTCTTGATCTGAGGTGGCACCAAGATAAAGTTCAGAGCATTCAGGAGGTTAGGTTCAGTTACTGTGTAGAAAGATTAATGTAACACTCCTTCATTCTGCAGTGGTGCCAATGAAAGAAGACATTTAGCATCTCCGTGTAAAAACTCATTATGAGCAAAGAAACTGATCATATGGCTTCAGTCGCAATATGTAACATCTCAGTTCCCAAAACTGGGTTTTGATTTTTAAATCGAAAATGTTTTGCCTCCCAGATGAACAAAGTAGTTTTCCTGATATTTTCTCACCATCAGAGTCATCTTTGCCCTTGGGATTTCCATGACTTTTATCAATATCCCAGTGGAATGGTTTTCCATTGGGTTTGACTGGACCTGGATGCTATTGTTTGGCGATATCCGACAGGGCATCTTCTATGCAATGCTTCTCTCCTTCTGGATCATCTTCTGTGGTGAGCACATGATGGTAAGAGCACCCTGGGGAAGAGGCAGGGGGTGAGGCAGAATAAACTAGTGGTTACAGGAGTAGTGAGCTCAAGAGTCCTGGAGTCAGACTCGTGGTTCAAGTTCCTGCATTACCACTTATAAACTAGCTGGCAAGTGACTTGATCACTCTGAATCTCAGGTTCCTCAACTATAAAATGGGTTTTAAAGGCTAATGTATAGGTTTCTCGTGAGGTTTAAATGAGGTAACGTGGATAAGTATTTAGCAGAAAGTAAATGCACAAACATTAATGATTATCACTCTTTCTTGTCCTTTGGCTTCAGCTCTGCTTGTCCCTAGGACCAAGGTAACCGCCAGAGAATGTGGGCCGGGCTCTTTGCAGCTGGCAATTTGTCCAGGTGGCCTAGTAACCCCTATTACCCTGAAATACTGACCTCCCTGGTCTCAGTTTGCACACACACACCAAATCATATTTCAAGAGGGATTGAAGATACCATGGATAAAAATAAGAATGGTGCAGTCATCACGTTGTGGCTAGGAGGATAGGCCAGCTGGAGCTTGGTCCTTGTGTCAGGCATATGGGCCTCATAGTAGAGCGGCCTGTTTTTAAATTCCATTATGGTTTGATCATTGCTTCTGAAGGCTTGCAGCCCTTCCACAAGAGCAGTGAGAGGAGAGAGAGGCTTTTCCTTACAGCTGGGGTGGGCGTGAGGGGTCCTTCAGCCCTCGGCAGCAGGGATGGGAGTTGAGGGGACTCAGATGCAGCAGCAGGACAGCCAGTCTGGGTGGATTGCCTAACCTGGATGCTACGGCATGTCTTTTACCTTTCCCTGTTTTCTCACTTTACATTCCTTCATTTTCTGTCTCTTAGCATCTTTGTATATCTATCAAGAGGAATCATTCTTTTAAATGAAGATAGACTTTATTTCTAGTTTCCTAACCATAAGAGACCGCTTACACTTGACGTATTTTAATGCATTTAAGTCTTTATTTTGTCCTCTGGGAACTACCCCACCTGAAAAAACACAAGTGATAAGTCACATAGGAATTTAATTCTGAATGAGTTATTTTGTGGATCACAGAACTTCCACTATCTAAGGTATGTAGGGGAGCAAAATTTGCCACTCAAAACCAAAATATCTCTTTGGCGTGTGAATTATTTCTAGCTGAAACAATCAAGGTTCAAAAGACTCAGGAAGAAACTTGGACCTTCCGCCTAACTGCCTAAAAGAATTTCAATAGAGGACCTGTTCCCTGAATAGAGCTATCACCAGAGATATCTGCAAGAATATGGGCTGGGTGTGGTGGGGAAAACTCTAGGCAGGGCCTTAAAAATCAGTTTACTCCATCTCATTGCATCTGCAGGGCCCAGCAAACATTTATTTACCAAACATTTGCTTTTCCATCTCCATGTGAATTGCCTTCCTCCCCTTTGAAGTCCCAAACCACTACCCCCAACATCCTCTTTTGTCTTTAGCTGAAGATAGTATTTAAGAGGTGAGGGTCAGTGGTCTGGTGATTAGGTCAAAGTATTTATAAAAGCTAAGCAAAGTGTGGATCTATTATTTAGATAATTTATGTAAGATGTCAAGAAAGAGTCGATAAGGCTCTATGATGAAATTTTTTTAAAAAAACAAAAAGCTATGTACAACTTAGAGAAATGTTTTCCATTTGTGAACACTATGTTTCTTATCTATATCATGAAGAAATAAGGAATTATGGAATGGGTGCATTTTTCTCTAAGTAAATTTTCCACTCATTTATCACTATCAAAAAAAAAGGGAGGTGAGGGTTTTGGCCCTTTTGGCAAGTTACTCAGTTTTCCTGGGACTCTCCCATGTTATTAAACTTTTGTTTGATTTTCACCTTGTTTATCTGTCTCATGTCACTTTAATTCTTAGACCAGCCAGAAGAACCTGGAAGGGTAGAGGAAAATATCTTCCTCCCTGACAGGTACAAGGCCTTTCTTTGTGTTGCCTCCTGTAGCATCCTGTTCTTATGAGAACAGGATGAGAACCCTCATGGATGGGCTCGTATGCTGGTCTAGCGCGATGCTTGATACACAACAGGTGGTCAGCAGGGATTGTTGGATGACTGAGTCACCTATAGAATTGCTTTGCTCTCCCACACCTTTATCTCGTTTTTCAACTTGGTTTTCCTCAGGATCAGCACGAGCGGAATCACATAGCAGGGTATTGGAAGCAAGTCGGACCAATTGCTGTTGGCTCTTTCTGCCTCTTCATATTTGACATGTGTGAGAGGTGAGCAGGGGGCTCGTGGGACCCTGGGCTGAAATGCATGTCACCAGGTCCACTCCCAGCTCTTTTGAAAAAGTATCTGAAAAGGAGAGGGGGTGGTCGGGAGCCTGTAGGATGAAAGCACTGGACATGGTCACATCCTCAGATAAGCACTGGGATTAAATCAGAGACAGAGCTCTTTATAGATACAAAATATTTGAGCTGATTGTATTCTTCAAACTCCGTTTCTCTTTTAAGTCCTCTGTGACTTAGTCTAAATACAGTCTCTGCCCCTCTGGCTGAAAAGCTGAGAGTATGTAAGAAGGAAAGTTCCCCTTTGCCTCTGTATTAATTGTTTCTTGCTTTTCCATCTCGTTTCTCTTTGTAGAGGGGTACAACTCACGAATCCCTTCTACAGTATCTGGACTACAGATGTTGGAACAGAGCTGGCTGTATCCTTTCTTGATGGGCTCAGGGTTTTATTTCGTCCCATAGCCGCCTGGTCCCCAAGATCATTTTCTAAGTCCCACTGATGCTCTCCATATGTGCTCAGCGAGGGCTTTGATCTTCAGACCAATGATAACAGCACAATTAAGGCAAAGAAAGAGGAGAATTAATGCTTGCTTTCAAGCCTGGGTGAGAGCAGGCCAAATGAGGAGGTAACAGCACATCCCCACGGCAGCAGGATCAGAGTAGCTGGTCTTACTGCTGCCTGTCTAAATGATCTATTATACACTTGTTTACTGCAGACCGAAGCATGACTAGCTTTTCCCTGGAGCCACGGAGGTTCATCTCTGGGCCCCTGTGGGAGAGCCTGTTTCTGAAGTCGTCTGTGTGCAAGGCTTCTCACAGTGACTTTGGTGTGCTGGCATCCCATGCTGCTGCTATTCATTTCCAAGACCAAGTGGAGATAAGGCTAAGGGGATTAGTTCCAGAGGAGTTGCCCAGGCTTCTGGTTGGTTGGCATAAAGTGTCTGAGTCATCTTTATGAAGCAGAAGCGACAGTCTTAGCTTATCCCTTTTAGGATGCTGGATTTAAATATTTTATCTTCCTCAACAATATGTTAAGTGCTTCAGGAGAAAAAGACTGTCCTCTGGAGAGGGAGCTTGAGTTGTATTCTTTCTTGATAGATAATATCTTGTCATGTGCTGGTGAATATGCTTTGTTTGGCCATGATCAATAATAGTATCATTGCTTTAAAGACGAGAGAGTTGAGCTCCCCCTTTCCGCACCGTGCCCCCTCAAATGTGAGCTGCACAACACCAAGAATATTTATAATGTTAAGTCTGCCTCAACCCCTTCATTCTATAGATGTGATAGAGGTCTAAGGAGGCAAATAAATTGTCAAGTCTTGCAGCAAACAACTCTTTTCTCTTCATCCAAGGGTACCATTGATTTTAGGAAAGAAAGAGAAACCGCATTAAATATATTATTTAATGAAATATAAATGCTGAGTTCACACTTGTTAAAATTTTTTAAAATATGCAACTTGGCATGGAGTTGTAGCAGAAAAAAGTTGGAGTCCGGTCACCTGCCTCCCAAGCCAGCTCACTCTACCCCAAACCTGGTTGGTTCTCAGATTAAGCTTTGAAGATCGGCCTCAGAGTATATTGCTCCCACCCTCAGCTCCCACTTTGGCCATGTGTTCTTCTGCTCCTCATTCCATTTGACAAGATTTTTCTCATGGTGAGAGAAGATGGCGACAGAACTTCATCCCTGGTTTTACTTGAAGACCTGCAGTCTCAGGCCCAGTATCCCTTGTAGCAGCAGCTGCTACTATTGCACCCAACCCCACTCCATCCCCTCCAGATTCCAGGGTATCTCAATCTCCTTATAAAAATCCAGGGACTAGCCCAATGGTTCCCAGCAATGGTTGTACTTGGTTTCCCAGCCCTTGGAAAATCTGATTCTGTGGATCTGCAGTGAGACCTAGGCACCTGTATTTTAACTCTTGTGCTGATTTTAATGCAACTTTCCACTTGATCAATATTTTACGACCAATATCCAATATTTTAGTGCTTTTCAAATTTGCTGTGCCTACGGCTCTCCTTGGGACCTTGTTAAAAGGCAGATTCTGATTCAGTAGGTCTAGGGTGGACCCTAGAGTCTGCATTTCTAAAAGCAAGGCTCCATTCCTCTTCTTACTCAGCTTAGAAAGCAATTTGGAACATTCCTCACTGGTACTTTTGTGTCAGAAAACCTCTCTGTTGTTGGTATGAGAATGCCAGGTTTTAAGATTTTTTATCCTCCCGAGAACTGCCTCAATATTTGGAGACAAAGAGTATCGCCCACAGAGATGGGGAGAGAAGTACTTGAGTCCTTGGCGATGAGCTGGCCGTTCCCTTGACTGATCGCCGTCAGATGGCCTTCATCATTGTGGCTGGCATCTGCCTCTGCCTGTACTTCCTGTTTCTGTGCTTCGTGGTCTTTCAGGTGTTTCGGAACATCAGCGGGAAACAGTCCAGCCTGTCAGCCATGAGCAAAGTCCGGCGGCTGCACTATGAGGTGAGCACATCTCTGGGCTCATTCAGGAGCTGGTGCTCACTGTCTCCTGCTGGATGTGAACACACCCCCCCCTCCCCCACTACACCTGGAGATGTAGGGGAGATGGAAGCCTTTATTCCAAATACACAGTGAGAGAGTCTCATGTAATGTAGAACCTCTGGGCAAAATAAGAGGCTAAATCCTACTCTGAGAGGCATCTAGCTGTCTGGCTTATCTAGATCTTGGAGTTTTCTGTGGTATAAATGTCTTTCTATCCCCAATAAGGAGTAAACTTGTTCAGCAGGTTCTTCAGCTTTGGAATGGAATGTGGGTGTGTACTAGATAGGAGACCTGACTATGGTAGAATTGGGATTTGGCTTTGAGTGAGGCTTTATTTAAAGTTCTCTTGCTGAGAATCAACCTTGAGAGTGGGGTTCAGCCCAGGTGATCTGATTTCCAGACTTCAATTAACCAACTTTCCCCTAAAATATCCAGCAGGTGCTCACTCTGTTTATAGATCATGTCCCTATTCAAGGAAAACACACTGACAGCCTCACATCTCTAATGCAGGCAACACATTCTTAATTTTTCAAGGATCCCTTAGGCTCATGCCTAAGTGGCTGTCCTGGGAGACATGGGCCTAATTCCTTTGTGCAAAGAGAAACAGAAACTGCAGAACCACAGGGTTTTTATATGCAGCGGAAATAAGAGCCCCTGAATAAGAGACGTCTCTCCCTGAAACACAGGTTCCCTCAATTCCTCTCGGGAAGCAGGGGCACTTTCAGAAGCTTTGCCTGTGTCTAGAGCTGGAGTGACACATGAGAAAATTCAACCAAATCCACTTCATGTTGATTAATATGCACATTTCTCTTTGTTCACTGGAGCAGAGTTTTATTACAACCGCAGAAAACTTGGATTTGGTAACTTTGAACCCTTGCAGAGAAGCATAACTAGCTTAGCAGGGAAATTAGCAGCCTCATGACGTGCTGTGAATATAATTTCCCAGGCTCTGGTATCACTGTTTCATGACAGATAAGAACGTTGGAAATAATTTGGCCCAGTAAATTTTCCAGTCATATTCACCTCTGCAGGAGAAATGTTACTTTGTGAAATTATTTCACTGTTACTCTTAGGGATTTGGTTTTACAGATTTCTTTAAAATTAGCTTTTGATACACTTACATATTGAGAAAAGGATTGGTGGTAGCTGGTAGAATGTTAAACGGCTCTTTCTCTTTCCTAATAGGGGCTGATTTTCAGGTTCAAGTTCCTCATGCTTATCACCTTGGCTTGTGCTGCCATGACTGTCATCTTCTTCATCGTTAGTCAGGTAAGTTGACCCTGAGAGGTCAGGATGAGAATGTCCTGAAAAGGTGCCTCTGCTTTGCACAGAAAATTCTATAGAGCTACTGTGAAAGGAGCGGAGAAGCTGTTATGCTGGGCAGCTGATCAAGCCATTGCTTTTAGGCTGCTCTAATCTGGGACTTGTTATCACCTGGCCAGAGGTAGACTGAATTTTTCTTTCAGTACAGCCCCGTAGGAGAGAAAAGTTGCTAAATAAATTAAAAGCCTGCAGCTAGACTGAAGGGCACTTGTTTCATTTACTTAAGAGAATAACTTTTCAAGCCCCTTAGCAGATTACCAACAAGCAAGTATTAATTTGATTTGATCCTTATCTAGCATTAACATAGATCCTTTTACAGTCCATCAGCCATTCTTTGTAACAATTATATTGCCACTTAAACATGAAATGTAATTCAAAATTCCCCTTGATAGAGCTTTATCTTTCTGCTGGTTATTTCCAAAGCTCAACATTTTGCTCTACTTGAAAATCTCAATAATGGTAATGATAATGATTTTTAAATATTGGTAACTTGCTTTGGAAAGTGGAAAGTACTGTTTAAATCATACATATTACGTACCTATCATGCTTTTGAGCGTCACAAAAATCTGATGGGTAAGTAGGATAGGAATTGCTATGCCAGTTTGCTAGAATATGAAGTCTAATGGCCTTAGAGACATTTCTCATTTATGCTGTTTTCCAACTGGGTGGGACTGTGGATGGATTACTGAACACTTCTAAGGTTTAATTTTCTTATCCGTAAAATGGATATAATAATAGCACCACCTGAAGAAGGCGGCTGTAAGGATCATATGAAGTAATGCTTGCAAAGTGATTTGCAGAGGGCCTGGCAAGCTGTGAGCGTGAGTAGCTGCGCTCTTATGAATAGCAGCAGGGTGAGTGTTGTACCAAAGGACATACAGTGAGTTAGAAACCAGAATCCAGTCTTTTGATTTTCTTTGCCAGCTGCTCTGTCATCCCTATATTTGATTAAAAGTGAGAATGTTAGTAGTGCAGATAGAGCCTTAGGACAAGACTTGCCCCATTCTGCTAGCAAACTTCCTTTTAGGAGAGGGGCTCCTAAGCTTTTTTGTGTCCTGGACCCCTTAGGTAACCTTAGGTGAAGGCCATGGCCTTCCAAACATCCAAAGGTCTCTTCTTTGAATGTTTTAAAATGAACAAAATACTTTGGATTTCAAAGGGAATCATATAGATACAGAGATAGACAGGTGATGTATATTTGCAGTTATACATATTACAGAGATTTCAGATATATAAGTATAATTGATATGAAAATATGATTTCTATCGGTGACAAAATTACAGGTATTGCTAATATTATGGGGATTTGTTTTTTACATTCATAATTGAAAGAAATGGTAACTTTCAGTTAGAGACTGGTGAAAATAAAGACATAATTTTTTCCCCACTCTAGTTCATGGACCCCTTGAATTCTATCCAAGGATACCCAAGGGTACCTCTAATCCCTAGAGCCCTGTTGGCTACGCCCACTGGGCAGTGTTAGTGCTGCTGCTGAAGGCTGATGTGAATAGAAAAAAATAAAACAAATAATACGTACACATCTTCAGAGGTTCTGTTCACCACCTCTGCTTTGACCTATAACAGCGCTGTGTTTGTATCAGACTGTTTGTTTATAAAACCTTGGAAACTTCACCCTCCACTCCAAATGCAGTAAAAATATTTCAGATTCTGAATGAGTTTTTTATTCAACCAGCTGAGGCTCAAACAAGGGTGTGTGAGGCCAGACTTATCCCTTGGCTGAGTCCCTCATGTGCCCAAAATGCCTTCCGGTTCTCTGGTCCCTCAGTAATGCACTGTGACGCTTAATACAGCCAGTTCTGCAAGGCTGCGAGAGCAGGACACACTCCTTGGAGAAACAGAACCTCGAGGAAGATGGGCTGAGGAATAAAATGTAATGCCAAGATACGTCCTCAGGGAGGCAGAAAGAAAGGACCCCTTTGCGCCTAACAACGTGCTTCTGCTACTTTAGAAAGCTGAAGTCATTCCCCCATGGCCCCATCCCATCCCACTTACTCTCTTGTTTCTGCAGAGCGTCTCTCCCATCTGAAGGCAAGAGGGATTTTTGGCTGATCTTGAAGCTGGCTACATGTTGCCCAGATTTAATCTTGTACATGTTTCATTAGTACACCTTTCTGAAGCAAAGGAGGCCAACCTTCCAAGTCGCAGGCTTTTCTTCGGAGAAAAAGATTAATATTCTACTGCCCAGTATTTTCTAACACGACTGCAGCCTGTGGCTGGCTTTTTATATCTGCTGCGACAGTTGGCCTGGAGTGGGTTTCAACTCTAAGGGGGTAGCGATGAGGTCTTTTGGATTCCATTAGCTCCTTAGAGTCCTCCTGCTGGGTTATTTTTTTTTTTTAAGGTTTATTTATAGATATCTAAGACGTTTTCAGGCATAACTCTCAGTGTCCCAGGTACTGTGTTAATACAGTCATCACAGGATTTATTTTTTAATGTCATTTTGGAATGTCTCAGCAATGAGCTCACCTGAAAGAAAACCTATTGGGTAACTTTCTGAAATAGATCCCAGCCTTAGGTACAAGGAATGTATTAAAACTCCCATTATACTCTCAGGCTTGCTGGGAGAGCTTGCATTTAAGCCCCATGAAATATAATGCGAGGGGATCTCGCCAGGATATTGAAGCTCTGAGGCCAGGAATGAAAGGCCGACGGAAGCTGTGGAATGCAGTGACCTTGAGGCTTTGTAGTTGGGTACTGAGGTGCAGTCTTTTAATGCCTGCCATTTAAATGGCCTCAGTCATAGCAACCAAGTGATGGCACGTCACAGTCTGGTATTTTAGCCCCTTCCCTCTGGAAAAGAAAGAGGCATTCCATTTAGGGGTGGCAGGCAGTAGGGAACAGAAGTGCAATGCAGGAAAGACGGTCACTGACCTTCACTAAGGGGATTCCAGGTGCCTGACATTCAGGTCGAGCCACATGCAGCAAACTCCCAGAGAGCCTTCCCCAGTTCTTTTTTTTGTATGTGATCACTTCATTCTGTTACTTACAGAGGAAATGTTTCCAGTAAGAGAGCCTGTGTCTGGGATTTGGAAATCTCGTTGTAAAGTGGAATGTTGGTTGTCAAGACTACTGGGTGTAAAGGGATTTGACCTTCACTTGGCTACAGGGGTATAATTGGGTGGTTTCACACAAAAGTAAATTGTTCAAATGTGAAATCAGGAAAAACGGGGACTTTTAGAAATAAGACTTCAGGCAGAGGGGAGATTCTTTTCTTTTCTTTTTTTTTTTTGGTTGGGGCTACCTGATTTTTCTCTCTGGAAGTTTAAAGGGGGTGACTGTCACCTCTTTGCCTTGCCATTAATAAGATTTTGGATTTACAAGGCCTGCTCTGTTGAGGCTGCTCATTGTGGTACATATTGGTGGGAATGTACTCGGAGCTCAGGATGTCTCAGGCATGAATAATTGAGAGAGAAGAGGGGAAAGCACAATGGGGTCTCCAAACAGTAGAGTGACATTATGTATACAGTCCGTTTATGCAAATTCAACTCCTTGCCCTCAGCAGGAAGTAATGCATTTAGACATTACAAATCAAATAGTGTGGGTAATTCTGCAACTCCATTTTAAACAAGTGCAGGTGTCCCAAAGCAAGCGTGAGATGGGGGCATGAATCTACTGTGTCCTCAGCCAGTCCTGGTTCCAGTGCATCCCTCATAGTATAAGCATGTCACTTCAGTGTTTCTACTGTAAAACTGTATTTTGCATATATATCTAGTTTGTTATATACCGAACATTACTACATCTGGGATACATAGTTCATATAATTACAGATTTGAATATAAAAACCTGTGTATGTATATGTGTATATATATATATACACACATACTGTATAAATATGTGCATTGTGCTCAA